>NW_006408528.1:36828596-36849595 GCF_000296735.1 Chrysochloris asiatica
GTCAATTCCGACCCATAGCAACCCTTATAGGGTTTCCAAGGAGCAGCTGGTGAGCTTGAACCACTGACCTTGCAGTTCAAAGCAACCTTGCAGTCCAGCGCATTATCCCACAGTGATGCACTGTTGTTGTTAGGTGCCATCGCATCGGTACTTACCCATAGTGACCTAATGCACAGCAGAACAAAACACTGCCAACCTCACTATTGTTGCCACAGTTGAGTCCATCAATGCACTCCATCTTGTTGGGGGTCTTCCTCTTTTTCTCTAACCTTACCAAACATGATATCCTTCTCCACTAAGACTCCTTAAATTGTTAAGTTGTTGTTGTTAAGTGCCATCGAGTCGATTCTGACCCATAGCAACTCCATATAGGGTTTAGGGTTTATGAGGAACAGCTAGTGAGCTTGAACCACAGTTCAAATGACTTTGCCTTCTGGCACATTAACCCTCAAATGCACTTACTACCCTCAAATGCCACTCCTAGTGCCTCAGCTCCTCAGCAGGGGACTCAGTGATGTGAACAATTCAACTCCTCCTACCTCAAAGGGGCATTTCTTACCCAAATGTCCTCCCACAGTGGGGAGCCTCAGCAGACATGCTAATTACATTGGGACTGATTGAACATCATTAGGTGGGCTAAGGAAGAGTTCTCCATTAGGAAACAGGGTTTCCCATTAAGACAGGCTGTGAGTAGGAAGCAGAAGGCAGAGAGCTTTTGTTGGTAAGTGCCTACTCACGGTGACCCCTGCATAGGGTTTCCTAAGAGCAGTTGGTGGATTGGAACTGCTAACCTTGTGGTTAGTAGCCCAATGTTGATCCTACAGCACCACACCAAGACTCTAGGACTTGGATGAGGGACCAATGAGCAGATTTGAGATAGGTTTATAGATAGAAATATTCAATAATGTGAGTATGTGAGGAGGTGTGAGAATGAGGAATAAAGTGTGACTCCAGGCATCTGGCCTGAGAAAGGCACAGATTGGAGTGGTGGGGTGGGGGTCCGGAAGGCATGGATGTCATGTTCAATAACTTTCCTGTTTATTGTCTGTGCTATCAAGGAAGTGATGTCACCTCTCAGGACTCAATTTCCTCATCCGGAAAATGGGAAAAATAGAATCTCTTATATTAGGCTATTTTGTTGTTGTTAAGTACCCTCGAATTGGTTCCAACCCATAGCCACCTTATATAAAGTGTCTGCCAACCCTGCAGTTCAAATGGCTTTGCATTCTGGAGCATTAACTCACAGCCACACCAGGACTTCATAGGCTATATTAGGCTGGAGTCCTGGTGTGTCCCTGTAGGTTAATGTGCTGAACTGCAAAGTTGTTTTGAACTACAAGGGCGGTAGTTCAAGCTCACAAGCTGCTCCTTGGAAACCAGGTTGCTATGAGTCGGAATTTAACTCAACAGCACTTAACAACCACAAATATTAGGCTTGTAGTAAAAGAGAAAGGAGCTCTGGTAGCGTAGTGGTTACGAGTCAGGCTGCCAACCTCAAGGTCAGCAGTTCGAATCATTTACACAGGAGAAAGATGAGGCGTTCTGCTCCCATAAAGGTTTACAGCCTCGGAAACCCTGTGCAGGGTCACTGAGTCGGAACTGACTCCAAGGTACTTAACAACAACAACAACAACGACAGTGAAAGAGAAATAAGATAATGAGATAATGTATATAAAAGGGGGCGCCCTCGTGCAGCGCTGCTGTAGCATCAGCACTGGACTGCTAACCTCAAAGTCTGCAGTTCAAATCCACCAGCTGCTCCTCAGAAACCCTATACAGGGTTACTATGAGATGGCACTTACCAACATCATCAACAACAACAGCATATAAAAGGGACTCCCTTGGTGGTGCAAATGGTTAATGTGGTCAGCTGCTAATGAAAAGGTGCTAGTTCATAGAAGATAGATACCTCAGAAGAAAGCCCTGGTAATCTGTTCCTGAAAAATCAGCCCCTGAAAATCCTCAGAAGCGCAAGAGTCGTCAACATGAGTCAGAACTGACTTGATAGCAACTGGTTTTTGCTTAACACATAAAGGTGTGACAAATGTTTGGTTGCTAGTTGTTTAAAAAGAGAAAGAGATTTCAAGGTCCAGAAAGATCCTTGTCCCCTGCCTCTCTTGTTATTTCTCAGGCTGCCAAATCAATGATTAGCTCTCAGGCCACTGACCTGGGAGGCACAGCAGAGAGAGGCGTGGAATGGTTTCTCACTCCCAGGGAGGTTGCCTGATGGGCCACAACCTCTTTTCCAGTGGAAAGTGGGGAGCTGGGCTAGGGCCACAAAGCCAAACAGAATCCTGCCCTGGATGAAAATCCAAAATGTGGGGTCTGCCTGGGCTCCTCGTCCCACCCTACAAATGGTTAGGACCCCACCTACAGGACCCCAGATGCAGAACTGTATAACCTCAAAATCAAACCTTTGCAGTTAAGTTCATTAGGGCTCAGGCAAACCTGAGTCCCTTCTCCCCTCCATCAGTGCAGTCTCAGTTGGGAGGAGAGATGCCCTGGCCTCTGTCCTGACCTCAGTACACTAAGTGGACATTCTAGTCATCATTCCCATTACACTGGGTAAGTAGATCATACACTTCTTTGTATTCTTGGAGCCTGACACAGAATGGTGCTTAGTAAATGTTTGTTGAAAGAATAAATAAATACATCTCTACTAAGATTCTGGCTTGGTGCTGTAGGATAAGCACTGGACCGCAAGGGCAGTTTGAACTGCAAAGTTGGAGGTTCAAACTCACTAGGGGCTCCTTGGAAACTCTATACATGGGTCACTATGAGTCAGAAGTACACTTAACAACTAAGGTCACTGTGACCATACTTAACAATAACAACTAAGGTCTCTGCTGAAAGTTCTGTAGAACCAAGAAGACAGATCTCAGGAGCCAAAGTATTGATGCTCTACTGATGATGTATCCGACCGTGACCCTTAGGGACAAGGGAGCCCTTCCAACCCTTACCAGATGATACCAAGTAGGCAACCACTTACTCCTAAAGCTTGCCCCAACCTCCCCCACAGAAGATCCTAGTTGAACTGGACCAAGGTGCTTAGAGATAGCTTTCCAGTTGTATCCTCTGGCAGAATTGTAAATTAAGTATCTGGAGTCTGTGAAAAGTCTGGCTTTTTTCACATCTCCACCCAACTTCAATAGCATTAAGAAACATGATCTGGGTTAGCTGGGCTGTACTTCCCACACCTTCTAAAGAATCCTCACTTCCTGATTCATAATCATGGGCCTTTTCTGTTGCATATTTCTTTCAGAGTGTGAACAACACCCATCCCTGACAGGGCCAGGGGCTAGGGTGAGACAAGTGGGGCATTCACAGGGATGCAAAATTTAAGGGGGCACCCAAAAATTCCGAAATCAAGATAAATAATATCTTAATAGTAATAACAATAATAACACCACTGCTGTAAAGTTGGTTCCAACTCATAGCCACCGTGGAGTACACAACAGCACTGCTCCATAGAGTTTCTGAGACTGTTAATGTTGACCAGCTTCATCTTTCTCCTGCAGAGTGGTTGGTGGGTTTGAACTATACCAACCTTGCAGTTAGCAGTCCAATGCTTATCCTGCAGCACTACTAGGGCTTCTTCCAAAACTCCTTAATATAATCTCTAAAAGGTTTTTATATCTTTGTTCATCATAGATTATTTTGCATTAACTTTAATTTTTATTAAAATTATGTATTAAAACATTTTTTTTTATCTTGATTACACTGTTGGCAACGTCTTAAATCTTGTGCCTTCTAGGCTCAGTCCCCAAGGAATTGAGGGTAAGTTTCTCAGCTCTGGATCTAACTGGAGCTGGCTTTTGAAGGACGTTAATTTGTTGAGAATCAACTTGAAGGAGCTTGGTAGGTTGGCAAGTGATCTTGAGCCATTGCTAGAGTGTTCTTCTGAAAGGCGTGCAAACAGATAGGAAAGGGGCCAAGTCTATTGTTCCAAAGTTTCCACAGCCTTGAAAGACTCTAGGGTTCTGTGGTCTGCTGATCAGAGGTGTAAAGGTTTCTAAACAATCAGAGACCTTTGATATAGTTGCCAACACCCACATTTTCCATTCTGGGAACAAAGCCACCAAGAGCCACAGCCACCCTCCCCCATATAGGTGAGGAAGTGACTGCTGATTGGGGGTGGGAGCAGGGCTTGCAAGGGCAAGGGTTAGGACAGAGAAGACCTGATCCTGGCCGCTTGCCGGTTCTTTCTTGAACACACTGACGACCATTACCCTTTTGCACTGTCAAAACCTGCAGCTGTTTTATCTCGCTCATTCCCCTTGGCCAAAGCAAACAGATATCTGTTCTTTCCTACAATGAAGCCATCCCAGCAATTGTATTTCAAGATTTCCCCTGGGCTGCAGTTTCTTTTTTTCAAATGTGCAAAAGGGAGTGAATTATAGGGCATCAAGTTCATTGACAAAGTATTCTGGGGAGATACACTACCTGGGGGAAATACTGAGACTCATTTGACCCACGTTTTGAAGGAATGCAGGTGGGTAAAAGGTAGTTTCCACTGGGCAAAATGTTTTTCTCCACTTCCTGTTCTTTGCTATTTTGGTGTCTTCCGGTGTCAAACCACCAAATTTCAGAATCAAATTAAGTTTACAGCAGTTAGTTAATCTGCCACAAGGTCTGTATCAGCCCCATCGCCTGAAACCTGAACTAGATTTCATGGTGACAACCATTTTCAACCAACAGGCTTGCTCAATCGCATCAGCAAGCAGTAATCCCTGCTCACAAACACTTTGAGATCACTGCCCTGAATCAGGCTCTTGCTATTAAATCGTAATCTCGGGAAATCTTTTCTCCCAATGCTGACCTGATGCCTTTTTCTGAGAGTATTTCAGCTCCCCAGGCTCCCTAGGCATCACCGTGGGCTTCGTTCCCGGAGTCTAACAGCTGTAAGAAAACAAGGATGCGCTGCAGAGTTGCCAGGTCTAGAAGAGCCTCTGTGGCAGCTTCAGCCCTCAGTCAGATCAGTTTCTTCACACTGCCAGAAACGGAAGTGTGGGTGTGTGTTATGTTGCTTTGGCAACCAAGGCGCAAGCGCAGCCAGCAAACCACTGGAGACCCAGCGGATTAAACAAGGGGGCGTTCCAAGCGGTTTGTGTCCCCCAGGGACTGGGCCTTAACTCAATCAGGGGGAGCATCCGCATCCAGAACTTCTCAATGACGCAGAGGAAGCAATCAATAGCTAGTCATCGTTGACTCGTAGTCACAGACGTTAGAGCAAGAAAGATGTGCGAAGATTATCCAGTCCAACCCCTTGCTTTACTGATACAGGAAGTGCAAGTCAGGAAAGTACTTGGTCGGGGTCCTGCTGCTATCCTTGGCAAAGCCAGACTCACTTTGTTTATACAGCATTGTTGTTACTTGTTACCTGCCTTTGAGTCATTTTGACTCATAGTGACCCTGTATAGGGTTTCAGAGGAGCGGCAGGTGGGTTTGAACCGTCGACCTGGTGGTTAGCAGTACAGTGCCACACCAGGACTCCTATAAAGCGTTGACACTCTGTATTTTAAATTCATCTGACCCCAGAATAGCAGCAAATGTTTATCCTTTCTTCAGTGTGAATTCCAAATGAGGACTGCTCATTTTTCTCATCTGAGAGGATAATTAATGCCTTTCTAAATGAATGGTTGTTAAGATTAAATGCGTTAATGCTTTGTAGATTCAAAAGGATATATAACCAAGGCAGCACTGTTTCTCTTCCAAGTTCTGAGTCATTAAGACAGGAACAAAGAGAAAGAAAGCAAATAAGATCAAAATACCAACTTTCTTACTGGGAAATTTCATATTGGAGTCAGTGGTTTATATTTGTGGGTAAGTGAACCCCAGAATTAACTTCCACAGAGGCTGAGCTATGGGTTCTTAGTTCCTCATCCATACTCAGCACTGAGAAATCCCTCATCCTCTTCTTCCTGGCCAGGAGCAAATGAAAGTGTAGGGAAGAGATCAGAAATCTGATATGGTAGGAAACATCAGGAGTGAGGGAGAATCTTTTCCCACCCTAATAAACCCATATAAAGCACTTGGTACTTGGGATAATACCAAAATTTTTTAAAACTTGTCAAACTGATTCCAAATCATGGCAAACCCATGTGTTACAGAGTAGAACAGCTCCACAGTTTCCTAGGAGGTAATCTTTAAGGAAGCAGATTACCAGGCTTTCTTCTGTAGCATCCATGGGTGAGCTCCAATCATTAGTAGTCAAGTGCAAACCATTTGCACTATCCAGGGCACAATAACTTTTAGCTGTGATTCATTATTCTGTCGTGGTCATGGTAGTATGTTGTCAAGTCAGTTCTGACTCATAGCAACCCTGTACGGGGTTTCAGGGGCTGTAAATCTTTACAGGAACAAAAAGCCTTGTCTTTCTCCTTCAGAACAGCAGGTGGATTCAAACTGCTGACCTTGAGGTTACCAACCCAATGAGTAACACACTAAGCCACCAGAGCTCCTTTGTTATTCTGACTATGGCCTTTTAATCATACCAGAGGTTTTTTACCTTTATCAGTGTGACTTCTCTAACTGTATAGGTTTCTGAGGAGCAGCTGGTGGGTTTGAACTGCTGGCCTTGCAGTTCAAACCAATTTGCAGTCCAGTGCTTATCCTATAGTGCCACACCA
Source organism: Chrysochloris asiatica (assembly GCF_000296735.1). Lineage (NCBI taxonomy): Eukaryota > Metazoa > Chordata > Mammalia > Afrosoricida > Chrysochloridae > Chrysochloris > Chrysochloris asiatica. The sequence goes on from NW_006408528.1 coordinate 36,835,226, forward strand.
GGACTTCCCTGTAACTATACTTGTCCGTATTTATATGTTTGACTGCAGTTTTTACTTAGTCTCTCTAAATCCTAGGGTTCTCATCTGTAAAATGGGGATAATAATGACACACATCCTATAATTTGAGAAGATGGTATGATTTAAGCTCCAGGCCCAGAACATAGTGAATGTTCAATGTGTGGTGATAATAGTTGTTATAACAAAAGAAATTTAGAGGAAAACAGAAAATACAGTCATCTTGGGTTAATGCTCCAGACTGTAAAGTCATTTGAACTGCAAGGTCAGTGATTCAAGCTCACCAATTGCTCCTTGGAAACCCTATACAGGGTCGCTATGGGTCGGAATCGACTCGAAAGCACTTCACAACAACAACAAATAGCAAATTAAAGAGCTCTGGTAGTGTAGTGGTTATGAATCGGGCTGCGAACCGCAAGGTCAGCAGTTCAAAGCTACCAGCTGTTCCACAGGAGAAAGATGAGGCTTTCTGCTCCCATAAAGATTTACAGCCTCGGGAACCCTGTACTGGGTCGCTTTGAGTCGGAACTGACTCCACGGCACACAGCCACCACTACCATAGCATATTAAATACAAAAATTAAGATTAAGGCATGATTAATTTAGAAAAGGCCATGTAGAGAAAAGGCTGACTATTATCCATCAGAATTAGAGCAACAGCTTCCAAATGCTTTGGAAACATGTATATGTTCTATATAATTATAAATCAAAATTAAATTAGAATGAGGGGAAAAATTAATCCCTATAAATTGAAAGTAAACAAATGAAATTAATTATGTTTTGAATTAGTGACTTAACTACACAGAGAGGAATTATTTCAAGTAATATTAAAATATAGCAAATTGATTCTACAACCCTACTGTGTTGTATTCTAAAGACAAACAGGAGTATTATTGGGGTGTGTGTGTGTATGTGTGTGTGTATTTGAGTTATGTCCTGGTGTGGTGCTGTGGGATAATTCACTAGACCACAAGGTTGATTTGAAACATGAGGTCAGCAGTTCATACTCATCAGCTGCTTCTTAGAAACCCTATACAGAGTTGCAGAGTCAGCACCAACTTGATGGCACTTAACCATAACAACAAGACCCCAAATGTGAAGCAGGTATCAGATAACCCTTTAGAAATTTCTGACCTATAACAAAATAAAAGGCTGTTTTAAACTTCTGAGTTTGGGGATAATTGTGATGCAACAATAGTAACCAGCAGCATCTTTGTCTTCGTTCCCCAACCCCTGCCCCTGCACATGGACCTGAATCTTATCAAACCTCTAGATATATTCTAACTACTAGTTTTCAGAATTGGAGGGACATGTTTGGGGCACATTACAGCACAGGAATACAATCAGAAAAGTTCAGAATATGGAAGTCTTTGTGGTGTAAATTATCTCGTTTAATTCGAAAAAAGTTTGCAGAAAAAAAGAAGAAGCCTGTAGATTTTTAAAAAAAAAAAAGGAAACCTGTAGATTAAAAGAGAATTGAGATACATAACAACCAAATGCTATTAAAACTACTAGGATACAATTAGGAAAATTGGCATACTGACATTCGTTATTAAAATTATGGCTAATCTTTTTAGGTTTAATAATGTTATTGTGGTCATGTTTTTGTTTTTTTTTTTTAAGAATCTTTATTTTAACAAGATACATGCTAAAGAATATGAAAGAAATGATATGACATGTGAATTTTAATTCACATGTGTTATGGCATACTGGAAACATGTTGATAATTTCTTAAGCAGGGTGAAGGGTACATGGGAATTTGACTAGTCTCTATAATTTTGTGTATTTGAAAATATCCAAACTGAAGATGTGTTTCGAATTGTTTTAGCTGTGAACTTTATTCTTCAAGCTACTTAAAGTGTAATTAACTTAATAAGCATTCTGAGACTACAGAAATGAATTAATCAGCCATGGTACTTTCATCCTTGAATTTCATGGTCTAGTGGTGGAGAAGGCATGTACATAGTTGAATTATAAGAAAAAGAAAAAATGCTAAGTGCCACAAAAAGGAATAGGCTATCTAGTACAAATTTTCAATATCTTCCCAGAATCCATTCCCACCTAACAATGACTTAGAAACTTTACCCAGAATCCACCTGGAAGCCTCCTAGAAGCTAATGTGATAAGGATTTGAACTTGAGTAGAAAATATGACCTCTACTAAATCGAAACACTCTTGTGTTGTGATGACTGGACAATCCCAACATTGCAAAGAGGGATCTACTTCATGTTTCTGCTTCATGGTCAAGTCAGTGTATATCTTCAAAGTACAGTCCATCAGCCCAAGTACATCCAAATCCCCTGTTGAGAGTTTAAAATTTATTCAAGTATGTTCAGGGAGAAGGGTAGATGGGATTCTCTGTGCTTTCTATGCAATTTTCTAAGAAAACCTAAAGTTGCATTAAATATGTAATACAGAGCAGGTTCCGGTTTGCCAGGGCAGCCAGTCAGTGCGGAACAAAATGAGTCACACAAGTCCACAGAGGAAATAGTCAAAGAACTACTGGAAGAAAATTTCTCTAACATCCTCAAGGGTGAAAAGATAGACATACAAGAAGTCCAACGAAGTCCAGGAAGGGTGGACCCCAAAAGAAAATCACCAAGACATATCATAGTCAAGCTCTCCAAACTCAAAGACAAGGAGACGCTCCTGAAGGCAGCAAGAGAAAAGAGAGGAGTCACATACAAGGGCAAACAAGTCAGACTAAGCTCAGACCTCTCGGCAGGAACCATGCAAGCAAGAAGGCAATGGGGAGACATATATAAAACCCTGCAAGAAAAAAATTGCCAACCAAGAGTCCCTTATCCAGCAAAGCTATCAATCAAATATGAGGGAGTAATCAAAACATTCCAGGATAAACAGAAGCTATGGGACTTCACCAAAGCCAACCCTGCGCTACAAAACATCCTAAAGGGAGTTCTGTGGACTGAGAACCAACAAGAACAGACAACAACCAGAGACTGACATACGTGGCAGCACCTCCCTGAATTAAGTCAACAGAAAGAAGAAATGTTAACAAAACAAATCTATAAGAACAAACTGAGAGACTCTGGGAGGGCAGTATATGACCAAAACAAGTACAATGCAAAAGAAGGTGAACATCCCCTGCTAGAGATTAAGATCCCCTAAGAACTTGATTGAACCTCAGCATAGTGATCCTGCTTGGTCACCTTAGAGCAGGTGGTGGACTGGCAACGTCTGGCATATGGGGTCTCCAGCCGGTCTCCTCCCTCCCGGCCTTCTTTGGATGGCAGCTGTTTATGCTGGACGTGTGGCCAGAGACGGGTAAGGATCACGTGGAACCTCGGCAACCTAAGACAGAGCCATTGCCATGCTGCAATGAGTTTCAATGATAGGTAAGACGGAGGCCTCCGGGACCATCAGTGGAGAGGAGCCGAGAGCGGGACCCTACCCTGAGAAACAGAGATGCCTGAGATGGAGACAGAGATGATGACATGGAGTGATGAAGCGACTGGAGACTTTGGACCCAGAGAGGGAAAGGGACTGTGGGCTGAAAACTGGGGGGAGGAGGGGGAAGTGTAGGGGGCGGGTTTCTGGGATATACCCTTTGGGTGGTTGATGATGTATGGAGGGGATTGGAACCATGGCAGTGAGATGATATATAATGGAATGAATGTAAAGCTAAAGTTCTCCCATGTAAACTATCATATAATTCACAATAAAGCATTAAAAAAAAAAATAATAAGTAATACAATGTGTTCAAAAAAGAAAAAGACTTAAGCTAATAACCTTGCCTCCGATTCAGTAGGTCTGAGCTGGACTCAGTGTCTGACTCCCTCCATGGCTTCCAGGTCATTTTCTCAGGTACCTATAGGGTGAGAACCAGTGGATGAGAAATGGTCAGTGTACTGGGGATGGCCATGCCTGGACTGGCAACTTTATATTAAAGAACTTCATGAGGTCAATATCTCCATTCCCCAATTTTCACTTTCTAGTTTTGATTTTGGATTTCCCTTGTTTTCTTTTTCTTTTGTTTTTTAAGGTCTGACTACCGACGACATTCCCAGCATCCAAGCTCCTTTCCTGGGCAGGACACATTCCTCCACATATTGGAGTCTGCCACATATGCACTGTTTTCTAGCCATCGGAATTCATCCAATTTGGTGGCTTAACTGTCCTTGTTGTTGTTAAGTGCTGTTGAGTCAGTTCTGACCTAAAGCAACCCTGTATAGGGTTTCCAAGGAGCGGTTGGTGAACTTGAACCCCTGACCTTGTAGTTCAAACCAACTTTTCATTAACCCACAGTGACTCACCAGGACTCCTTAGACCGGTACATTTTAGGGAGCAGCATGAAGTTTTGGGACTTTTTTCTCCTCAGTATGAGAAAACTCTTCTTCAACACAAGACTTAAGTATTTTCTTTCCTGGTTAATATATTTAACCTCATTAAACACCTCTGCATCCTCCCAAGGGGGAAAACAATTTTTTTTAATGGTTTCAAGGAATTATGTTGTTGTTGTTAAGTGCCATTGAGTCGGTTCTGACCCATAGCGACCCTGTACAGGGTTTCCGAGGGTGTATATCTTTACAGGAGTAGAAAGCCTCATCTTTCTCCCGCAGAATTATACACATGTTGTATTATAATAAAAATTTCTTATCTCAATAAGATGTGAAACACACTTTTTGGGATTCATTTCTAAAATACTTTAAGGTCTCCAAACAGGTTTTTTAAGGTGCTATAATTAACTACTGATTAGTCACAAGTTGATATTTTAATTTGTTGAAAAACGTGCTTCTTTCCCTTTGTCCTTCTTTGTGGTTTGCTTTAAGCCACCAGCCAGCACTGACTGAGTTTCCTGTGTCCCCAGTGGGCCTGGTGCAATGAATGGCAGCCGAAAAAGGAAACACAGATTCTCTACATTCAAAAGACTAAAAGTCAGGCAGGGAAATAAGATAACCACTAGTGAGAGGCTGTCAAATGGTGTAAGACATTAGGTATAGTAATTACTATATTCCAGTTTTCCCTTGACTACATTTCATTTTATTTGGATTCACAATCAGTGATCATGGAAGCAGCAGTCAAGAAATCAAACAACATATTCCATCAGGCAAATTTACTGCAAAAGACCTCTTTAAGGTTTTAAAGAGCAAAGATGTTATTTTAAGGACCAAGGCGTGCCTGACCAAAGCCATAGTATTTTCAATCACCTCATATACTTGCGAAACCTGGACAATGAATAAGGAAGACCAGAGAAGAATCGATGCATTTGAATTATATTGTTGGGGAAGAATATTGAACATTCCATGGACTGCTAAAAGAACAAACAAATCTGTCTTGGACGAAATGCAGCCAGAATGCTCCTTGGAAGTGAGACTGGTATTATCAGGAAGATCTAGTTCCTCCCTGGAGAAGGCTATCATAATTGGCAAAGTAGAGGGTCAGTGAAAAAGAGTAAGTCCTGTAATGAAAAGGACTCACACAGTGGCTGCATCAATGGGCTCACACACACCAACTATGAGGATGGCACAGGATCAGGCAGCATGTTTGGGGGAACCAACTCAATGACACCTAACAACGTGTTAATCTACTCACTTAATTGACTAGGCAAAAGTGAGTGTGTTGTCTTTCTCATTCCTCTCTGACTATCAGAAAGGGCACTATTGCATTTTCAAGGGTCCATAAAGCAACCTGAACTTTGTATACATTTCCAGGAAAATGAAGAAAGTAGTCATGGTCTTTCATCACGGAAACTTCAGCACAAAGCCATCTCATTTGAATACTTTGTAGAGACAGGATTTCACTCTGAAGTCATGTTTAGACAAGCCATTGTCAAGGATGGTCCCCACTTTTGTTTAAGGACAGCAGAAACCAACCTTCATCCCTTTCTCTCTCACTCAGTCACTTGTTATAAACTCCCCCATATTTCCTTTTGTTTATCTTGGTACTTCCTTTTGCCAATGAGCCACCCTGCCTTAAACTCTACACTTCAGGGTCTACAGTGAGCTTTGTCACAAAGGTATTCTGAAAATCTTATGTTATATTTCTTTCTAAGCTGTGTTTTATAATACTAATACCATGAGAAAACAAAAATATCCCAGGGTCCAGAGAGAGCAATTTGAAAGCTGGTTAATTAGTTTTTGTTTTGTTTTGCTTTTAGATAGTTTGTATTACCATTTCAAAACACTTAATTTTGTTTTTGTTGTTTGATTGTTTACTTATTATGCATCAAATACACAATAGTATAGGACAGCAACATCTGGATTATTGGCACTGGGGTCAGGCTTTGAAGCTGTGAGTCCCCTAAAGTACACAAAAGAGGTACAGGTTTTATTTGATAACCTTTGTGTCCTTTTCTATTTGGTCAAGACATGGAAATAAAATAAAACGCCTGTTTTATACTTAGCGCATCCCCCTTGGGAGGAGAGCTGCAAGTGCTATAGGAGTTAATTTCCCCAGAAACACTTCTTAAGGATGCAGCTGGATTCCAGGAAATTTGCCACCTGGCTTGCTAGACTGGACTGTTCAACATGCTCATCATGTGACTGCAAATCCCTATGCTAATAAACTCCTCTTGGGGCTTCTTTTGATTGTAAGTCAAATTTGTGCAGAATTCTCAATTTCTATCTGTTTTTCAAAAGACTTACTGGTCTGATGGAAACTGGTAAACCTCCAGTACTATAGCCCATAGCCACTCTTCGGACCTGAAACTGAACTCACCTCCACGGCTCAACTTTCAGCCAAATAATAGGCAGGCCTATAAGGTGAAAAATTAATAGCCAGGGAGGCATACACTCCTTAGAACAAACAACCATGCGAGATCAAAATGGCAGCATTTGTCCAGGAATAAATCTCAGCGGCAAGAAGGGCTAGGAAAACGAAAAATAGAAACAGCAAACCAGGCAGGAAGTGGGTAGAGTGCTGTACACCATTGATTGTGGGGATTGTAATCAATGTCATAAAGCAAAACATGTATGAAAGTTTTAATGGGAAATCAATTTGCTCTTAAAGCTTTCACTCAGAATGCAATAAAAAGAGAAAGAAAGAAACAGAAAAGATGAGCAATGTGACAAGGTTATGTTGGGTCTGGTTACCTTGGTATCATAACAAGACCCAAGCTTAGTTTGCATTCATAATAGTCAGAAATGCATATTGTATGATTCATTTATATGAAAGGGTCAGATACAGCCAATACATGGGGACAGAAAGTAGATTCATGGTTGCCTAGAGCCTGAGGATATGAGAGGAAACGAGGAGTGACAATGTTGTTTCTTTTTGGGGATGATGAAAATGTTCTAAAATTATGATAATGATGAGGTCAACTCTACAAATATACTAAAAATCATTGAATTGTACATTTTAAATGAGTAAATTGTATAATATGTGATTTATGTATCAATAAAACTTATATATTTAGAGAAAACAAAGTTAGGAAATATATAGGTGGGAGGGTGTGTATGTGACTTCATTCCAGTAAAGGAGATCAAACGCCTCTGTCACTGAAGTGGAACTTGGGCCTCCTATCTGCCTTATATACAGCTTCTATTTTGAGTCTTTTAATAATCTTGTCATAGTTAAAACATAGTGAGCAACAGTTAAGTCAAAACCACAGTGAGGCCTTGGTTACAGCTTACCCTTGTTTTCAGTCAACAATAAATATGACTAATGTCACCAGGGCTCAAGTCAGCCACACATGTGGATTCAGGAAGCTCCGGACATGTGCTGGGGGTTAGTAGCTGACCAGCTGGGGATTCCACTCCTTAGAGACACAGTGGTTTGCCATACGTGGGTTCCAGGACTAAAATGTTAACAAGGGCTGAAATCATGTCTTCTGACCAAGAGGGCAGAGGCTTAGGAACCACCTGATGCCTGTGAAACTAGCTCTGAGGGAAAAGTTTCCTGTTTAGCTTGGAGACACAGTCTGGGAATTAGAAAAAAGAGCCGATTTTGAGCCCAGTTTTCTTTTGATTAAGGACCATTGCTGACACAATGGTTGAAAGTTTGACTACTAACCAAAGGTCTTTGGTTTGAACCTGCGCCACAGAAGATGTGGAAATCTACTTCTGTAAAGATTGTTGTTATTGTTGAGTTCCGTGGAGTTGGTTGCAACCCATAGCAACCCTGAACAGAGTTTCCAAGGCTGTAAATCTTTACGGGAGCAGCTGGTAGTTTCGAACTGCTGATCTCGTGGTTCACAGCCCGATTCGTAACCACTACGCTAAACCCTATGGGGCCATTCTGCTCTGTCCTATAGTGCTGCTAAGAGTTGGAATTGACTCATGGCACTCCACAATGTTCTTATAATCAGCTCCTAATAGAGCACATGTACTGTGGTGGTTTGTGTGTTGCTATAATTCCGGAAGCTATGCCACTGGTATTTTAAATGCTGACAGGATCACCCACAGTGGACAGGTTTCAGCTGAGCTTCCATATAAAGACAGACTGGGAAGAAGGAGAGACAGACTACTTCATTGAAAACTTTATGAATAACAGTGAAACACTGTCAGTACCAGAATATTGAGTATTAAAACATGATGGAGAGCACCAGAATATTGTCAGATATAATGCAGAAAGATGAGCCCCACAGGTTGAAAGGCGCTCAAAATGCGACTGGGGAAGAGTAGCTTCCTCAAAGTAGAGTCAACCGTTATGATGCAAATGGAGTAAAGCCCTCAAGACCTTCATTGGCTGATGGGCATAACTCAAAATGAACAGAAACAGCTGTAAACAACCATTATTAATCAGAACATGGAATGTATGAAGTATGAGTCTAGGAAAATTGAAAACTGTCAAAAATGAAATGGAATGCATAAACATCAATATCCTAGGAATTAGCAAGCTGAAATGGACTGGTGTTGGCCATTTTGAATCTGACAATCACATGGTTTACTGTGCCAGGAATGACAAATTGAAGAGGAATGATGACACATTCATCATCAAAAAAAAACATATCAAAGTCTTGAAGTACAATGCTGTATATGATAGTATAATATCCATACGCCTACAGGAAAGACCAGTTAATACCACTATTATTCAAATTTTATGCACCAACCACCAAGCTAATGATACTGAAATTGAATAATTCTATAAACTTTTTCAGTCTAAAATTGATCAAACATGCCATCAATATGTATTGATCATTACTGGCGATTGGAACGCAAAGGTTGCAAGCCAAGAGAAAGGATCAGTCGTTGGAAAATATGGCTTTGGTGATAAAAAGGATGCTGGAGAGTGCATGATAGAATTTTGCAGGACCAATGACTTTTTCATTGCAAATGCCTATTTTAAACAACTTGAAAAACAACTGTACATATGGACCTCACCAGATAGAAAACACAGAAACCAAATTGACTATATATGTGGAAAAAGACAGTGGAAAAGCACCATATAATCGTTCAAAACAAAGCCAAGGGCAGACTGTGGAATAGATCACCAGTTCAGGCTGAAGCTGAAGAAAAGTAAAATAATTCCACAAGAGCCAAAATATGAATTTAGCACATAATCCGAGAGGCTGGGTTATATGAAGGAAAACATGGCATCAGGATTGGAAGAAGACTCATTAACAACCTGTGATATGCAGATGATACAACCTTGTTTGCTGAAAGTGAAGAGGACTTAAAATGTTTACTGAGAAGATCAAAGAGCACAGCCTTTGATATGGATTGCATTTCAATGTAAAGAAAACAAAAGTCCTTACCACTGGACCAATATCAACTGAGAAAAGATTGAAGTTACCAAGGACTTCATTCTTCTTGGATCAACTATCAACACTCACAGAGCAGCAGTCAAGAAATCAAATAACATATTGAATTAGGCAAATCTGTTGCACAAGACCTTTTTAAATTGTTGAAGAGCAAAGATGTCAACTTGAGGACTAAGGTGCACCTGACCCAAACCATGGTATTTTCAATAACTTCATACACATGCAAAAGCTGGATAGTGAATAAGGAAGACTGTAGAAGATGTGTTGCTTTTGAGTTATGGTGTTGGAGGAAAATATTGAAAGTGCCGTGGGCTGCTAAAAGAATCAACAGATCTGTGTTGGAAGAAGTACAGCCAGAGTGCTTCTTAGAGACCACAATGGCCAAACTTCGTCTCTCATACTTCAGACATATTGTCAGGAGGGAGCAGGCACTGAAGAAGGATATCATGTTTGGTAAGGTGGAGGGTGAGAGATAAAGAGGTAAACCCCCAAAGAGATAGATTGGCAAAGTGGCAGCATCAATGGGCTCAAGCGTGGCAATAATTGTGAGGTTAGCCCAGGACCGGGTCAGTGTTTTGTTCATGTTGTACATAGGGTTGCTATGAGTTGGTACTGACTCGATGGCACCTAACAACGACAACCTGAATTTAGAGATCATCTAAAGAACAGATCTGATGCATTAGACACTAAAGATCAAAGACCAGAAGAGTTGTGGGATGACATCAAGAATATTATACAGGGAGAAGAGCAGAGTGCGGGACCCTGCCCAGAGAAGCAGCGATGCCAGAGATGGAGGCAGAGATGATGACATGGTGAGATGGAGCAACTGGGGACTCAAGACCCAGAGAGGAAGAGGGGCTGTGTGCTGAAGACCAGGGGACAGGCTTGCAGGGTATATACCCTTTGGTTGGTTGATGATGTGTGGATGGGATTGTAACCATGGCAATGAAACAATTACGATAGGATGAATGTAAAGCTAATGCTCTCCCATGTAAACTATCACATCATTGACAATAAAACATTAAAAAAAAAAAAAGAATATCATAAAGGAAGAAAGCAAAAGGTCATTAAAAAGACAAGTAAAAAGGAGAAGACCAAAACTGAAATCAGAAGAGACTCTGAAACTTGCTCTCCAGCATAGAGATGCTTAAACAAATGGGAGAAGTAAGGAGGTACAAGAGCTGAACAGAAAATTTCAAAAGGCAGCTCGAGAAGACAAAGTAAAATATTACAGCGAAAAGTGCAAAAACCTGGAGTTACAAAACCAAAAGGAAAGAGCATGCTCAGCATTTCTCAAGCAGGAGGAACTGAAGGAAAAATCAAGCCTCAATTTGCGGTAGTGAAGGAGCTCTGGTAGCGTAGTCGTTGCAAGTCGGGTTGCTAACTTAAAGGTCAACAGTTTGAAACTACCAGTCATACTGTGGGACAAAGATGTGGCTTTCTGCTTTTGTTAAGATTTACGGCCTCGGAAGCCCTATGCAGGGTCTCTATGAGTCGGAACTGATTCCACGGCACACCACCACCATTTGGAATCCTGGTGTGGCACTGTGGGTTAATACTCTGGACTGCAATATCAGTTTGAACCACAAGGTCGGTGGTTCAAGCTCACCAGCTGCTTCTAGGAAATTCTATACAGGGTCACTAGGTTACTAGGAATCAGAACTGATTCGATGGCACTTAAAAACAAAAGCAACAACATGGGCACAACAGAGAATGATGCAGAAAGCACCAAAAGAAGATGGAATGAACACACAGAGTCATTGTACCAAAAAGAAATGGTCGATACTCAACCATTTCAAAAGGTACCATATGATCAGGAGCCAATGGTTCTGAAGGAAGAAGTCCAAGATGCATTGAAGGCACTGGCAAAGAACAAGGCTCTGGGAATTGATGGAATACAAATGGAAATCTTTCAACAAACTGATGCAGCACTGGAAGCACTCACTCATCTATGCCAAGAAATTTGGAAGACAACTACCTGGCCAGTTGACTGGAAGAGATCCGTACTTGTGCCCATTCCAAAGGACAGAACAGAATGTGGAAATCACTGGACAATATCACTGATATCCCATGTAAGTAAAGTTTTACTAAAGATAATACAAAAATGGTTGCAACCATACATTGACATACATTCAAGCCAGATTCAGAAGAGGACTTGGAATGAGGGATATCATTGCTGACATCAGATGGGTCATGGCTGAAAGCAGAGAATACCAGAAAGATGTTTACCTCTGCTTTATTGACAGTGCAAAGGCTTTCAATTGTTTATATCATGATAAACTATAGACAACATTGCAAAGAATGAGTGTTCCATAACACTTAATTGTGCTCATGAAGAACATGTACATAGACCAAGAGGCAGTTGTTCAATCAAACAGAACAAAGAAACACCGAATGGTTTAAAATTATAAAAGGTGTGCCTAGGGTTGTATTCTTTCACCATATTTATTCAATCTGTATGCTGTGTAAATAATCTAAGACACTGGATTATATGAAGAAAAATGTGGTATCAGGATTAGAGGAAGACTCATTAACAACTTGCGATATGCAGATGATACAACCTTGCTTGCTGAGAGTGAAGAGAACGTAAAATACTTACTGATGAAGATCAAAGACCACAGCCTTCGGTGTGAGATGCACCTCAAATGTAAAGAAAACAAAAATCCTCACCAATGGACCAATAAACAACATCCATATAAATGAAGAAAAGATTAAAGTTGTCAAGGACTTCATTCTCCTCGGATTAACTATCAACACTCATGGAAGCAGCAGTCAAGAAATCAAATGACGTATTGCATCAGGCAAATCTGCTGCACAAGACCTATTTACAGTGTTGAAGAGCAACGATGTCAGCTTGAGGACTAAGGTGTGCCTGACCCAAGCCATGGTATTTTCAATAACCTCATATGCATGCGAAAGCTGGATAGTGAATAAGAGAAACAGTAGAAGAATTGATGCTTTTGAGTTATGGTGTTGGAAGAGAATATTGCAGGCACCATGGACTACCAAAAGAACAAATAGGTATGTTTTAGAAGTACAGCCAGTGTGCTCCTTGGAAGCCAGGAAGGCCAGACTTCATCTCTCATACTTCGGACATACTATTAGGAGGGACCAGTCCCTGGAGAAGGACATCATGTTTGGTAAAGTGGAGGATTGGAGAAAAAGAGGAAGACCCCCGATGAGATGGATTGGCATAGTAGCAGGAACAATTGGCTGGAGCTTAGAAATGATTGTGAGGTTGACCCAGGACCAGGCAGTGTTTCGTTCTGTTGTGCACAGGGTTGCTATGAGTTGGTACCAGCTTGATGGCACCTAACAATGATAAAGTGAGGTGTGGCTGCTGTAATGAAGCAGCTGCGCCGAAGGGGAGGTGAAGCCTAGAGCAACAGTACACAGGCCACTCCTGGGCTGGGACCGAACCACAAGGGCAGGCATGTCTCCCTCTTCAGAAGTGACTCTAGGAGCAGGTGGGAAGTGCAGCTCTGACCTTACCAACAGAAAACAGGAAGGCAGCAATCCTCAGACAGGAGCTTTCTGGGCAGAAGCTGAGACCTCAGTGCAGCAACTAAGCACAGCCAGTGGGAGAGTCATGAGAAATTCTCACAATGCTTTGAACTAGACAAGAATCTTTGGAGGACCCACACTTATAGACTACACCACAGCTGGTAGAGCTTGGAGAAATGTGGGTTCAATATAGATCCCAAAGCATGAAGTCCTTGACAACTTCAATCTTTTCTGTTGATAAGAATATTGTTTATTGGTCCAGTAGTGAGGATTTTTGTTTTCTTTATGTTGAGATGCAATGTATATAGAAAAGTGTGGTCTTTAATCTTCATCAATAAGTATTTTAAGTCCTCTTCACTTTCAGCAAGCAACCTAGTAGTTGAGTGCTTACCCATTTGGGCCACGCAGGAGCCCCTGAAGCTCCCCTGTTGTTGCTGTTGTTAGGTGCCATCTAGTCAGTACCAACTTGTAGCGACCCTTTGCACAACAGAATGAAACACTGCCTGATCCTGGGCCAACTTCACTATTCTTGCCACACTTGAGCCCATTGATGCGGTCACTTTGCTAATCCATCTCTCTGGGGGTCTTCCTCTTTTTCTCTGACCCTCCACCTTACCAAACATGATATCCTTCTCCAGCGACTACTCCCTCCTGACAATATTTCCGAAGCATGAGAGACGAAGTTTGGCCATAATGGCCTCCAAGGAGCATTCTGGCTGCACTTCTTCCGACACAGAGCTGTTAGTTCTTTTGGCAGCCCATGGCATTTTCAATATTCTCCTCCAACACCATAACTCCAAAGCCTCAATTCTTCTACTGTCTTCCTTATTCACTATCCAGCTTTCACATGCATATGAGGTTATTGAAAATACCATAGCTTGGGTCAGGCGCACCTTAGTCCTCAAGCTGACATCTTTGCTCCTCAACAATTTAAAAAGGTCTTGTGCAGCAGATTTGCCTAATGCAATACGTCATTTGATTTCTCGACTGCTGCTTCCATGTGTTGATGGTTGATTCAAGAAGAATGAAGACCTTGACAAACTTCAATCTTTTCTCCACTTATATGGATGTTGTCTATTGGTCCATTGGTGAGGATTTTTGTTTCCTTTACATTGAGGTATACAACCCATACTGAAGGCTGTGGTCTCTGATCTTCATCAGTAAGTATTTTATTCCTTTCATCTTCTTTTG
>NW_006408528.1:36857150-36858379 GCF_000296735.1 Chrysochloris asiatica
AGAAAAAGAGGAAGACCACCAATGAAGTGGATTGGCCAAGTGGCGGTATCGATGGTCTCAAGCGTGGCAACAGTAGTGAGGTTGACCCAGGACCGGGCAGTGTTTCATTCTGCTGTGCATAAGGTCGCCATGAGTTGGTACCGACTCAATGGCACCTAACAACAACAACATAAATTATGTTACTAGAAGTCTTTAAGTGTTTACTTTAAGTTTTGTATCATTTTTTCTGCTCATGTATTTGTAGTCCTGTACTACTCCTATAAGAAAACAATAATAAAGATCTGAGATCAATGGCAGCTTTCCAAAATCTCAGATTGTTTTACCTGCTCAGATATCTTTGGTTTACTTTAATGATTGCTAACAGTATAGTTCAAAATACCTACTGTTGTTGTTATTAAGTGCCGTCCACTTGGTTTCATGTCATAGCTACCCTACATAGGGTAGGGCTTCCAAGGAGCAGCTGGTGGGTTTGAATCGCCGATGTGTGATTCGCAGTTCAGTGATGATCCTACAGCACCACACCAGGAGTACAAAATACCTATTATTTCCCTGTAAGTCACTACATGATTCAGGCCTCAATTTTGTTTGATCTCATTGGACAAGGAATTGTTTATGCTGCCTTGGAGTCCTGGTGTGGGGTTGTATGATAAGCATTGTACTTCTAACTGCAAGGTCAGCAGTTCAAATCCACTAGCTGTGCCTTGGAAACCTTATTTATACAGGGTCGCTGTGAGACAGAACTGACTCCACAGCACTTAACAAAAACCTGAACCAAGTATGTGTATAACGCACATTCAACTTCAAGTATGTGCCAAAGGGATTTCATCCACACCTCGGCTTCGAAACAAGTTCCCTAAATGTTTTGGGTCTATCTCCTTGCTAATTAAATTATTGTTAACAGCAGTGACCTTTTCTTTTTATCATCTCTAGTTGGAAATGGAAGGAGCTCTGGTTGCATAGTGGTTATGAATTGGGCTGCGAGCCACAAGGTCAGCAGTTCGAAACTACCAGCTGTTCTGCGGGAGACAGATGAGGCATTCTGCTCCCTGTAGAGGGTTGTTATGAGTCGGAACTGACTCCACGGCACATAACAACAACAAGAAGCTAGAAATGAATCAAAGAAGTCTCTGCTTTGAAAAATGGGGGAAACTGCTTCATATCTTTATAGATTAAAATAATTTCAGTAGAGATTATGAAACTGGCTTTAAAAATATATATATATATTTGTC
>NW_006408528.1:36860038-36864666 GCF_000296735.1 Chrysochloris asiatica
CTGTCTTCTTAATGATATTTTGCTTTCTTCCTGACTGATGTTCTTGATGTCATCCCACAACTCTTCTGGTCTTCAGTGATTACTGTCTAATTCATCAAATGCGTTCTTGAGATGATCTCTAAATCAAGATGGGATATGTTCAACATTATAAATTGACTCTCATGGACTTGTTTTATTTCTCCTCAGCTTCAGCCTGACCTTGCATATGAGTTATAGATGGTCTGTTCCACAGTCTGCCCCTGACCGTGTTTGGCTAATGATATGGAGTTTTTCCATCTCTTTCCACAGATGTAGTCAATTTTATTTCTGTGTATTCCATCTGGTGAGGTCCCTGTGTGTATAGTCATCTTTATGTTGCTTAAAAAAGGTATTTGCCATGAAGAAGTCATTGGTCTTGTAAAATTCTATCATAGGATCTCCAGCATTGTTCCTATCACCAACGACTGATCCTTCCTCTTTGTTCCCAACCTTCGCATTCAAATCATCAATAATTATCAGTACATCCTTATTGGATGTTTGGTCAGTTTCAAACTGAAGAAGATGGTAGAATTCTTCAATTTTACTATCATTGATGTTAGTGGGTTTTGTGTAAATTTGAATAATAGTTGTACTAACTGGTCTTCCTTTTAGGTGTATGGATATTATTCAATCACAGTCAGTGTTGTACTTCAACACATATATTGAGATATTATTTTTGATGAAGAATGTGATGCCATTCCTTTTCAATTTGTCATTGCCAGCATAGTAAATCTTGTGATTGTCAGATTCACAGTGGCCAATACCAGTCCATTTCAGCTTGCTAATGCATTGTTGTTGTTGTTGTTAAGTGCCGTCGAGTCGGTTCCGACCCATAGCGACCCTGTACAGGGTTTCCGAGGGTGTAGGGCATCGATATTTATGTGTTCCATTCAATTTTGGACAACTTCCAATTTTCCTAGATTCATACTTCATACATTCCATTTCCGGGTTATTAATGGATGTTTGTAGCTGTTTCTCCGCATCAGGAGTTGTGCCCCATCAGCATATGAAGGTCCGGAAAACTTTACTCTATTGGCATCATCATGGTCAACTCTGCTTTGAAGAGGCAGCTCTTCCCCAGTTGTATTTTGAGTGCCTTCCAGCCTGAGGGGCTCATTTTCCGGCACTATTATCTGACAATATTCTGGTGCTCTTCATCATTTTCTATACTCAATATCCTGGTATTCTCCGACGGTGTTCTACTGCTATTCATAAGGTTTTCAGTGACTGACTGTTTGGAAATAGTCTGTCTCTCCTTCTTCCTAGTCTTCGTCTGGAAGCTCATCTGAAACCTGTCCACCATGGTTGACCCTACTGGTATTTAATACCAGTGGCATAGCTTCCAGAAGCACAGCAACATGCAAGTACCACACTATGACAAACTGATAGAAGAGTGGAAGCAATGAAGGAAGTGATATCTACATTAGGCCCACTTGGCAGAACTACCAGAACACCATAGAATCAACCCCCACTCTTAATAATGGAATCCATTGCTATGCCATTAATGTTTGGAAGAGTGTAGCATAAGAATCTGAAAAATCTTGCTACTGGATGGTGCTAAATAATTTTTCCTTTTCTCCTTGAATCTTCTCTCTGTCTTTACCAAGCCCATCCTAGAAGACAAAAGGGAGTGAATCCCTCCTCCCTTTTTTCCATCTTTCCTCTCCCCCTCCCTCATGGAACTTCTGTCTCTCAAGTAAACCTCAGTTAGTTGCTTCTTTTCAGTTTGCTTGCCCCTCAGTCTTGCTTCTTCGGTTCTCTGTTCCTGGGTCCATCCAGTCTTCGCTCAGATGTAGGAGGTTGAGCTACTACTTCCAGACCCAGTACTGAGCACAATTAATCCTCTGGGGAAGTCCCACAGGAAAATATGTTCTTATTTCAAAGATGAGGAAACAGAAACTCACAGAAGTCACATGACCAGGGAATAGAGAATCCAGGATTTGAACCTGGGTTGTTTGCTTCTGAATCCAGAATCTCCCCACATGTTAATGATCATGTGCCATTTTGTATGACTAGCCTCTAGGACAGAGGCCTTCAGATGGAAACCTGCAATAAATATGGGTGCATTGAAGAGGCTCCAAGCTACAAACCAGTCTCTGGTTGACGTTTTATGGGCATATCACTCACAACAGGGCTTGCAAACTGTGGTTTTCACTCAAGGGCTCCTACCCTGTGTGTGTATTCTTGTCTGAGACATTGTTATTGAAAATCAGCTTGGTGGGATTATGGTTTTAACCCAAAATTTAAAAACCCTGCCTATTTCCCAGCAAAACCATATTGTGTAGGTTGTAAGGAAGAGGTGTGTTATTTTTGGCTGAGAAAAGTAAATTTTAAAAAACATAATAATAGAAGTGCTTTTTAACATCCTGTTTTTTCCTTTTGTTGATTTTTCAGCATTTCTTCCCAAGCAAGGAGTTATGCAACATGATTTGAAAATTGCCCAACTTTTCTTTTACTGGCAGTTTTATTTGATTCGTTTTCTATGTTCTGGTGCAGGTTATCTACTTTAAACTTTAAACTCAGGGACTGAAATGTCTGTTGAGAGTGGCCCAGGTGCCACAAGGGGCTGGATAATAGTTTCGTAAAGTGGAAAACTCGGAAAAGGTTATTACAGACCATCTCAGCCATGCGTGGACTCCTGCCAATGGATAGGTAAGCCTTGAACCTGGGCATATAGGTATCCATAATAACTGGTACTTTGCTTGTCTTCCTGAACAAAAAGCTTCAGATCCCCATTTTCCTGGATCTCTTCAAAATTTCCCACTCCCCATTTTCCATGAAAGAGAGTTTATTACAACCATTAGGAGTACCACCCCTAGAGGTGAACAGCTTTGTCTAGATCCTGGTCCTTCCTTTTCCTAGCTAGGTGACCTTGGGCAATGTTACTAAACCTGAATAGGGCTCAGTTTCTTTATCTGTAAAATTGAGATGACAGAAGCAAGCACCAACTTCAAAGGGTTGTTATGTGAATGGAATAAATCCATACAGATAAGGTGCCCACTTAGAGCAAGTAGTCTTTGTCGTTGTTGTGTTCCGACTCATAGTGCTGCTTTATAGGGTTTCAGAGAGCCGCTGGTGGGTTTCAACTGCTGAACTCTCAGTTATCAGTCCAGTATTTATCCTTGTTGTTGTTGTTGTTATGTGCCGTTGAGTCAGTTCCGACTCACAGCGAACCTGTACAGGGTTTCCAAGGCTGTAAATCTTTACGGGAGCAGAAAGGCTCCTCTTTCTCCCGCAGAACAACTGGTAGTTTGGAACTGCTGACCTTGCGGTTCACAGCCCGATTCGTAACCACTATGCTACCAGAGCTTCTTAGAGCAATCCTTAGCATCTAGTAAAAGCTCAATAAAAATTTCTATTCTTATAAAGAAATTGATTGTGTCTGTACAGGAAACTGGTTTTTGTCAAAAGCCCTGGATACAAAATGTGGCCTTCCGTGTTTCCAGTCTATTCCAGTGGTCTGGAAGCCATAAAACCAAAGTCCTGGCCCAACCGTTAACTACCACCGTGTGGCACTGGACAAGTCACTTCACTTCTCTGAGCTTCAGTTCCCAATATTAAAAGAGCTAGAACCCTATGATTTGTAGTGAACAGTTTTATATGCTGTTCACCACATGTGAACTTGTTCACTACCTATCAGTAAATAAGCACATGTAATCCCGTGCTTACTTACTTACTGAGGAATCCACCCCTGGGTGGACAGCATGTAACTGGCAAGGAGCTGGGCAGGGAAGCTGAACTCCAGATAAGGGGCAGGACTCCAGAACTAATGAGGGAAATGGAGGCCCAAAGACTGTCCTATGAACTAAGTCACTGCTGTGTGCAATGTCACGAGAGGAAGGAAGGGAAGGAAATGTTGTGACAGGGGAAGTTTGAGACTCTCAGAACTCTTCTGCAGCCCAAAAGGTTACTATTGCCTGATGAAGCTATGCTTCCAGAAGTTGGTTGAGCAGCGGTGACCCTTAGTGACTCCAGTGCTGAGGTCAGGCGCCAGAGTGGCTCATTCCACCTGACTCATAGCCACCCTGCATAGGGTTTCTGAAGCTGCACATTTTTACAAGAGCAGATAGCCTCACATTCTTCCAGGGAAGTAGCGGATGGGTTTGAACTGCCGACCCTGAGCTAATAGCAGTGTGATAATTTGGTGTCTGGTGTAGTGCTGTGGGTTAATGCATCAGACCGCAAAGCTGTTTGAACTGCAAAGTTGGCAGTTCAAGCTCACCAGCGTTTCCTTGGAAACCCTATACAGGTCGCTGTGGGTCGGAACCAACTCGACGACACTTAACAACAACAACAACAATCTGCTGTCTCGGGAGGGAGAGTAGTCAGTACACGACAGAGCGTGAACATTCTCCAACTGTACTTGGAAGAAAATGACTTCTTATCTACTTAGAATGCACATGTAGTTTGTTCTTGGAAAAAGAGAGTTCCTGAGTTTATCCCAGTTGTCGACTCAGTTTTATAACAACTGCTGAAGCAAAACCAAGTGGAAAGGTTGGAGTGTAGGGGTAAATAAACTTCTTGGCTTTCAAATTTTGTGGCATTTCCCCAAATAGCTTACCAAATATTTGCGACTTAAATTGGGAATTTTTTTTCTTTTAATTTAGAAG
>NW_006408528.1:36870226-36878498 GCF_000296735.1 Chrysochloris asiatica
ATGAGAGAAAGAAAAAAGAGAAGACTAAAAAACAGCAACAACAAAAACAAGACTGATATTGCAGTCTCTAATCACAGAAAAGGGGGAGGATGGAGAGAAGAAAAAAAAAAAGAAGGAAAAAAAAATCTGTAGCCTATTATGAGTATAACTTTAATGTCCTCTCTTCAGCTTCCTGCTTTCAAAGCTGCCCGAGAGATTCCAGGATTCCAGTGTTTGTTGTTATGCTATACCTCAAGCTCCAATACAACCTTTGGCCTGTTTTGCTTTTAAACTCTCTTTCCCTCCCTACAGCCATCTCCTTCTCTTTCCCGTGTTAAAAAACAGAACAAAAAGCAAACAAGAAAAGTTCAGGGCCTGCTCTTGAGCTGAGTATCTGTCAGCTGTTTGGTTTTAAGTGGAAACTGTCTCTTTAAATTTCAAGGAGATCTGTGCACATGCGTAGCAGAACCCTCAGAGGGTGGGGCTGGGGTGTCCACTAGCTCAAGCACCCCTATAGTCACCAGAATGGAGATACACAGACAGCAAGGGACCAACGAACAGATACCAAAAAAAAAAAAAAGAATGTCCACACCTCTATCTCCGCAACTCTGTCAGGTGTCTGTGGCTTCTCTAATCCTTCCCCCACTTGGCCCCACCCAAGATGGCAGCTCCTGGAGCCGCTGAGCATCCCAAACCAGGAAGCAATGGATTTCTTGCTTCTGCCACAAACTCCCCAGCTATAAGTCTTCCAACCTTCTAAATATTCCTTTATATGTGATTCAGAGTTCTGGGACCATCCCCTGAACCTGCTTGGTCCTGTATTCTGTGTTGCTGCCGGTGGAGGTCCTCACTACACTTCCACCCGATCCGCCATCTTGTTTGTTCCTTCGGCTTTTTTTTAAATGGCTTTTTAAAATTTCTTAAACTGAGTTCATGAGCATCACATAATGATTTATTTATTTTTAACTTTTTATTGTGAACTGTGTGAAACAGAGCAGGTCATCAGTTTTACATTCAACAAATCATATACTTTGCTTATGACATGTTTGCAATTCCCTGCATGTACCAACAGTTAACAGTATTTACCTCTATTCTCTCCAAACACTGCATTCCTCCCGGTGTCTTCTGCTATCTTCATCTTTCCTCTGCTAACTTCCCTCTTGTATATTGTCTGTCTTGTCACCTATATCAACATGTGTCTGCCCTTTAGCCCATGAATAATCCTCCCCACCCCCAAGCCATCATAGATTGTTTCTTTGTTTGAACAATTATATAATTCACAATTTCAAAATAACAGTGGCACACACGCATCCCATCACCAAACCCAAATCCTTGGCTGGGATCAAGTCTCTATCTTGAGGCATGGAGTTTTGAATATGCTTTCATAATTCATCTTTTGCTTGACTATCCAGGGCTTCTCCCAGGTTGTAGTTCATCTGGGCCATAGCTCACCAGGAGCCGTGGCTTTTAAATCTATGTGGGAGTGGAAGCCTCATCTTTTTCTCACAGAACAGTTGGCAGACTGGCTTTCATATCTTTGTTGTAGAGGATCTATGCAGTGTGTCTGCCCAGTCTGCCATCATGTTGGCAGGCCACCCAACATCTTATCAATGAGGTCTTTCAGCCTGGGCCTACTTCACCCAGATGCAGCTTACCCGGGGCAGCGGCAGCTCACCTGTGCCTTCACATAATGATTTAAAAAATAATTTGGCCTATTCCTTATAGTATAACTATAGCTGAAATATCTTCTTTCTTCTGGCACAAGAATTGCAATTTAGGCACAATATCTGAGAAGATGGTTTGGGGACAAATGGGTAAAGATTATTTCTTTGTAGATTTCATCAAAGTCTGTTTTTAAAATGTGCTATTAGGCTGTTATTTTTGGAGGTTGCTATTGTTGTGTGCTGTTGAAACAGTTCTGACTCATAGCAACCCTGTATAGAGTTTCCAAGGAGTGGCTGATAGGTTTGAACCACTGACCTTGTGGTTAGCAGTGCAGTGCTTATCCTACAGTGCCACACCAGGAGTTTGTTTTTGCAGGAGAGATAGTTATATGGGCCTACAGTTTCATATAAATAAGTAACTGGAATTTATCTTTCCAGTCAGTGGTGCATAGATTTAATTTCATTGCCCATTAATGAAATACAATATGTTCTTGGTAGTTATTTTGGCTTCAAGTTGTTTTTACTTTCTATCTTCATGATCTTTATTAGATTCAATTAGCCTAACGCCAGCTGGGAAAAAATTCCACTGCAGTTCCCACTTCAGGGTTTCATATTCTCTGAACCAGAAGCTTTTATAAAGGCTTAGTCTATAAACGAGGAGCCCTGGTGGTGCAGAGTAGCTAAGTGTTCAGCTGCTAACCAAAAGGTCTCTGGTTCAAACCCACCAGCTACTCCGAGGGTGAAAGATAAAGCAGTCTGCAGTTCCTGTTTTCCAGGGTCACGATGAGTTTTAATTGACTTGATGGCAACAAGTTTGGTTTTGGTGATTTTATAGTGAACAGTGACCATCAAAATATAATGCTTAGACACTGGTTAAATAGCTTGGTCTGAACAGTTTTTATTTGAGCCATCTTTAGTGTTTGTCATATAAAGACATTCCCTTTGGTTTCTGCCAGAACTAACTTTATTTAAGAATATTGGGCTTTTCTTCCCTGGCTTCCCGAGCCTCTGCTACTATCATGAATGACACAGTAAGTCAGTTCATGACCAGCCGATGACTTCAATGGAAACAAATGGTCACTGATGTCCTTCAACCTGGGAAGGTAACAGTACTTTAAGACAGAAATTCGGGGAAAAACTTGCCAAAATGTGTAAGATGACACCAGAGGTCATCCTTGTGTTTGGATTCAGAACCAGTTTTGGTGGTGGCAAGACTACTGGATTTATATGATTTATGATTCCTTGGATTGTGCAAAGAAAAATGAACCCAAACACAGAATTGCAAGACATGGCCTGTATGAGAAGGAAAAAACCTCAAGAAAACAGTGCAAGGAATGAAAACACAGAATGAAGAAAGCCAGGGGGACTGCAAGGGCCAATGTTGGTGCTGGCAAAAAGTGAGCTGGGGATGGGCTAACAGAAGGAATAAAGACTCTGCAGTGACTTGAACTGCAACTATTGTGTGGACTTTCCACCAGAGGAGTAATAAACCATACAGTCTTTAAATAAAAAAATTAAAAAAAAAAACACATCAGGATTCCTCAATGAGTTTTATTTACAGATGATTCAAAAGTGAGAAAGACAGAAATATTTTTACATTTAATTTCATTGAAGCAAATATATATAACAGTTTTAGCCAATTTAACAATTATAGGTGTACAATTCAGTGACATTAATTACATTCATTATACTGTGTAGTCATCACCACTATCCATTTCCAAATGTTTTACATCACCCCCAAACAGAAACCCCTTTAGCAATAACTTCCATTCCCTCCTCCCTACAACCCCTGACAACCTCCAAGAAATTTTAGTCTCTATGCATTTGCCTATACTAGATATTAAGAAAGATTTTAAAACAAAACATATCATAAGAGTAAATGTAAATTTTTCCTTGAGTAACCATAAAAACATGGTTAAGAGAACTTATCTAGACCAATGAGGGTATGTCACGAACCAGATCTGTACCCCAAGATCTATTTGTAAAAAAGCACATACACACATTATAAGAGTGAGATCCCAAGTTGTATATGTAGTGTGTGAGTTTGTATTTGGGTACAGCCCTCACAAAGTGATATTTTAGGCTTTTGCAAATCTTAGAAAGTTTTAAGATGTGGAATCATAGTAAAGATGCTGAAGAAAGGGCAGATGGGGAGAAAAAACTGTTCAGTGTTAGTAAAATGGTAAAAAGAGGTTTTTATTACATACAGCTATAAAGGACCAATTAAAATGTGGGAAAAGTATACCTTTGCATAGTCAAATGGTAGGCAGGGGAATATAATGTCACTAGAAATTACTACAGCAAATTACAGTAAAAGATTGCAGAACAATAAGGCCTTGTTAATCCCATACTGGTTTATTCAAATAGTCTGTAATTCAAAGCAATTGCTGCTCCCCAGGCAAGAATTTACAATTGCTGTATTTGAAGGTTGGATAATGTGTCATTCCAAGGGGAAATCAGGTCTGGAAAGGCCTCATGGTTGGAGAATCTCATGTGTCCCAAAACAATTCTAAAGCAGGCCAAGTGAAACAAGTGACTGAGAACCACCCTGTGAATAAGTCTGCTGGCAACTGATCTCTATTTCCCTTGCTCTCTCTACCTTTTAGGTGGCTGGCAAAATGTCCCCAAAGCAAGGAATAAGACAGGAAGGCAGGGAATACTGGGCTTGGATAATTTATCACTTAGGAAGTAACCCCTGGCAAGGGGGTACAAGTTAATTCAAAAGGAGCCCATCAACACATATGGGCAGCATATATGTTTAATTGATAATGATGGCAAATACAAATCATCCTCCCTTGGTATGGAAACATTGGACAAGAGTCAAACATGAGTCAAAAGCAAGAGGAGGAGGCCTGAATCATACATTTTGAACAATTTTGGCCAACAGTCCTTCAGAGAACAATCCTTCAGTTTTTGTTTTTTTTTGCTCACCAGAAGTCATTTAATGAGGAATAGGAAAAGCAAGCAAATCACAATCGTATCCATTTATGTTGTTGTTTTTAAACGCCATTGAATCAGTTGACTCATAGTGACCCAATATATGGTTTCTGAGGAACAGCTGGTGAGTTTGAACTGCCAACCTTGGGGTTAGCAGTCCTGTGCTTATCCTACAGCCCTACCTCCATAGGTCTTTTGAAATTTTTTTTGCCATCTTTTATTTATTTTCCTTGTTAACCAAAGTTATTTGTACTTTGTTATATATGATTATAGAAAATTCAGTGTGAAATTTTCCTAAACTTCTTTCCCTTTCTGTCCAGTTGATTTCCATAAGTATTAACTCAAATATGGGACAATCCTTCAGTTTTACAGTGTCATTTTAGTGGAATTAAATGTTAAAATTATATGATTTTTAAAAACTCAGCTTTGATACCAATGAATGATTGGCCTACCCTTCCTGGGACACCAAGATATGCTAGTCCCCCAATAGCATATTGTGAGGCCATGCTGAGCTGCTAGTTCCTGTAGACTCACTAAATAAAATGAATAAATATATGAAAAACTCTGAGATGAGTGTGGCCACTTTTGATGTGAGGGCTGTCTGTTAGGCATTTGAGAAATAGAGAAGAACTTTAAAGGAGTTCCTGGGGGTGGGAGGTGGGACACAAATGGTTAAGCTCTGAAATCCTGGACAAAATGTTGATAGTTGTAACCCACCCAGAGGCACTTCGGAAGACAGGTCTGAAGATCTGCTTCTGAAAGGGTCATAGCCTTTAAAAACCTATGGAGCAGTATGCTGAAGACCTGGGGGGTACAGAGGAAGGATTGCATGGAGGGGATTGTAACCATGGCAATGAGACGATATATGATAGAATGAATGTAAAACTAATGTTCTCCCATGTAAACTATCACATAATTCACAATAAAACATTAAAAAAAAAAACCTATGGAGCAGTTTTCCTCTGTACACATGGGGTTATCATAGGTCAGAATTGACTCAACAGCAACTAGCCAGAGGGTACATAAAAGAAAGAACCTTAGATGAAACATCTTAGCAGATTCACATTCATATGATCGTTCCTCATCTGTCTGGGATACTGAGCTGTTGTTACATGTTGTAGCAGGCATGCACTTGGAAAATCCAAGTTCTGCAATGGCAGAGGCATTTACTGCTGACCAAATATTCACACTTCCTCATTATCCCAGTGTCTGTGTAGTTAGGTGAGGCCATGTCCTATCCAATCACTGAAACAGAACGACACACATTCACTTCCTGGCTGAAGCACAGAAGAGCAAGTGTGAATTCTCCAAGCACTCTCTTCTACTGCCAGGCTGTTGGAAGCCATACTTCAGTGGGACAGGGCAAAATATCAGCATCTCTATCAACCAGGGCTCTTAAGCAGAATTCTCTTGTCCCACCCACCTACCCACACATGTAATGAAAGCAAGAAACAAATTTTTGCTGGGTTAAGCAGAGATTCTTCGCTTAATTTAATTTAGCATAGTCTCTCTGATACAGCTAATTTTCTAGGTCTTCTTTTTTTTTTTTTTTAAAGAAGCAGTGCATCTGGAGAAAGGGTGAGCAATCTGAGATATGGGTTACATCGTCCTTGAGCAAGCTGTTAAGGCTTGGCCCTCAATGTTTACACTGCTCTACCAGTTGGCACTGTTCCTTCAGAGAGTTGTGAAGGAGGAAGCGAGTAAGAGCTCTGGTCAGTTCCCTTCTGATAGTTTCTCTGCTTAATTCACCAACCTCCTCTTGGGAGCTCAGGCTTGCTAAACATATGGTACAAATCAGTGAAATTATTCATTGTGGTTTTCATGAGAGTGAGCTAGTTTCCGCTCCTAAGAAGGGTCTTAACAAAACAGGAAATTTTTCTTGGATCTAGAAATGGAACTCTGTTTTCTGACATTAGTTTTTACCAACTTCTGCAAATCTCTATTTTCTGACTTCTCTGTCAGACAGGTTGTGTGCCACGGAGTTGGTTCTGACTCAGCGATCCTGTATAGGGTTTCCGAGGCTAGAAATCTTCATGGGAGCAGAAAGTCTCATCTTTCTCCCCTGGAGCAGCTGAAAGATTCTAACTGGCCATCCAGTTAGCAGCCCAACTCGTAACCCACTCTGCTACCAGAGCTCCATGTCAGAGGGTGGGGCATATAGAAGAGACTAGATAAAGCCAGATGCTGATTGGTATGTAGTAGTGTTAGGTTGATGGGGACAATAAAATGGCAGTCTGACCAGGCCATACCATACTGTCTTATCTGGGACCACTTCTTTCCTGTTCCCTGTCCCACTCTCTGGGTGTGGTGCTGTAGGTGCTGAGCCACAAAGTCGGCAGTTCAGACCTACCAGCTGCTCCTCAGAAACCCTACACAGGGTTGTTATGAGCTGAAATCAACTCAACAGCACTTAACAACAACAACCCCACTTTGGCCTTGGAGAAGAGGAGTGAGGAGTGGATCAACGAATGCTCTGGACAGTTGTTAGTCACTCCATGACATCTGTATCACAGTTAATAGATTCCTCAGACGGTGTCATCCACATGGGTTCTGACTCAAAGCAACTCTGTGTAGGGTTTCTGAGGCTATGAATTTTTGCAGGAGTAGAAAGTCTAATTTTTCTCCTGTAATGGCTGGTGGGTTTGACACCAACTTTGTGATTTGCAGTCCAGTGCTTATCCTACAGAGCCACCATGCTCTCCCTTTGATTTTTGTTATGTATCTTATAAGGGAGATGGCAAAAATTAAATGAAATAAATTTTCCTTTTTACTGATGGAGAAATGGAAATATGTTAAGAATTTAAGTTACTTGTTCAGAGTCACAGTTAAGAGTTGGATCTAAAATCCAAGTCTCCCACTTTCTCTTCTTCAAACTGTATAAGAAGTTAGATTTGAAGTCCTCTCTCTACCCACCTAACCCACACAACAGTATGTATTCTTAATCATTGCCATCATGTAATGTAATTCATCACCACAAGGGTTTATATTATTTACATATCTACATTGGAATTAGCAAAGCCCCTCAATAAAACATCAAATCCTAACCATGGCTACCACTGAGTGATAGAATCATATAATGCTAATACAGATATTCAAGCTGGATTCAGAAGAGGACCTGGAACAAGGGGTATCATAGTGATTGATGTCAGATGGCTTAAAACACAGAATATAGGAAGATGTTTACCCTTGTTTTATTGACTATGCAAATAGTCTGACTGTGTGGATCCTAACAAATTATGGATAACATTGCAAAGAATGGGAATTCCAGAGCACTTAATTGTGCGTCTGTAGAACCTGTACACAGACCAAGAGGCAGTCATTGAAACTGAATACGGTATCCTGTGTGACTTAAAATCAGAAACCATGTGTGTGTCAATTTTATTCAATTTGTCTGCTGAACATATAATCTGAGAAATTGGGCTGTATCAAGTACTGGCATGAGGGTTGGAGGAGGACTCATTAACAAACCGTAATATGTAGATAACAAAATCTTGCTAGCTGAAAAGGACTTGAAACATTTACTAATGAGATCAAAGACTACAGCCTTCAGCCTGGATTACATCTCAAGACAAAGAAAACAAAAAATCCTCAACGAGGCAGTTTTTGTAGAACTTGCAGTCCTCCAGCTTCCTGTATATCTGATATATATTAAACCTTGGTTGATTGTTTTAAAAAAAACAAATGTCACAGCT
>NW_006408528.1:36878598-36880720 GCF_000296735.1 Chrysochloris asiatica
GTGCCCATTCCAAAGAGAGGTGACCCAATGGAATGCAGAACTCATCAGACAATCTCTTCGATATCCCATGTGAGTAAAGTTTTACTAAAGGTAATACAGAAATGGCTAGAATCATACATTGACAGAGAATTTTCAGAGGTTCAAGCCAGATTCAGAAGAGGCCATGGAACGAGGGATATCATTACTGATGAACGATGGATCTTGGATGAAAGCAGAGAATATCAGAAAGATGTTTACCTGTGCTTTATTGACTACGCAAAGGTGCTCAATTGTGTGGATCATCACAAGCTATGGACAACATTGTGAAGTATGAGTATTCTGAAACTCTTAATTGTGCTCATGAGGAATCTGTACCTGGACCAAGAGGCAGTTGCTCAAACAGAACTTTGGAACACTGAATGGTTTAAAATTAAGAAAGGTGTGGGACAAGGTTGTATTCTTGTTGCAGACTGCAGGTATTGGGGTGTTGAGGACCAGTGTTATGGATGAAAATACAGCACGTGGCTGCGCTCCGACTTGCTGGCCAGAGACCCTGCGGGCTCAAGGAAGTAACCTCCGGACGTCCCAGGTTCATTGGCTTTTACAAACTCACTGTGGGGCTAGCTCTGTATAATTCTCTTTAGTCCTATTAATTCATGCTGTGCTTCGAACCCCTGTAATTGTGGCTTCTGAGAAAATGGTTTCTTATGTGCCTCTCAATGTCTCTACTGTGTTGGCAGTGCTTAAGGTGTTCTGGGAACAAATCTCTCTGAGGAACAAAGTCTGGCCACGGGGCAAGCTCGTCCAAACTGTTCTTTATCAAATTATTTAGTTATGTTTGATATTAACTTAATACACGAGCCCTTGATACCCTTGGACAAATATTAAAACAAAAAACTGCTCCTAAAGCCTAGGCTGTAAAAAATTCCAAAAACAAGTTTCCCCCAAGGAATTCACCCAAAGTGGATTGGCGAAGTCTGGGGTTTTGTCCTAAGAATAATAGGTGTCTGCCTTCTCCAATAGCCCCCAGGTGCAAAACCACTAAGCTAGCTGTCTTGCTTTCTGTTGCAAATCTCGGCCAACAAGCCGACACAGCAGGATTCCTTTCAATCCTTTTCATTTTGCTTCCATTCAAGGTTAGGTGCTATAGGTAAGTTAATTAGCCTGGAGAAACCGAGCTGCTGACCTGGGATTCGAACCTGAAAAGTATCATATAATAATTTGCTTGAATTTCTGGAAAATTAAGGATGTTAGATTATCAAGACAATTTGTGATGTATGTTCTAGAATTTGATTCCTGTAAATCATTGTGTCCTGTGTTGAACGATTAATCACATTTCACTTCTGTACCCCGTCTTAATAAACCCCGCCTTCCTTTATGTAAAGCTCCTTCCTGAAATAAAACTGGGGTGCAGACCAAAGCCCCATGCATTGCGGCTTGCAGTACAGGCAGGCATTGCAGTTGGCAAGGTGTGCAAACGGCATGCATAGCCAAAATGTTTACAATGTAGGATCTGTCTGACGCCAGTTATGCATCCACTCTAGTTCTGGGGTGTCTATGTGTCTCTCTTGTTGTGTCTTGGTGTGTATTCTTTATTTGTCGCTGTCGCCAAGAAGACTCATTAACAACCTGCGATATGCAGATGATACAACCTTGCTTGCTGAGAGTGAAGAGGACTTAAAACATTTACTGATGAAGCTCAAAGAGCACAGCCTTCAGTATGGATTACATTGAGATGTCATGAAAACAAAAATTCTCACCACTGAACCAATAAACAACATTCTTATCAAAGAAGAAAAGGTTGAAGTTGTCAAGGACTTCATTCTTCTTGGATCAACCATCAACACTCAAGGAAGCAGCAGTCAAGAAATCAAATGGCATAATTGCATTAGGCAAATCTGCTGCACAAGATCTTTTTAAAGAGTTGAAGAGCAAAGATGTCTGCTTGAGGACTAAGGTGCGCCTACCCAAGCCATGGTATTTTCAATAACCTCATATGCATGCAAAAGCTGGACATTGAATAAGGAAAACTGTAGAAGAATTGATGTTTTTGAGTTATGGTGTTGGAGGAGAATACTGAAAGTGCCATGGGCTGCCAAAAGAACCAATAGATCCATTTTAGAAGAAGTGTAATCAGAGTGAT
>NW_006408528.1:36881401-36901379 GCF_000296735.1 Chrysochloris asiatica
CCAGGACTCCATATATTATGCAGGTGATTCAAATCCACCAGCGGCTCCTCAGAAACCCTACACTGGATCACTGAGTCAGAACCGACTTGACGGCATGTAACACAACTGTGTTAAATGCTGTCAAGTCGGTTCTGACTCATAGTGATCCAATGTAGGGTTTCTGAGGAGCCGCTGGTGGATTTGAACCACCGACCTTACAGTTCAAACTGACCTTGCAGTCCAGTGCATTATCCTGCGCCACACCAGGACTCCTCAAAAAATAATAGAGGGGATAAAACTGCCTTTAGTTTTCAACACTGTCTTTACATAATAGAGAACTTGAATGGGCTTCTAGTTCAGCACTTTGCATTACTGGGCAGGTAGGTTTGGAGTTGCAGGAGAAACTGCTAATATTCTCTAACACATACTTCTCTTCTTGTATAGTAACAGAATTTTTTAGTTGGACACATAGTAACCAGTTTCCCAGCCTCCCTTGCTGCAGGTGTGATCATAGAAGGGGAGTAGAAGTGGTCCAAACTGTTGCCTGAAAGAGGAGGAGTGTCTTCATCTTTCCCCTTTCTGCTGAAACTGAGGTGAGAGGGTGGGAGCCGGAGCAGATGCCTCAGATTACAAAATGGCAGCCATATAGTGATGGAGTCGGGATGATGAGAGAAGGAAATTGGGCTCCTGATACTGCTGAACCATCATTGTATCATGAGGTTTCTGTTAGTTGTTGAACCTGTATCGTAAGTAATATCAGATATAAACATTTAAAAGAACTCTGCTCCAACTTCCTGATCCTGAAAGTGAAAGTGATCTTTGGAAAGAATATGCAATTTAGTAGAGTTTTCTTTTGTTTATGGACACAAGGATCAAATTCTGTCTCAGTGATTGAGAGTGAGTACTTCATCCAATACTTGCTATATAATAGGGTAAAGACTGATGCATTTGAGTTATGGTGTTGGACTACCAGAAGAACAAACAAATCTGTGTTGAAAGAAGTACAGCCAGAATGCTCCTCAGAAGCCAGGATGGCCAGACTTTGTCTTTTACACTTGAGACATATTATCAGGAGGGACCAGCACCTGAAGAAGGACATCATGCTAGGTCAAGTGGACGGTCAGCAAAGAAGATGAAGATCCCCAATGAGATGGACTGGCATAGTGGCAGCGGCAATGAGCTCAAGGGTAACAAAGATTGTAAGGATGATGCAGGACTGGACAGAGTTTCATTCTATTGTGCATAAAAGGTCTCTGTGAGTTGGAATTGACTTGATGGCACCTAATGACAACAAGAAAATTGCAGAAATTAATTTTGTATTTCCAGCAGGTTAAAGTAATTCTAGCAGTGTTGTGGGTTGGGCATTGGGGTGCTAACTGCAATGTATGTGGTTCAAACTCACCAGCTACTCTGAGGGAGCAAGATGAGACTGTAAAGATTTAATAGTTTTGGAAATTAGATATGGGGTTTCTATGAGTTGAAATTGACTCGATGGCAGTGGATTTTTGTTTTTGTTTTGTTTCTTATATATACTTTGATGATTGATTTCCAGTTATCTTGCCCTCAGACATTATTCAGAATTTGTGCATGTGGTGCAAAGGGTCATGGGTAGGAAGGCTTCCTAAATGAACCTTCTTGCCATCCTGCTTCAAGGCCATGTCTACCATTCATATTCACACTTAGAACACTTTCTAATGAATTACTGAGAATTAAAATTGTTTTTGTATTAACACACAGGTAAGCTTAGGACAAACCATGAAGCAGCAATTCTGAACTTTTTTAATGGCATTTAGGGAAGCAAAAGATTCTGATTGGCTAAAGATTTCAGCTAGAGATTCTTGTGTGCAAGTTTCCAGGGTCACACCAAGCCCCCTTGATAACTT
Source organism: Chrysochloris asiatica (assembly GCF_000296735.1). Classification (NCBI taxonomy): domain Eukaryota; kingdom Metazoa; phylum Chordata; class Mammalia; order Afrosoricida; family Chrysochloridae; genus Chrysochloris; species Chrysochloris asiatica. Next base: position 36,883,264 of record NW_006408528.1, read on the forward strand.
ATAACCAAAATTCCATAATTTAAAATGTTAGAAGTTCTTCTAACCCAAGTAATCAGCAGCTCTGGATGACCCTTGGGCGTTTACAACCCACCCAGGCTTGGATTCTGGAGATATTTCATGGTTTTGTCTGAGCATTCCTTATAAGTTCCATGGTTAGGGTACTTTACGTGATTTCATTCTCTCTATTTTCCAGATGAGGAATCTAAAGAGCAGGATTGAACCCTTCCTCTGGCTGACAGTACATTTAGTTTCCAGCCCTCCTTAACAGAATTGGTCAGAGCCTGGAAAATAATTTGACAGTTTTTCAGTCCCATCAGCAGCTTCACTGAGTAGCTTCCTTATTAGTTACAATGGTTGTAAATTCTCAGGACCACAGACACACCCAGATTAAAATGTTAATCACTAAATTAAAACAGAAACAAAACACCCCACCACCAACACAAAATAAACCCACTGCCATCAAGTTGATTGTGACTTATCGTGACCTTATAGCATCCCTAAAGGGCAGAGTAGAACTGCCCCATAAGGTTTCCAAGGGTGACTCTCACATCTTATTCCTACAAAGAGGCTAGTGAACTTGAACCGCCAACTTCACCAGTTAGCTGTTGTTAAGTAATTCATAGTATCCCTGTATAAGGTTTCCAAGGAGCAGCTGGTGAGCTTGAATCACCGACCTTGCAGTTCAAACGACTTTGCAGTCTGATGCATTAGCCCACAGCGCCACTCCAAAACTCTGTCTTGGTAGCCTCATGCATTTACCACCAGGGCTCCCTGTTGTTGTTGTTGTTGTTAAGTGCCATCGAGTCGGGTCCGACCCATAGCGACCCTGTACAGGGTTTCCGAGGGTGTAAATCCTTACGGGAGTAGAAAGCCTCATCTTTCTCCCGCAGAGCAGCTGGTAGTTTCGAACCGCTGACCTTAAGGTTCGCAGCCCGGCTCCCTGTTAATAGCTAAAAATGCCCCATAAAGAAAATGTAAACGGAAGTCTCAGTGGCATTCTCCGTTAGCACAGACAGTAGAGAACTGATAAGAGATAATTTTTCTAAAATGCTGTTTAGAGCTTTCAAATCTTACCCCTTCTGTTATTTTGTGAACTTTCTCAATGATGGAGAAAAGAACCATGGCTGATGCTGTACTTTAAGCTGCTTTTCAAATGATACCTATTTTGATCAAGGAAAAACTGAAATTTGTTTAAATAATAGAATTTCTCTAGGCTCCTGAGTTTTGTGAAGGACACACACATGGGCATCTCTCTTGTTGGTGCTTGTTCCTTCTAAACGTCTGAGAAATCTTGGCTCTAGGTGAAGTGCCCAGATGGAACAGCAGTCCTTTTAAAACAACAAAAACCCCACTGGAACAAGAAAGAGGCTTATTGGTTTTCAAGTTGTGGTTTTTCCACCTTGCAGGTGGCCCCTTGTGCTTGCAGGCATCTGAAGCTTTGATTTATAATCTTCTACCCTCCTGGTGTGATGCTGTAGAATAAACACTGGACTATGAACTGAAAAGTCGGCAGTTCACACCTACCAGCTGCTCCTCAGAAACCCTTTACTGGGTCTTGATGAGTCAGAATTGACTTGACAGCATTTAACAAAAACAAAACTCATACAACCTTTGGCATTCACTGGGATTCTATAAAGAGGTTAAGGTGTAAACTAGGAGGAAGCTTTTAAGGACAAGAGCAAGTTGGGGTGGAATAGGGGAAGAAGAAGAGTTAAAGAGAGAAACAATGAACCTAAGCAAAAGAGCACATGTGTTGGGAAGGCTGGGTTGGCTGAAGGAAAGGTTGCTGGATGTGGTTTTGCTGACTAAGACAGTGCCTTTGGTTCTGGGGTTTCCAGAGGTACCATGGCCAGGATGGACAATGTGTGAGTCCCCTTTTTCCCTCCCTTTGTTGAGATTGCTTCTTAACCAGATCTCAGTGTTCCCAGCTGTAAATCATGGGATTTGTGGCTTATCCCCTGAGGGGCAAATGATAATAGCTGCAATCCACTGCCAGAAAAGAATTTGCTTCAGCAGCTTGGAGGCTCAGTTGATGATGAATGAAAAAGGTTTTTGGGAAGACAAAAAGCGATACCCGATGGGGCAACCTTTGGAAAATTCAAGGTGCCAAGCCAATGTGAACTATCACAGTTCTAATGACTATCAGTGAGGCAGGGTTTTGAAAAAGAGGAACCCTCAGATCTGATGGCCTTAGTGTCTGATAAGAAGTGGCAAAGCCAGTGAGGTGGCCTTTTCAAATGGAGAATTTTGAATTCTGTAGTCTTGTGCAGAGTAAGGAGAATCTGAGGCTCTTTGTGTGACCTAAGGAGCTCTGGTAGCATAGTGGTTACGAATCGGGCTGCAAACCGCAAGGTCAGCAGTTCGAAACTACCAGCGGTTCCGCGGGAGAAACATGAGGCTTTCTGCTCCCATAAAGATTTTCAGCCTCGGAAACCCTGTACAGGGTCGCACATAACCACCACCATCAGTGTGACCTAGTGTAATTTCATTCTGTGGAATATGGAATAATACCCTCTATCTTATTGGACTGTCTAAAAGTTAGAAATAATGTTTGCTGTGGTTAAGTGACGTCGAGTTGGTTCTGACTCACAGCGTCCCTGTATAGGATTTCTGAGGAGTATAGCTGGTGAGCTTGAACCACTGACCTTGTGGTTCAAACCAACATTGCAATCTAATGCATTAACCACACCAAGACTTCTTGTGGTTGGTAATGAGTCTATAAAATGCTTAGCAGAGTGTCCAAGCATGTAATTGTTGCTGTTGTTAAGTGCCACTGAGTTGGGTTAGACTCATATTGACCCTGGATAGAGTTTCTGAAGAGTGGCTGGTGAGTTTGAACTGCTGACCTTGCAGTTCAAACCGATCTTGAGGTCCAATGCTTATCCTATGACGCCACACCAGGACCAAAAACTGGTAGTTGTGCATGAGAAAATTAATCTAGTTTTGTACTGAGACAATGGAAAGGGAGAAAATACTGTGAGACATCTAACATAAAGCACATAGGAAAAATTTAAGCATGCGGGCATTTATTATATGCAGGACCAACCAAATATTTCAGGGACTCAGAGGGTCAGAAACACACAATGCCTTCTTTAGATACCTGGGTTCTTTCGGAGCCGAGGAGGTAGTAGCATCAATTACCAAAGTCTATGTGGTCTTCTAGAATAACTGGACAGAGTTGGTATTTCTTGAGCTGAATAAGAGGAAATAAATTTTTTAACTGTATACCTAAACCTAACCGTGTATGAGTGAGAATGGATTAAGACAAGATTCTGGAACCTAGTTGGCAGTGTGGTAGCATCAGACCTCCTCATCTAACTTCATGAGAGGGGAAGGAAAGAGAATCGTTATCAGCCCAAGACTGATTCCTGTGAAGTGGAGGTCAACCATACCTCCACCCTCCAACCTTCTAACCAATTTTGACAGCAGACATCCCTCCCTCCACAGTATTGCACTTCTCTGCTGGATTAGATAACTGCAGTGGGCACACAGAACTCACAGACATGCTCACAGTTAGGGGTTTAGTAGGGAAGTAACAGGTGACAACCCGGGATCAAGATCACCAGGCTACAACTCAGAATCAAGGTCAGGAAGCATGAATTTCCTTTTTTTTGGTGCAGGATCTCTTTGAGCTCCTCTCAGCCCCTGTTACTACCATCACCACCAGCAGCCCCTTGGGACAGGTCTCCTCTTAGTCCCCTCAGGACAAGCCTCTTTTCTCAGCCTTTTCTCATCCTTGGCCTGGTCTCTACCCTACTCAGCTCTTTAGCTCTGCCAGGAAGTGTCTTGCTGTGAAAGCACTTAGTCTCTTACTCTGTGGGCCATCAAGCTTGGCTCCACCGATAAATGCCCAGAAGCACCTTACTTTGCCAGCAAGCCTCTTGCCCAAAGACTCTCAGCTCTCTTACTCCATGGATCGGCACACTTACTGTAACCATCTACTTCTGTGGGCTGGGAAGCCCAACATGCCGTCTTGTGCTGCTGTCCTGCTTCTTCTGCCAGCATTTCTCTGCCACTGCTTGTTGCCATCTCTGTCTCTGGCATTAAAACTCTCTCCTGGGTCTATCTAGAAGGTTCTCATTGCAGGGATTGCCATTTCATGATGGTAGTGAAGTCATTTCTGGTGGTGGTGGTGGTGGTGGTGATTATGCGCCGCGGAGTCGGTTCCAACTCATAGTGACCCTGTACAGGGTTTCCGAGGCTGTAAATCTTTATGGGAGCAGAAAGCCTCATCTTTCTTCTGAGCAACAGTTGGTAGTTTTGAACTGCTGACCCTGAGGTTGGCAGCCCGATTTGTAACCACTACACTATGCTGTGGAGTCGATTCTGACTCATAGTGACCCTGCAGAGGGTTTCTGAGGCTGTAAATCTTTATAGTAGCAGAAAGCCTCATCTTTCTCCCACGGAACAGCTGGTAGTTTCAAACTGTTGACCTTGAGATTAGCAGCCCAACTCATAACCACTAAGGTACCAGAGCTACTTCTTTAGGGTGGTTCATTTTAAACCTGTTAAGTACCTTCAAGTTGGTGCCAACTCATAGCAAACCGTTTTGCACTGCCAACCCTGTTGTTAGCAGTCCAGTGCTTATCCTACAGAGACCCATATCAGGGTTCATTTAAAGACTAATTGTACGGTAAAGTGATCATCCCTTTAGGGTTCCATACACCTTATTTGCATTATTAGCAGGCTAGTGTGGCACTGTGAGATAAAGCACTGGACCTCAAGGTAGTTTTGAACAACAAAGTGGGCCGATCAAACACACCAGCCACTCCTTAGAAACCCTTTACAGGGTTGTTATGAGTTGGAACCGATTCAACAGCACTTAACAACAACAATCTAATTCCCTTGGTGGGCCACCAGCACATTATTTGCAATAGTCACACCTAATCATTCTGTAAGAATCACAAGACTATGGATGGCTAGAACAACCATATTAAGTAATTCACTGTACTGCCTATCTATTCTTGCTAATTTGTAAATCAAGATTCACACGGGTTTTAGTCAGTTATACTGCTTTCACATTTATTCAATGATTACAATACAAATCCATCCACAGCCTGAGAACACTTTCAGAAACTACACTAATACAAAAGATGGCATGTGGAGTCTCTGGATTGAAGAATAGAAGGTTGAATCTGAATATCCAGGTTTTATGCTATTATTTTATCTTTCCATTATTACACATCTTCCTGTATGCTTTCTCAGATCTACTATATAATCACTTTGTTGGAACATTAAAACAACAGAGTAGCATTTATTTTTTTCTTTTTATTGTGAATCAGATGGTTTACAGAACAGATGATCAGTTTTACATTCAACAATTCATATACATTTTGTTGTGGCGCTGTGGGCAAAGTCGTTTGAACTGCAAGGTCAGTGGTTCAAGCTCACCAGCTGCTCCTTGGAAACCCTACACAGGATTGCTATGGGTCGGAATCAACTCGACGGTACTTTACAACAATTGATTACAATCCCCTCAATGTAATATCACTTATTCCAAGAGTATTTCTTGAGGTTATACAATTATGTTGTTGTTGTTTTATACATACTATGAGAAGCGCAAACAAATTCAGATTCAGAATTGTCATGGATTAATTCAGTAAGATGGCAGAGATGCCATTTTTTGTGTACTCTTTAATGTACCTTGCATCTCCCCAAGTATCAGATTAGCATGTCAAGCTTACTGTCTTCAGTAATAGTTAGTATGAACTGAGACTAGTTATATCTAAAAATTGCTGTTGACTGTTATCAGGTGGGTCTCTGACTTACGGTGATCCCATGTGAATCAGAACAAAATGCCATCTGCTCCTGTGGGTCAGACCATTGTGATACTCAGGGTTTTCACCGGATGATTTTCAGAACCAGACCACCAGTCCTTCCTCCCTAGTCTGTAGTAAGCAGTCTGGAATCTCTGTTTAACTGTGTTCAGCATAACAGTAACAGGCCAGTCTTCACTGACAGATGGATAGGTGCTGTCTGCACCTGGGTCTCTTGGATAGGTGAGAATTCTACCTCTGAGCCGCAACTGCCCCCATGCAAAAACAGGAGTTACTGAGCTCCTATTGTGCAATGGGCATCCGTGTCGTTATATTAATCAGCTCAGCTAGTCTTCAAAGGCGCCTATACTGAATTGAGGAGTAGCCTCATTTCACAGATGAGTGAACATTGTCTGCTGGCAAGCCAAGGAAATTAGAATGTCTAAGTGTAGGGAGAGGGAAGTGTCTACGGGAAAACTCACGCTAGGAAAGTGGGCTGAAATTTACTTTTTTTTCCCCTTTGAGTGAACAGTCCAGCAAAGATAAACTATGCTTTTGTCATTATAAAATGATGCACTAGAGGGCGTGCACACACACAAATTGTGATTTTGACACTTTTGCTAATGCAGTTTCAAGTTACTACAAAATCCACGACGGAGTCAATACAGAATTTGAGGTTTATGATCATTGAGATTCTCAATCTGAGAAGCTGTGTTTCTACCTCCTAAAAAGAAAAAAACCTCAGGGATTACACTAAGTGACTCATAATTTGTATTTTCTTAATGCTATTCAACATGCCTTCTTTTTCGCTACTCTGATGAGTGGGGACAGCAATTTAGATGAAAATAAATTTGTGAAAATTGCACTGAAATAGATTTCACCTTTTAAATTTTATTAATCACAATTAAAACATGCATATTGTAAGATAAAGAATCCACCTCCAAGAGCTGACACTGAAAAGGAACGTTTTCAGCAACCCATCAACCTCCCACAGCAACATCTTCTAGAAGTAACTCCAGATCTCTAAGTAATATCCTGAAGCTGTTGTTATGTGCGGTGGAGTCGGTTCCGACTCATAATGACTCTGTACAGGGTTTCCAAGGCTGTATATCTTTATGGGAGCAGAAAGCCTCATCTTTCTCCTGCAGAGCAGCTGGTAGTTTAAAACTGCTGACCTTGCGGTCTGCAGCCCAAATTGTAACCACTACGCTACCAGAGCTCCTTATGTCTCTAGTTATTTCATGACACTGATATTTCCCATTTTCTTCTATGAAAGTAGTGGCTTAGCTAACACTCATCTCTTATAAGTCACAAAGGATTTATAAAATAACCGCTAGGTTTTCACTATTTTAAAAAAAGGTATATTGTTATTGAAAATTTATTAATATTTTAGTGTATATTCTTTCTGTTCTCCATTTTTTTAACTTTTTTTTTTTTTTGGTAAAGGAATTACCCTGTACATGTTATTTGACTCACTATATGATACGTATCTTTGCATGTCACTGTTTACTTTTTACTGTGGCATAACGGACATATAGTGCACATATCTTAAGTCATACTGAATGAATTTCTGCAGTCCATGGGAATGTATACCCATGTCCCAGAAGGGTACTGTGCTCCTTTCCCAGTCAATGTTGCCTCAAAGTTAACTGGTACTTTCAGTCTGTTTGGGCCACTGAAGTATCTAAAGGGAGTCCTGGTGTAGCACTGGACTGTAAACACAAGGTGAACATTTCAAACCTCAGAAACCCTATGCAAGGTCATTATGAGTTGGAACCAACAAGATTCCAACTGAGGAGTCCTAGTGTGGAGTTCTAAGATAAGCGCTGGGCTAACCGCAAGGCTGGCAGTTCAAACCCAGGAACTGCTCCTTGGAAACCCTATATAGGGTCACTGTAAGTTGGGACCAATTTGATGACATTTAAGAACCACCGACCTTGCAGTTCCACATATTTATTCCCTGTTAAATCAAAGCATGAAGATATATCACCACCACACTAACCTTGGCTTCTCCACAGCCCCTATAGAATACTCATACAGGACCTAACAATGACGCATAGCATCCCTATAGAGCTGATTAGAACTGCCCCCATAGGATTTCCAAAGCTGTCATGCAGACCTCTACATTTTCCTCCATCTGCTGGGTTAACGTGCTCTACCTTAAAGGTGTTTGAACTTCAAAGTCAGCTCAGCAGGTACTCCTCCGAAACCCTATGTAGAGTCCCTATGAGTGGGAACCAACTAAAGGGCACTTAACAATATACAATGCAAAGCCCTGTAAAGAGGTGAGCCAAGTTTAATAATTATGGAAACTTCCAAAAGAACTAGCTACCTGGTAGATGGCAAACATGTTGAAGAGCTGTACAATATCCGTTCTTTCATCTCAGGTGAGGGAGGAAAGGAGAAACAAAATCCCACAACTAACATGTATCACTCAGCCCTCCATAAATCCCGTTTTTCCTTTTACTTAACATTTATGCCGCATACGCCTTCACACCAGCTACTGTCCTAAAAGCTTTACATGCTTTATTTTACTTAATCCATCAACAACCTACTTTATAGGTTGAGAAAGGTTATGTAACTTTCAGAACGCAAAAGCAGGTTTGTCCTATAGCAGGACTGTTTCTGCCTCCTTTGGCCAAGCATCATAAATGTTAAGCGTCATAGAGTCCATTCCAACTCATAGGGTTTCCGAGAAGCGGCTGGTGAGCTTGAACGCTCGACCTTGTGGTTTAAACTGACCTTGCAGTCCAGCGCATTAACCTGCAGAGTAGCAGGACTTCAAACATCATGAATAACTATTATTTGCACTCCGCACAGGACAATGGATTGAGTGGCCTCTACCAGCATTTCCGACTTCCGGAAGATGGCGTATGCGCCAGGCTTGGAGACTAAATGACTGCGTCATGGAACAGGAAAGTGGAAAAATGGCACTTTATGACCTTCTTTCGAGTGAACAAGGAGCGAGGGGAATTAAATGAGAAAAAGTGGAAGAGACCTAGAAGTTGAATACCGAAAAACCCCAAACCTTGGGCCTCTGGAAGCGCAAATGGAGCAGGAGTGTCCCGCACTGCCCGCCGCGGTGGAAAGCCCGCGCGGAGGAAGTGCGTTTCTAAGGCTCCTCAAAGATGACGTAGTATGGGGCGGGGGAGAGGGGCAGTTTAGGAGCCAACCCTTTCTCCATCCTCTGGACTTTGAGAACGGGATCCGAGATCATTTTAACAGTTTACTTCTAGCTATGGGGGCTTCCGGTGCCTGGAGCGGGGCGAACTGCAGCTCCGGTACTGCTCTCCTGTGCCCTCGATTTCAGGCGATGGCTGACAGCAAAATCCGAGGGCACGCACACATGTCCACTGAACCCTCCCAGTCTTGGACTACACAGGCTCGGAAGGCGACGCCTCTTGTGAGGCAGGAAGCGGTCTGGACCACGCCCACCATCACCTAGGATGAAAGCCAGATTTACAGTGCTCTTTTGGAGGCCCAGTCACCCACAGCTTGCCATTATAGAAGTTTGGAAAAAGGGGCTGTGTGCTGACGACCAGGGGGGCATGATGGTTGGTTGATGATGCCTGGAGGGGATTGTAACCATGGCAATGATTACACGAATGATAGGATGAATGTAAAGCCAAAGTTCTCCCATGTAAACTATCACATAATTCACAATAAAACATAAAATAAAATAAAAGGCAGGGGGAAGAATAGAACATAAAACTGAAGGTCCCTCAGTGGAAGGTACAAATAGTTTGCTCTTAGCTATTAACCTAAAGGTTGGCGGTTTGTACCCAGCCCACAGCACTGTAGAAGAAAAGACCTAGCCATCTGCCTTCAAAAAGACAGTTCTACTCCCGTAAAGATTTACACCCTCGGAAACCCTATACAGGGTCGCTATGGGTCGGAACCGACTCGATGGCACATAACAACAACAACAACTCGAATACATGGGGTTGCCAGTCAGAATCAACTTGATGGCATTTTTTTCTTTTTTTAAAACATAAAACCAGTTAATGTGTATGCTACATATCCAAAAACTTTCCAAAATTGGTGTCTTCAGCCAAATAAAAATATTTAATTGCAAAGAAAAATAGTTCTTAGCGTTTAGAACTTAACTGTGGTGTCTCAAGACTATTACATTCAAAACCCAATCAGTGAAGTATAACTGGAGAAGTGCCCCATAAGCTTTAAGTGCTGTCGAGTAGGTTCAGAGTAGTGGCTAGTGGGTTTGAACAGCCTACCTTGCGGCTCAGTCCTTATCCGGCACACCAGAACTCCCAGGCTGTACCTTTTTGCAAGCTGACCGGTTTGAGCCACCAATATTTGGTTAGTATGGAAGATTTATTTTTAAGTGAGCTATTTTCTCCACGGTTGGTGACGAGTTCATGTTGGAAAACAACTCAGCATACACTCTTTCCTTTGTTGTTGTTAAGTGCGTTCGAGTCGGTTCCGACCCATAGCGACCCTGTACAGGGTTTCCGAGGGTGTAACTCTTTACGGGAGTAGAAAGCCTCATCTTTCTCCCGCGGAACTGCTAACCTTAAGGTTCGCAGCCCGATTCGTAACCACTATGCTCCCTGGAGCTCCTTACACTCTTTCCTTAAGAGGGTGCTTTTAAGACATCTTGCAGGGATTTCTAATCAAAAGTCCCAAGGCAAAATTTAGGGTGTGCACTGTGGACTAAACATTTAGAACATTGTGTGAAGGGGTTTGCCATGTGACTAAAATTGTATATAGCCAAAACTGACTACTACTACTACCTGATTTATTTCAAGTTAAGGGAAGCATTTCTTAACTGATATTCAGCTCATTTTCTGGCCAGCAGTGTTTTGGAAAAAGGTGCAGTTTTTGGACAAAGGTTACCAGTAGCCTTACCTCAACAACTACTCCAAGAATCACTGATGTATTTCCTCTTTTATCAGGGATTAAAAAAGTAACTGGTTCTATTAAACCGTTAGATTAGACCACTTGTGTAGCAGTATCTGTTTCTATTGAACCTTCTATGCAAGTAGTTGGGAGTTCTGGTGTGGCGCTGGTTAATGTGCTGGACTACAAAATCGGTTTGAATCACAAGGACGGCAGTTCAAGCTCACCATCCACTCCTCAGACATCCTACCCAGGGTCGCTATGGGTCAGAACTGACTCAATGGCACTTAACAAATGCAAGTAATTATCTTAAGATTTTTTTAAAATTGTGTATCTGGTGAAAAGTTTACACAGCAACTTTTTAGGTAGAAATTCTGATTGTAAAACCCTTGAGGAGTCCTGGTATGGCGCTGTGGGTTAAAGCTCTGGACTGTAAGGTCAGTTTCAATCGCAAGGTCAGCAATTCTAGCTCACCAGGAGCTCCTAGGAAACCCGAATATAGGGTCCCTATGAATTGGAACTGACTCAACAGCACTTACGATTTTGGAAGTGGTATTATCATCTTCTGATCTCTTTTAATTAAACATTTTTAAAAGTGTACAGTTACGTTTAGTTAAGGAGTCTTCCTATTCAGCAAAAGGAATAGAGGGATTATCAAATCCCAGCTGTGATGTAATCCTTCAGAGTGCACTCAAAATAGCATTCTCCCTGCCCCCTCTTCCCTATAGAATTGTACTGTAAATACATAGTTCGCTGACAGCCAATATTGCTCCAATATGCTCTTTACAGTTGTTCATCCGTGTATCTATCTGTATTCTTATAAGGCCTGTTAAAATACTGATCTGGGCTAAATACACTCCCATAAATGAGCCCAATATTGCTATGTGCCGTGGAGTCGGTTCCAACTCATAGCGACCCTGTACAGGGTTTCCGAGGCTGTAAATCTTTCTCCTGCAGAACAGCTGGTAGTTTCTAACTGCTGAGCTTGCGGTTCGCAGCCCAATTAGTAACTACTACGCTACCAGAGCCCAACATTATGGTACCATTAATTCTAAACGTATTTTAAAATACATCTTTTCATTGCAGTTTCTGTATCTCAGAGGAGGAACATTCTTTTACCTGTTACCTCTTCAGAATTATAGGATTTGACTTGGTAGGTTTGTCATGAATCTGCACATTAAACAAGCATCACAGGCCATTCTAATGCAAATTAACCCAAGTTTCATTTTAAGAACCACTGGTTTAGAGGTAAAGTATTCCTCAATACACAGAGGTTCTCCTCTATGTATTTATGATTAAGATGTACAATTCTTTATTTGGTTAATGTTGACTAAGGGCATGTTGTTGTTAAGTACCGTGGAGTCTGTTCTGACTCATAGTGACCCTGCACAGGGTTTCCGAGGCTGTAAATCTTTATGGGAGCAGAATGCCTTATCTTTCTCCCACGGAACCGCTGGTAATTTTGAACTGCTGACCTTGAGGTTAGCAGCCTGATTCGTAACCACTATGCTACCAGAGCTAAGGGCATACGTTAAGGGAAACTGTTGGAATTAGCAAATGAAACTTTTTCAGGTGAAAGATCTAAATTAAAGTGTAAGACAAGACTGCAGTCCTATCTTAATAAATATCTTTAAAAATCAAATGAGATGCTTCCTCTTAAAGATTTGAAACAGATACTGTTTAATCTATAGTTGTGTTCCTCCATGCCAAGGACTCTTGTTATACTATCACGCCTATATATAGCCAGTAAGAAATGCTGCCAGATAGTAAAAGTTGATCAACACAGAATCCATTCCTAATTACTTTCTGGAGTCCTGGTGTGGCCTGTTGGTTAATGTGCTGGACTGCAAAGTCGGTTTAGAACCTCAAGATCAGCAGTTCAAGCTCACCAGCTGCTCCTTGGAAACCCTATACAGGGTGGCAATGGGTAGGAACTGACTCATTGGCACTTTAAAACAACCAAGTTTATGTACGTAATTGTTAAGCCTGTTGTCAAGTGCCTCCTTCCCACTCATAGCGACCCTGTTTATATAAGGTTTCTGAGCTGCTGTTGAGTTTAAACCACTGCTGATCTTGCAGTTCAAACGGACCTTGAGGTCCAGTGCTTACCCTACAGCACAACAGGATTCCCTGTTAAGCCTGAATGACAACAGTGGTAGTATGCTATGTGGTCGGTTCTGACTCATAGCGATCCTGTGTAGGGTGGTTTCAAATGCTGTAAATCTTGATGGGAAAAGAAAGCCTCATCTTTCTCCTGAGGAACAGCTGGTAGTTTCTAACTGCTGACCTTGAGGTTGGTAGCCTGACTCGAAATCACTACACTACCAGAGCTCCTTAAGCTTGTATACTACCCAAATGTGAACTGGTTCTGCATATGAAAACTTACAGGAGAAAAATTTTAGACTGAGCACTGGGAGAAGCAGCTCTATTATATACAAGAGGGCTTCCAAAGGTTCATGGGAAAATGCCATTACCTTTCAGCTAGACTGCAGATATTGGGGTATTGAGGACCAGTGTCATGTATGAAAATTCCAGCACGTGGTCGTGCTCCGACCTGCTGGCCAGAGACCCTGTGGGCTCAAGGAAGTAATCTCTGGACGTCCCGGGTTCATTGGCATTTACGAACTCACTGTGGGGCTAGCTCTGTATAATTCTCTATAGTCCTCTTAATTCATGCTATGCTTCGAACCCCTGTAACTGTAGCCTCTGAGAAAAGGGTTTCCTAATGTGCCCCTCTTAATGTCTCCAGTGTGTTGGCAGTGCTTAAGGTTCTAAGAACAAATCTCTCTGAGGAACAAACTCTGGCCACTGGACAAACTCGTCCAAACTGTTATCAAATTATTCAGTTATGTTTGATATTAAGTTAATACATGAGCCCTTGATACCCATGGACAAATAAATATTAAACTGCTCCTAAAGCCGAGACTGTAAAAAGCTCCAAAAACAAGCTTGCTAAGAAGCTCTGGAGACAAGTTTCCAGGGCTTTATCTAAAAAACAATAGCTTCAGACTTCCTGGTTAGCCTTCAGGTGCAAACCATTCTTGCTTCCTTCTGCAAACATGGCCCTGGCAACCAACACAGCAGGATTCCTTTCAATCCTTTTCACCTTCCCCCATCCGAGATTAGGTGCTATAGGTATGTTAATTAGGCTGGAGAAACCAAGTTGAGATCTTGGGATTCAAACCTGAAAAGTGCCATATAATAATTTGCTGGAATTTCTGTAAAATTAAGGATGTTAGATTATCAAGACAATTTGTAATGTATGTTTTAGAATTTGTACCTGTAAATCCTTGTGTCCTGTGTTGAGAACGATTAATCACATTTCACTTCTGTACCCCATCTTAACAAACCCCACCTTCCTTTGTGTAAAGCTCCTCCCCGAAATAAAACTGGGGTGCAGACCTAAGCCCGCATGCATTACAGCTTGCAGCTCGGGCAGGCATTGCAGTTGGCAAAGTGTGCAAACGGCATGCATAGCCAAAATGTTTACAATGCAGGATCTGTCTGATGCCAGTTGTTAGGCATCCACTCTAGTTCCAGGGTGTCTATGTGTCTCTCTTGTTGTGTCTTTGTGTGTATTCTTTATCTGTCACTGTCGCCGCCAGATCTCCCAACTTCACGAATCGAACCCTCTTGTGGAGGCCAGTTCTCGACACCTTTCAATTCCATTTTTCCACAAACTTTTTGCAGGCCCCTCATATAGTTAAAACTTCCTAAGAAGGGAAGCTATATCTAACACATACTCTTTCCTGTTCAATGTCTAAATTTTAATCTCATATAGCTTTGTTAATGATCACATTAGGAATCTGCCAAATTATGAGTAAACAACGTGTCCATTAATTTTATTAATTTTTTTTGAATTGTTGTTGTTATGTGCCATCGAGTCGGTTCTAACCCATAGCGACCCTGTATAGGGTTTCCGAGGATGTAAATCTTTACGGGAGTAGAAAGCCTCATATAATACAGAGGTCAGGATTCAAATATACTTAACCCCATTCTCTTTAAAATAAGGATACTGTCAATGTGACACTACAGAAAACATACTACATAATTACCTAGGACTCAAAAGGTAAGCAATAAAGCACACATACTTCCCTGTTATTGTGGCTTTCATTCTTACATGTCACTAAGAAATGGCTATCAATCCCTATACTAATATATTAACTTGAAATACCAAAAAAACTTACATTAGAAATTTGAATGATAGGACAATGCCATTATTGGTTATCACATGGTGTCATTAACCCGTTCTTAACTTATGTATTCTGAAAGTTAAACTGTCTTGTCTCTTTTCTATACACATCGACTAAGTAAGTTCTTTTAACACATATTTATTTATACATATACATATTAAGTGCCATCAAGTCGGTTCCAACCCATAGCAACCGTATATAGGGTTTCCAAGGAGCAGCTGTTGAACTTGAACCACCGGTTTTGCATTTGCAGTTCCAACCATCTTTGCAGGCCAGTGCATTAACCCACAGCGACCCCGTAAGTTAAGAGTGTACAAACAAAAACAAGTTCCAACAAATTTCTAAACATGTTTTATACATATTGTATGTTAAGTGCCACTGTGTCGATTCCAACTCATAGTGACCCTATATAGGGTTTTCCGAAGAGGCTGGTGAGTTTGAACTGCTGACCTTGCAGTTGTGGTCTATTATTTATCCTAAAGTACCACCAGAACTCCATACATATTGTTATAGGGTTTTCAATATATATACATATTCCACAAGGTTCATTTTTACATCAGTAAAATAACTTTACCACTACCATTAATCTAACATAGCTGATGTGATCACAGTGTCCATCCTGGGATCTCAACATCATTTAAAGGAACTTTTTATTGCATATACAGCAAAACATACACCAGTTCAACCCTTTCTACATGTGAATTTTAGTGACCTGGATTATATTCAAATTGTGTAACCTTTCTCATCCTCCTTTCTAAATTGTTCCCTCATGAACATACTCACTGCCTCCTGAGGTTCCTATCTTCTAAATTGCTGTTGTCACTTTGTTTCCAATATTTCTTAAAAGAGTACACGCTTTAAAAATACACACACATATACATACTATTATTAGTAAAGCTAAATTAGTTTGGGATTATGAAGACCTTCAGGGAATATTTTGAGTTTCATGATTATCTCAGGGTTGCCCCCTCCCCTCACTACCTTTAATGACCAGTAGGCTCTTTGGCTTATTGTTTGCCATTTATGCATTATTTATCCTTTAATTGATTTAGTTATAGATCAGAACTTTTCTCTTACCACTCTAAAAACCCTTCAAAATCTAAAAGACATTTGTAATTCTCAGGCTACACAAACACAGGCAGTGGGTACCATAGTTTGCAAGAGCTGTGGTAACTCTTAGTGGGAGAAAGGGAAGATGGTTTTAGCAATTCCAATTCATTTTTAAAAGCTAAAATAAGTATGTTCTGGTGTGGTGCTGTAGGATAAGCACTGGACTTGATAAGGTCGGTCTGAATCACAAGGTCGGCAGTTCAAACTCACCAGCTGCTCCTCGGAAATTCTATAGAGTCACTGCGTTTGAAACAACTCTATGGCACTTCACCATAACCACCAAGATATTGTAAGCAAATAGTAGTGAAGTCTATGAGAAACAGAATTCAATGGGACAGTCGCTTCTCCAGATCTTGCAAGTTTCCCACCTTTGACAAGGTACAGTCCTTAACGACTTTCTATCATTCTTTATTAAGAATTCTGCTTCATAAAGTTTTTTTTTATTTGCATGTTTATTCAGATGTAGATATGTGTATATACTAGTCAAAGAAAGATATGAGTCAAATTCACTTTTTAAACTAAAACATCTAATGTTAATGGTTTAGCTGGTTGTTTGGATGAAATTATTGAAACAAACTTGTAAGTCCATAAGCCTTATCAAAATACTCTTAGTCTCCTATAACGTTTCCAAGTTCCTTCAAAGCCTTATGTAGCTGAAATCTTCCGTTTGGCTTTAAGGCTCAGGCTATTGTAATGATAGGTCTTTATCATCTTCACCGTCATCTTTAGATTTCAAGTCCACAATTTCTTGCAGTTTTGTATCATCTATGTATGTATGTCTATGGCAATTTCTTTGTTGATGCACAATGTTGCACTGACCCTTTTTACTGAACCCCCATTATAAATGTCATTTATTGTGTCCCGAACCTAGATCCCAACCTTGTTGGATTTCCCACAAGATACAATGCAAGTGATTCAATGATATTTTTTAAAGCACTGAAGCCACCCATTAGAAGCAGAGAATCAACTTTTGAAAGTTTAAAAGATTTTAAAAGGTTTGCCATTTCCTTCGCCTTTGCTTGCAGAACAGGTTCTGAAATGGGAACATTATTGGCGGAGGCTTGAAGAAACAAGATTTGTTCATTTCTGCATAATTCCCATCCCTTCCTTTCATGATGTTTACATTGGTGCTGCTGATGTATTTTTCAATTATTTTATCCTTTTCTTTCATAATTTGAGTAAATTTGTATTGCCACACTTGAACTAAATTACAACACCCTTGATAGTCAGCACATTTCAGTAAGGTATTTTAGGAAAAGAACTCAAAAGAATGTTTCTGCTTTTATACAGATATCAAATATGTTGGTGAGGAAATACCTTCTTTTTTGGAAAAAACAAGTAATTTTGAAGGAAAAAGTTTTTAAGAAAATGAAGAAATGGAATGTATATCAAAATTACAAACTAGTTTTAGTGAAAGTTAAAAATTAAAGAATGAAACAAGGAAAACCAGTTGTTTTGCTAGACTTTAATGAAAAATTAAGGAATTAATTAGTACCTCTTCCCTTCTTCCAAACTTATGATGGATGTTTTTCTTAACTGGAAAAAAATTTACAGGCAAACAAAAAGGGCAAAAATTTAAGTAATAGATAGATGTACTCAGAAAACAGTTAACAATGCGCACAGGATGCATCAAACATGGTAACAATGCAAAAGGAAGTGGAAGACTGAGCCTTCAGCTCTGACTCTTGTACTTCTTGGAACTATTTCTGGATTTTGCATTTGCTATTTCCTCATATTAGGGCTGCAACACTAATAATTTTCTGATTCTGTGTGTCTCCTAGCTTCTAGTTTTCAAAGGACATTAGGCTGAAGTAATTATTTTAGCGGAATTTATTTGAGTGTTTCTTCTCTGGCAGGTTTCTACCTTACAAAGATCCAGCTTTCACAAATTTTACTGTATAAGGATAATTGGAAAAAGAGTTAAAAAAACAAAAACAGAACTGAACCAAAATCAGGAGTAAGTGTAATTTTATGCTCACATACATGCTTCACCATCATACTTTTTGGTATCTCAAATTATCAAAGAGTGCCTTTGTTTGGCCAATTAATAGAACAAGTATTAAAATTTATCTTTTTATATTTATATACTATATCCTGGGGAGAACTTCGAGCAGCGAGAAGAACTTCAAGCAGCGAGACATGTAGTGAAGGAGCTCCAACAACAACAACACGGAATACTGGGCCACAAGGCTGTTTAACT
>NW_006408528.1:36902568-36925167 GCF_000296735.1 Chrysochloris asiatica
ACTCGATGGCACCTGACAACAACAACAACATATCCTAGAGTCGTGGTGTGGTGCTGTGGGATAAAGCTCTGGACCAAAAGGTCAGTTTGAACCACAATGTCAGTGGTTCAAACTCACCAGCAACTCCTTGGAAACCCTACATACAGCTGTTATGAGACAGAATCAGCTAGATGGCACTAAACAACAACATATACTATATATCCCGAGGAAAGAGAAACTTAATGATTATAAAGTAGGAAATAATCAAAAGAATTTAAAGGTGTTAATTACAACAAACAACAAATAACTTACATATATAATTTTATAGTTTTACATATCTTACATTTCAAACAGCTCTTAGTATTTCTCAATGTAATTCTAGCAGTTAACAATTACTTTTTAAAAACTATTTCTGTGAAATTAAAAATAACAATTCAAAAAAACATTAATGTTAAGTTTTTCAAACAGCTTCTTATTTGCTTGGATGTTTTTGTTTTGTGCCGTCAAGTTGATTCCAATCCATAGCGACCCTGTTTAGAGTTTCCAAAGAGCAGCTGGTGAACTTGAACCACTGACCTTGCAATTCAAACAACTATGCAGTCTGACGCATTAGCCCACAGCACCACACCAGGATAGAGACCATTTATATGTAAACATACACTGTGCTATTAATTATTATTTTTAAAGTAATTATAAATATAGCACTGTGGGATAAAGCGCTGGACTGCGAAGTCTGAACTACAAGGTCGGCAGTTCAAACTTAGCAGCTGCTCCTCAGAAACCCTGTTCAGGGTCACTTGGGATAACTAAGACTGTAATGTAAGTTGAAAAATTAATAGCCCTCCAAATTAATATTTGATGTCTGCATGGTACTCTTATAATGCCAAAGTGAAGAAACTCAATGCATTGATGGAAATAACAGTGACTCCTTTAAAGTAACAAAGTACCTTATCATCAAATTAGTGATGACCAGAATGGATGAAAGAGATTATCACTGTCCCTACCTAGTATCCAGTAAAACTACAGCCAGGGCAATGGGCTTGGAATAAAATCACTGGGCAAAGACCCTGTTGAACTTAACACTGATTTTGGGGACATGAAATTGTATATTTTGTTTCTGGTTAATCTTCACCATGGTAGGAATTTTTCAAGTCTAAAAGATACCTGTCAATATTCTCAGAAATGACCACAAAATCAATGTCAGAAATGATCACAAAAATCAGTGTTTATTACCAACCTGGTGAAAGGATGAGCTTTTTGGGAATCATGTATCTACTTACATTGTTTCCTAAATATCCACTTGCCTTTGCTATATAACTGAATTGTTGAAATAATTTATAGTTCTTTATATTTAGCTTTTCTGGAGTCCTGGGGTGGCACTGTAGGATAAACACTGGACCAGAAGATCAGTTTGAACTACAAGGTTGGTGGTACAAACTCACCAGCCACTCCTTGAAAATCCTATACAGCATTACTAGGAGTTGGAACCTACTCAATGGTACTTCTTAACAACACCACAATATTTAGCTTTCATAAATAATAAAAAAATTAAACAAATGCTTATTTATCAATCTAAGGTAGGAATTTCAAACATAGAGAATCAAGAAATCTGACTAATAAGCAAGTAGGTATCTCTCAGGCTGAAGGTACATTATTGTTAAGTGCCATCCAGTCGGTAATGAGTCAGAGTATCCCTATATAATTGGGTTTCTAATGCAACAGACTACAAAGTCGTTTTAACTGCAAGGTAAGTGGTTCAAGCTCACCAGCTGCTCCTTGGAAACCCTAGACAGGGTTGCTATGGGTCAGAATCGACTCAACTGCACTTAACAACAAGGAGCAGCTACTGGGTTTCAATCACCAACCCTGTAGTTAGTAGTACAGTCCTTATCTTATAAAGCACCACACAGCCAAGCAAAAAGACAGGTATAAAAGTTATTCAATTTATGAAGATACCTGTTATTTCTATTGTCAGCACATAGAAATCCAAGGAGATCTAATTATATTTCTTAAATTGCCTGTTGAACATGATGCCAAAATTACAGATTTATAATGATTAAAATATTTAATGAATGGCAGTAGGACTTAACTTTTGAATAATTTTAGCTGTAAAAGTAGTAGGATGAAATACCCCCTTTTCAACAAAACTAAAGAATAAACCTCAACACCCCTTAAAAAACAAAAACCTTGTTCCCAGACTAACAAGATGACTCTTACCTATTACAAAAAATTTTAAAAACATCCCAATGTGCTATTCAAAATTATTCTTAGGGAAAAAAACCCCAACAAAATCCTATGGTCCTTACTCTGATGAAATCTTCAAATAGTTTAAGGGCAAAAGATCCTCATTTACGCTAGGATGAACTTCTAGTTCTGTGATTTAGTCACTATTTTTTGGTTCAGGGTTTAATCTGGTCCTTACAAGACAGATCCCTTGAGCCTGCTGGACAAGTTTTGTTTTTGAGTTCTTTAAAGAGTGATTGATTAGCAATTTACATTGCACGTTGCCCCTCATCTATTAAAACAAAGAGCAGCAAAGGAACTGAATTATTTAATATTTAAGTGCTCCATCTAGGTCATTGTTTTTACCATACACAATATTTCCATAATTAAGTATATTGCCTTATTTTACTAGAAAAGGAATTTTAAATGTATGCTTGGAATAAATAGCAACAGGCCCAGGACATTTGTTTTGACAGTTTTATGAAATAAATCATGATACAAGATTGGAGGGTTAGTGCTAAAGCTTTAAATGCATTTCAGTAAGAAAAAAAATCCATACACTCCTAAAACCAATACATTTTACATCATACATGTTAGGAGTCCTAAGGTGGTTAAGTAAAATTTAACATTTTCATGGTAACCTGGAACACATATTAATTTAATTTGCTCTTAGTCTGTATCTCAGAAATGAGGTTTCTCATTCTCAGATATCTTATTAATTCAGTGAGTTTTTGAAGGACCAAAATGGCATTTGAATTATATAAGAAATGGCTTTATTGTAATAGGGCTTCCCCAATTTCTCAGGCTGAATACAACTAATAGCACAGCAACATTTACCAAAACAGAAATGTCTTTGCACTGTCCCTTTACATAACTTTTTTAGTGAAGTTTCCATTCCTTATCTCTAAGTGTTCCCCAAGTGTCATTTGCCCCCAAAACATAAGAGATGAGAGGGTTTGTTAAAATGTAGATTACCTGGGCCACACCAACTAGTTCAATATACAATTCTTTAGGAATTGCTACAATCTGAGAAAAGAGTGAATTCCACCTTACATCTTTGTTTTTAGAACCTCTGGTGGTAGGGTTCAGAAATCTTTATTTAGATTGAGATGTTACAAATGGACAGCCAGCCAACCAAATTTTGTCTTGAGAATTAATGCAGTGACCTTTCTACAAGTTTTTAATGTAACACCTGCAATTAACACCTTGGAAAAGAAATCTGTACAACACAGTAAATCAAGTTATTTATTGTTGCAAACCTTGGAAGTGGTTTGAACTAAAGTGTCACATTCCGTTCCCCCAACCCTGCCCACAATATAAAACTACTGGTATTTTGAGAGGAAATAGCCCATTAATAAACTCAACTTTTAAAAATGGGTACTGTTGATTATTAATCATTCAGTTGTTGTTGTTGTTAAGTACCGTGGAGTCGGTTCCGACTCATAGTGAGTCAGCTGTAAATCTTTCTGAGGCTGTAAATCTTTATAGGAGCAGAACGCCTCATCTTTCTCAATCTTTACAGGAGCAGAACGCCTCATCTTTCTCCCACATGACCTTGAGGTTGGCAGCCCGACTCGTAACCACTATGCTACCAGAGCTCCTAATCATTCAGTACTGAGGCTAAATAGATTTCTGTGCAGAGAAAATAATCACCTCACCCCACCCTCTGTAATTCCCATTGTGCTTTACCCTATGCAGCTAATCACACATTTTTAACTAATGCCTGTTTAGTCTTAAGATTGTTGGTGCAGACTGAGTAAGCATTTCTGAATCTTCAGCCATGTTTATGAAAGATGGCAGAATTTAGTCCTGATCTTCTGTCATGTTGTTAGCATTGTTGAACTATTTATATTTAATAAGTTAAATGTGGGAAACTTCCAATGCGTTCAGATAATTAAGTTCATTTATACTTTTTAATAAAAATTATGTTTTGAAAAGGCAGGTTAAATTTGAAAAAAGTTAAAAGCAAACAATTGAGGATACATAAAAACCTTCAAATTGCCAACACAATTCAACACTTTTTTTGAGAGACTTATCTGCAATGGGCAGACAAGAATGCTTCAATTTTTCAAGATGATTGTGTCAGATCTAACCTAAGATAAACAGATGTCCTATTTTTTACTTGGTCTTTTTTTCTAGAGTATGGGTGGCTATGTTTTCAAGGCATAAGTCTTTAGCAAATACAGGTTTCCTAGCCTTAAAAAGCTCTGGTAGCACAGCAATTAAGTGCTTGGCTAACACAAAGATGAGTGGTTTGAACACATCAGCCACTCTAGGAGAGAAAGATGTAGCAGTCAGCTCCCATTTACCATATTATTTATTGATCCAGTTTTGAGGATTTTTGCTATCTTTCAATATGGATTGAGGTGCAATCCATATTGATCTTCATTACTAGGTATTTAAAATCCTCTTCACTTTCAGCAAGCAAGGTTGTATGATCTGCATAGCACAGGTTGTTAGTTAAGTCTTCCTTCAATCCTGATGCCATGTTCTTCTTCATACAATTCAGCTTAGATTATTTGCTCAGCATACAGACTGAGTTGGTATGGTGAAAGGATATAATACTAACTAACACAAACCTTTCCTGATTTGAAACCATCCAGTATCCCCTTGTTCTGTTCGAATGACTGCTTCTTGGTCTATGTATAGGTTCCTCATGAGCACAGTTATGGGTTCTGGAGTACCCATTCTTTGCAATGTTATCCATACAATTGTCATGATCCATACAGCTGACAGCCTTTGCATAGTCACTAAAGCACAAGTAAATATCTTTCTGGAGTCGGTTCCGACTCATAGTGATCCTGTACAGGGTTCCCGAGGCTGTAAATCTTTACGGGAGCGAACGTCTCATCTTTCTCCAGTGGAACAGCTGGTAGTTTCGAACTGCTGACCTTGCGGTTTGTAGCCCGATTCATAACCTATACGCTATCAGAGCTCTTTTCCTTGTCAGTGTACAGCTGCAAATGTTTTTGAATTGTCATCAGTTAAACTTTACATGTATGCAATATTAATATCATTTCACAATTTCTACGTTGTATTGGATCAACTTTCTTTGGAATAGGCACAAATATGAATTCTGTTCCAATCAATTGGCCAGAAAGCTCTCCTCGGAAACCCTATACAGGGCCCACAAAGAGTTGGAATCGACTCAACGGCACTTATTGTTGTTCTTAAATGCCCCTGAGCTAATTCCAACCCACAGCAACCGTGGAGCTTGAACCGCCGACTTTGCAGTTCAATGGCTTTGCAGTCTGGCATATTAACCCATAGTACCATACCAGGACTCCAGACAGCACTTACCAACAATATTTACATTGTCCCACCAGCTGCTCCTTGGAAACCCTATATAGGGTCACTATGGGTTGGCACTTAACAACACTGACAATACCTACACTGACTGAACCCTGGTGTGGCACTGGAGAAATAGTACTGGACTGGTAACTGCAAGGTAGGTAGTTTAAACCATCAGGCACTCTTGAAAACCCTATATGGGGTCGGTATGAGCTGGAACTGACTTAATAGCACACAACATTAATGGAGCTCTTTGCTGTTAACCCAAAAGTCAGCAGTTCAAACCCACCATCAGTTCTAAGGGAGAAAGATGTGGTGGACTGCTTCCATCAAGCTTTACAGGTGTGCAAATTCTATGGAGGTAGTTCTGTTGTCCTACAGGGTTGCTATGAGTTGGAATAGACATGATGGCAGTGGGTTTGGTTTGTCTTCATTTGAACATTCTAGAGCCCCAAGTTAAAAAGTTAAATGGCCTGGCTTATTAAATACCTAATGTTTTCATTGCTATTCTTTTACTACTTTATTTTCACTACTTCCTTTTCTAAAGAACTCCACATTGCTGCTGTTGTTTAAGTGCTGAGTCGGTTCTAACCTACAGTGACCCTGTATAGGGTTTCCAAGGAGCAACTGGTGAATTTCAACAGCCAACCTTGCAGTCTGGAGCATTAACACACAGAACCAAACCAGGACTCCAAAACTCCACACAGAAATGCTTAACTCTCTTTCCAGTTCCAAACTCTATCCTATGACTTGGTTCTGGAATTGTGTCCCTTCATTTTATTTTACTAATTCTTTTTTGTTTTAGAATGATTACATTTATTGTGAATATTTTAATTTTCACACAAATTAAAATATTATTGCATAAAACATGTTGCCATGATTTTGAATTGACTGGAAGGCAACAATATCTTATAAAAATACACAGCAAGGAAACATTGTTTCAATTTATTGGCATGTCTACTAAAAGCAATACATCTCACAAAAACACATCACAAGAAAAAACTTTCAATTTATTTACACATGAAAAATGTATCTAGAGAATACTTGTTTCATTGTTTAGAAATGGATGAAACATTCTGAAAACTTTTTTTTTTTAAAAATACCGTAAAGCTCTGGTGGCATAGTGGTTAACCTCTCTGCAGGTGAAACTGCTTCTGTTTACAGCCTAGTAAGTCCTATGGGGTAGAGGTCTACTCTGCCTTAAGGGTCACTAAGAGTTGGAATTGACTTTATGATGGAGGGGAGTTTGGTTTTACGGTAAGGGCTGATGAGGGAAGAAAAATGAGTTTCATCTTAAGCTTATGCATAAATTTTTTTTTTTTTTTTTTTAAATCAAGGAGCTGCTTCCTTCCACAAACTGATTTTACTAAACACCTGTAAGTTGTTGTTATGCTCTTTAAAGTCAGTTATGACTCAAACCCTGTATTGGGTTTCAGAGGAGTAATTGGTGGGTTTGAACTACCGACCTTACGGTTAGCAGTCCAGTAGTGCATATCCTATAGTGCTATACCAGGACTTCAAGCACCTGTATGTTATTGTTGTTACTATTGTTAAGTGTTGTCGAGCCACTTCCGACCCATAGTGGCCCTTTACAGGGTTTCCAAGGAGCAACTGGTGAGCTTCAACCACCAACCCTGCAGTTTGAACCAACTCTGCAGTCCAGCACATTAACCCACAGTGCCACACAAGGACTCCAATTAAGAGTTTAACTTTAATAAAAAATAAAACAAAACACAAAACTATTGGGCTCTATTTAAACCACTTTCAGAGTTTAGTTCTTATCCTTGAATATAATTTGGTAATTCCCATTTAGCTAGTGAAAAGTATTTATATTTGGCATTTAGTTATCAAAAAAAGGGGGATACACAGAAAAAAAATCTGCAACTTTATTTTCTAATTTGTTTTTAATTTCAGAAGTTATTTGGATTTAAGACTATGAATTTCAAAGTAGTGTACTACCCAAGTACAACTTGAGGCCAGTTTACTTCCTCTTTACAGGGCTGAGGGCTTCCTATATCCTGTAATACCAGAGTCTGACTTGACTTAGCAGCCTTAAATCAGCTCTGTGGCGCTGTGGGTTAGTTATAATGCATCAGACTGTAAAGCCGTTTGCAAGGTCGGCAGTTCAAGCTCACCAGCTGCTCCTAGGAAACCCTATACAGAGTCGCTATGGGTCAGAACTAACTCAACAGCACTTCACAACAACTCTCCTTAACAGGGGTTGATATTGTCATTGCTGTTGTTATGCTGCTGAGTTAGTTCCTATCCATAGCGACCCTGTATAGGGTTTTTGAGGAGTGGCTGGTGAACGTGAACCATCGACTTTGCAGTTCAACTTTGCATGCAGTCCAGTTCCCCTTCAGGGGCTGTTGTTGTTGGTTAAGTGCCACCGAGTCGTTTTCCGACCCATAGTGACTCTGTATAGGGTTTCCAAGGAGCAGCTGATGAGTTTGAACCACTGATTTTGCGGTTCAAACCAACTTTGTAGTCCAGCACATTAACCCACAGTACCATAACCACGGTAATAAATTTACTTGGGATATGTATTTTGCAGGAGGACTGTTTTAGCAATGCACAGAAAATGTGAAGTTGTTAAGTCAGGAGAAAAGTTTGTAAAAAGATTTTTATGGGGATGAAAAGAAGGAAACAGTATGCATGCAGACTAGAAATTAGGTAAGTACTCTAAATCAGGTAGGGACGGTTTAAGGGTCCCTCAGATACATCATAAAGTACTGAAAAGAAAAGAAAAAACAACAGTATTTAATACAAACATTTGCCTGAGTGACTGCATTCATAAAAAAATGAAGGAAAAAAAGAGGAAATTTGCACCTAGGAAAATATACTATGTACTTTATTTTAATTTAAGCTATCTCTATGAACCTCTATTCCCTCATTTGTGCACAGAGGACTAAAGCAGAAGACCTTTCTCTCACATAAAGAGAAGCTTCTGTAAAATACAGTATAAAGCCAAATACATGCAAGCGCCCCAGGTAGTGATATACACTGAGTTTATAAGTTTTTTTTAGGTGATTGTGACCTTTTGTTGCTGTTGTTAAGTGTTTAGTGTTAAGTGCTGTTGAATGGTTCTGATACTGTGACCCTGTATACGGTTTCCTTGCAGTTCAAACCAACTTTGAAGCCCAGTGTATTAAATAACTCACAGCATTAGCCCCAGGACTTCTGCCCTTTGTTGTTGTTGTTAAGTGTCCCTGAGTCTATTCTGACCCATTAGCAACCCTGTATAGGGTTTCTGAGGAGCAGCTGGTGAGCTTGAACTGCCAACCTTGCAGTTCAAACGGTTTTACAGTCTGGCGCATTAACCCACAGTGCCATACCAGGACTCCTTTAGCTACATAAATGTCATCAATCAGGTATCAGAAATGTTGTAGTTACAGAAAAACCAGCTTTAAACACAAAACAGTAACTCCTGGTAGTGTAGTGGATTAAGAGTTGGGTTGCTAACCACAAGTTCAGCAGCAGTTCAAATCTACCAGTCACTCCGCAGGAGAAAAATTAGGTTTTCTGCGCCTATATAGATTTTACAGCCTTGGAAAACATATACAAGGTCGCTATAAGTCGGAACCAACTTGTTGGCACACAACCACCAACACCACCATCAAGAATATAGACAACACAAATACAAAAAAGCATACACAAAACTAGACACTTGTTATATTCAAGTTTTGTTTTTAAATGTTTAGCTGTTGAACTTTGGATAGCTTATTGTTTAAGGCAACTTTCAACAACCTTCAACAAAAAGAATAAGCTATAATAAGATAAATATTTAGTTCATCTGGTACCATATTAGGAGTCCTGCTGTGGCACTGTGAGTTAATGCACTAGACTGCAATGTCAGTTTAAACTTCAAGGTTGGCAGTTCAAGCTCACCAGCTGCCCCTAGGAAACCCAATACAGGGCCCGCTATGAATCAGAACTGACTAAATGGCACTTAGAAACAACATTATCATATTTGGTGACACTTTACATGCTGAAACAAAGTCTAGACATCTTTCATTTTTAAAAGTATAGATATTTGGGGGGAAAAAAATCAGTATTTGTACTTTTCAGACAGGAGTCCTAGTGTAGGCTGCAGGATAAGCACTGGACTGGCAAGGTTGGTTTGGACCACAAGGTCGGAAGTTCAAAATCACCAGCTGCTCCTTGGAAACCCTATACAAGGTCACTATGAATTCAGAATCAACTTGATGATACATAACAACAAAGCTTCATACAGGTGTTATATATAATTCAGTGACAAAGGCTTTCTTTGTAAACTAGAAAAACTACCATATTAAAGTGAGAGATGGGGATAAAGATACTGAAAGTAAATGTACTAAATTAACACTTATTTTTGCTATTTGTAATAGTTGGCAAAGGAATCCTGGTAGCACAATTCTTAAATGCTCAGCTGCTAACAGAAAAGGAGGTTCGAACCCAACAATGGTTCAGGGGGAGAACAGACTTGGTGACCTGCTCCTGTAAAGATTTCAGCCTAGGGAAACCTAATGGGCACATGTCCTATAGGGTCACCAAGCACACAATTTAACAAAATTCATTAAAAGTGATCAGTGTAGTCTAAAAATTTACAAGGCAAGAAATGCTAATCCTAAAAAAATAAAATAAAACCCCCAAAACTAGTCATATACAGATGTCCTGATGGACAAATATTGGATCACAAGGTTGATTTGAAGCACAGGGTAGTGGTTCAAACCCATCAGCCACTAATCAGTAGCCCTATACAGGGTCCCTATGGTTTGGAATCGACTCAATGGCACTTTAAGATACAAAACTGCAATCAACCTCCACTATTTTTCATCTTAAAATTCAATGTCATAGTTTATTTGGAAGCTACATAGAATAAGTTCTTTTTATTCTATTGGGTATGCATCATCGATTTATAGACTTATAAAAGAATAACTTAAAAATTCTATAAGCATACAGTGAAATGGCAAGAATATGACAGCTACCTTGCGAATTATAATCAGAACTGTCTATAATGACTACTTACAAGTTCAGTTACAACTCTTCAACAACAATAGTTATATATCTGGTCAAACAGGATTCAGTTTAACACAGAAGGATAGAAAAACACACACATAACAAACAACATGATTGCTATATGATTTCAGCAGGTTGACAAATTTACGTTGTCCTAAAGTCATAAAATAATTTTGCATGACCGCAATTTAAGATGCTTAATCATGAACAGAAATACAAACCTAAAATTTGAAGCATTTGAATAAGATCTCTTTTGAAGTCCAGATATAAATTGTCTTTACTAAAACTTTCCTTTAGTGCCATACCAGGAGTTGCTTCAAATTTCAGGTTTGTATTTCTGTTCGCATATTAAAATGATGTACAAAAAGTTCTGGTGGAGCAGTGGTTAGATGGTCAACAGATAACCAAAAGGTCAATAGATTGAACCTACCACCACCTGGTTCCTCTAGAGAAAAGACCTAGCTAGCAATCTACTCATGTAGAGCATGGCCTAGGAAATCCTGTGAGAAGTTCCATTCTGTCACATTGGACCGCTATGAGTCAGAATGGACTTGACTGGAATAAAATAACAAAATAACTTACAAATGAGGAAACAGAGAGGCAAAGTAAATCAATCAAGATTATGTAGCTTGTAAAAGGCAAGCTAACTGGGAAAGGAAGTGCCTAATACTAAAGCTCATGCTTGCTTTGTTATGCCTTTTTTTCTACGGACAACCAGAAAGAAAAAAGTAAGCGTAGCTAGAAATAATTTGAGGGCCTATTTTTTTTAAATTAATGTTTTATAGTGAATTATGTGATAGTGTACATGGGAGAATAGCTTTACATTCATCCTATTGTATATTGTTTCATTGCCATGCATCATCAACCACATACCCTGCAAGCCTGCCCCCACCCCACCCCCCACCCCCGGTGGTCAGCACACAGCTCCTCTCCCTCTCTGGGTCTAGAGTCCCCAGGCCTCCATCTCTGGTGTCACTGTTTCTCTGGGTAGGGTTCCACTCTTCTCCCTTGATGGTCACAGGGACCTCCGCTCCTAGACTGCAAAGTCAGTCACTCCCCTCCTTTTGCTACAAAACGTCCACCTTTACATTTCCAACCCTCAGTCAGTCCTGATTAACAATTATTCACCTGTACCACAAGGGACCTATCCCCATCTCCTTTCATCAGCCTCTCCCAGACAGATTGGATACTACTCAGTCGAGAATCTACCTCCTCTGCACCTACTGGATCTAGGCTCCCTCTTGAAAGCTTGTAAGCCAGTCACTTCTTGCCTCTGTAGACCCCCATTTTGGGTAGCCAATGTCCAAGTTGACCATCCCTGTCTAATCGTGTGTACGGAGGGGATGGGAATGATCCTCACTGTAAAGGTTTGTTCCCTCTTTTGAGCTACTGCATCCATAGGTGAAGGTCAAGTTCATCAAATTGTATCAGATTACTCTTTTTTTTCTCTTCTTCTTATAGTTGAGCTCTGATCACCCAGTCACTGAAGCCAGGTTGAGTGGATATTATCCGTGTGGATGTGGGGCCTAATTTTATCTATACCTGAAATAAGAAAAACTGGGGAATGAGATTTATAAGATGGCAATTAAACAGATTCTTTTAATTTACCAATTTTTGATTTAAGTTAGGCTATCAATTTCTAGGTTCCAGACTGTGGGACTCAAGTCAGTCATTTCCATTTTTGAGATTATCTCCTTAAACCCACCTCTTTACTATCAGAATTCACAAATACTTTGTCTCTTAGTACAAAAAGTTTATTTCACCTGAAAAACAGATAACTGTGAATTCTGATATTCCTACAAAAATGTTTAGTACTTTGGTTACATCCCACATAGCTTAATCCCAAACTAGATGATAAACTCTTAAGAGTAGGACAGTCCTTCTATCCTACTAACAAGCAGAAATATTTGAGTGAAGAGAAACCAAATTTGAGAGATGACAACATTGACAAAATACATGTTAAGAAAAGTGGAGACACACAAAAAATCCCCAAGTTTTATAAAAACATAAAACCAACCAGGGAATTCTGGCATTGTGCTTTACATTCAACTGACTTGTTATTATTACCATAAACATACATTATGAAAGAACTTTCATATTATCTATTAACTTTGTAATTTGTTCAACAAAATGGAATGCCTATTATAGTGCCAGGAACTGTGTGCACTTTGGCTACAAAAGATAAGACATTGAATATCAAGAGCTCGTGTTGTTGCTAAGTGCCATCGAGTCAGTTCCAATAGCCACTCTGTGTAAGATTTCCTAGGAGTAGCTGGTGGGTTTGCACCTTCAACCTGACTGTTAACAGTCCAATGCTTATCCTATAGCACCACACCAAGACTCGATAAAACAACCACTATGAATATGACACGAACCAAGTACAAGCAATGTCTCATTTTGTGGAGGAAAAAAATTAACATTTCCATTTACAAGTCAATAATTGCTCCTAGAGCTTTTGTATTTTATTTAATTGCCAATATTACTGTGATGAAGTAGTTAATATCTATTTGACGGATTATGAAACTGAGTCTTGGAAGTGGTATTCAAACTCAAGTCATTCTAACTTCAGAGATGTCCATATGCTTATAAAACTTTGAAAGATACTAGGGGCCAGATGAAGGAACTCATACGTGACAGGGTATTTAGACTTCATCCTGCAATCAACTAAATGTTTTTTAACATGTTTGATTTTATAAAGTTAGAAGGGTAGAACCACTGACTAAAACAAAGGGGAAAAAATGCTACATTTCATCTTTGTAAATTACAGAATGTAACAGCAAATAGTATTGCATAGGATAGTTATGAATAAAATAATTACATTTTTCTATTAATCACTATGAACTTCTGGTGTGACACTGTGGGTTAATGCACTGGACTGCAAAGTCGGTTGGAACCACAAGGTTGGTGGTTCAAGCTTACCAGTCACTCCGTGGGAACCCTATACAGGGTCACTATGGGTTGGAACCGACTTGACAGCACTTATAGTTAGCCAGATTCAGATTAAGTATATAATTATCAGTTTCTCCAATGTGTACAAATTAACCTCTTCAGATCAAATCTACTCAGCTTTGGCTTTTATGTCTGAAAACCACTGAATCGCAGTGGTTTTTTTTTTGAAGAACAAGTTCTTATTAGTCAAGAAACAAGCAGAGATGTTTGTGTAATGACTTATGTTATCTTCTTTATCCTACTACTCCTACTGTCACTCAAGGTCTTCTTACTCCACCTATGTTAATGTTAAAGAGGCTACACTTATAAAGCCAGCCCCTTTCCCTTGGTTTTGAAGCTAGACAAGATTTTAAAAGTACTAAAATATTTTATTGTTCCATGGTGGGGGCTCAAAAGTGAGTATAACAAAGTAGAGCAAAAAAAAAAAAAATTATCAACTTTGGTGCGATCAAAGAAACAGGTGTTGAAATTACTGATTTGCCACCTTAACAAGATCTCTGAACAAAGTCTGAAGGAACTTCAAAAATTGCATAGGAAAATGTAATTAAAGTATAGTGGTATTTTTCCACGAACTTTTGAAGCCCCTTCAAAAACATCTGATACATAGCCCCTTTATTAAATATCTACACATAGTGTGGTATACCTCACTTTAGTAGTGTAGTGGTTATGAATCAAGCTGCGAACCGCAAGGTCAGCAGTTCAAAAGTATCAGCTGTTCCGCAGGAGACAGATGAGGCTTTCTGCTCCTGTAAAGATTTACAGCCTTGAAACCCTGTACAGGGTCACTATGAGTCGGAACCGACTCTACAGCACATAACCACCATTCCTAAATCCTTCCAACTGGCATATTCTCATTTATTAACCAGTAATCTCTGCTTTCTTTGATGTTACATGTCAGCAACACACCAAGCTATGCACAAAGAAGTGGAAGTGGCATCAAAATTGAACTGCATTTAAGCAGGTAAAGGTTGAAAGAAAACAGCAAGTAAATATTTAAATGATAAATGCTTCAAAAGGTCTAATTACAAACTTAAATAGTTTATGTGTCTAAAATACAGAAGAGTCCTGAGGGTGAGGTGGTTATCTGCTCAGTCACTAATCAAAATATTGGTAATTTAAACCAACCAGCTAGTCTGTTGCAAGACGTGGAGGTCTGCTTCTGTAAAAATTGCTATTAAATGCTGTCAAGTAGGTTCTGACTCATAGCGACTCTGTATAGGGTTTCCAAGAAGTGGCTGGTAAGTTTGAACCACTGACCTTGCAATTACCAGTTCAGTGTTTATCCTACAGTGCCAAGCCAGGACTCCATTAAAGTTATAATCTCTAGGAACAAGTTTCTATATCATTTAAACCAACTTCAGTTGTTAAAAAAAGTATCATTTATCCTAGGTAGACAACCAATTTAGTTTATTAGGACTGGTGCTGTATAAATGATAGTTTTTGATTGGAGATATATTCTATAACTTAAGACAATGCTATTTTGTTTTGTGGTGTGTTTAAAAGCAAAGATGCAAACAACCCCAAACCCCATTTCCTTTTATAAGTAACAGAAATGTTAAGGTAAATTCTGCATACTGAATTTTATGAAATAAGCAAAAGAATTAACACAATTAGAAGTTCTAAGGAAAGCAGAGTTGAAAAAATATGTTTAGAAAATTTATTCTGCTTAAACTATTCAGAAAATTTGTTATGCTTAAATTACCAGCGACTCACTTCTTTAACCCTGTCAAGACTGAATTCTTTTTGTGTTCAAAATTTTTTTTCTGAAACCATGTTTTTCAGTAATGGATGAATGAAATTGAAAAATAATTTTTTTTTGAGGTAATACGGATTTTGACACAATTAGTAGGACACATTGTCCTAAGGGTGGTTTCTAATATTAAAATAATGGTGTCCACTTCTTTAGATTCACAGTTTTACAGACTCCCACCAGAATGCAACAAGCACTAAAAGTGAGATAAAAGCTACCCACCAAATCTGCTGTAGAAAATGTAGATGAGCACCATATGTCCTATGGGTCACAAAATGTCAGGTAAAAAAGGGCATCTGATTTTACAGTTCTTCACTGGTTGTATTACATTTTAAAGAATTATTTTAACTATATGAACTATCAAATTTCACGGGAGAAAAATTCCTGCTCCTGTTAAGATTTAAAGCCCTGGAAACCCTACAGAAGGGAGCTATGTGTAGGAACTGACTCAATGACACTTAACAATAAAAACTGTAAAATTTATGTCACTTAAGAGACATGCTAGAGTTAGAATTGTTGGTGTTAAGTGAGTGTCAAGTTGGTTCTGACTCATAGCAACCCTGTATAAGGTTTTTGAGGAGTGGCTGGTGGGTTTGAACTGCTGACTTTGCAGTCCAGTGCATTATCCTGTAGCATGACACCATTAATTAGTTGAGCACACTTAAAAAAAAAACTATGGGGCCCTATGAGCTTTTGCTACCTTCCTATTTACTTAAGTTTATGTGGCAATAGCATACTACTAGTTTCTCTGGTTTCCAGATGAAATTCCATAGTGTAAAAATGCTCCAAACTTAACTGAATAGTCAAAAGGAAGTGGACTATACTATCTGTTTAGAAGGCAAGTTAGTTAACTTAAAGAATGTTTTTCTGGCTACTTAGAAAAAAACTTATGGTCTCCTTGTATTATGAAAAAAATAATAAAATTTGCTCAAGGTATTTACAAACCTTGAAAGTTCAGTTTAAGGAGCTCTGGTAGCATATTGGTTACGAATCGGGCTGCGAGCCGCAAGGTCAGAAGTTCAAAACTACCAGCTGTCACCGGAGAAAGATGAAGCGTTCTGTTCCCATCAAGATTTACAGCCTCAGAAACCCTGTACAGGGTCGCTATGAGTCAGAACCGACTCCACGGCACACAACAACAAAGGTTCAGTTTAGTTTTGTTTTTTTAAGTCACTATCTGCAAAGATGGACTCCTGGTGTGGTGCTGAACCATTAGCACTGTACTACGAACCAAAGGATGGGGTGGAACACAGAGGAAAACATCATATAAAAACAAAATCCAGCAAAAGTCACATGTAATTCAAAATGTTTTCTTATTTTGAGCTTGAATTTCATCAAATATGTCAAATGGCAAAGTATTAGACAACACCTATCCAGAAATTCACCAAAAGTATTAAAACAGCCAGAAAAACCATCAATGTCCAATTCCTCGGAACCCCTATACAGGGTTGCTAGGAGTCAGAACTGACAGCATTTAACAACAACACAGGTTAGCACACTGATATCTATATAAAATTTACATCAAGAAATAAAACAAAACTAATTAAAATTAAGGGCATAGCAAACTGGGTCCTCTAATATCAGAGCAAGCAGTGCTGCATATGTCTATTTGACAAACTCCAAACAAATTAAGAATGATAAACCTAAATAACCATTGTCTATAAAAATATCACTGAAATTTGTTAAGTGAAATGTTTTCTAGATTTGAGAAATATGGAGTCAAAAACACTCAAGGCCCAGTTATTTTTTTCTTCCCATCTTTTTTGTGAGATGGAACTATCTTTGTCCCACTGGCCACATCACCCTTAAATCTTACCTAATGAATTTAATGACAGTGCCACTTATATGAAATGGGAGGAGAGAAAATCCTACCTCTGGACCTACCTAACCCTTCATCTTGTCTCCAAGCTCTGGTGTTCAAAAGAACACTTGAAAAGGTTCAAAATGCTGTGCTTTATAGCTCAGACAGCAAAGTCTATTGTGACGTGCCTTGGAGTAGGTTCTGACTAACAGCAATCCTGTAGAGGGTTTCTGAGGAGTAGCTGCTGGGCTTGAACCATCTTGCGGTTGCTTAGCTGTTCATAACCAGGGCTGTAAGGTCTACTGTTGTTGTTAGGTGCCTTGGAGTTGACCTAATAGACCTTAAGGAGTGGGAACTGATTCGATGGCACTTAATGATAACAATTGTAAAATTTATGTCACTAAAGAGACAAACTAGAATTAGAACTGCTGATGTTGTTATATGCCATTGAGTTGGTTCTGACCCACAGTGAACCTGTATAGGGTTTCCAAGGAGCAGCTAGCTGGTGAGCTTTAACTACCGACCTTGCAGTTCAAAACGATTTTGCAGTCCAGTGCATTAAAACCAGGACTCCAAGGTAAAGAATGGGCCATACTATTTGGGAGTAGGGGGGACTGGGCAGAATTTCAGATGCATAAAAAATCTCAAATTGTGTTATCCAGGAGGGAGAAGAGACACGTCAGAGAGTGTGGACAAAGG
Source organism: Chrysochloris asiatica (assembly GCF_000296735.1). Lineage (NCBI taxonomy): Eukaryota > Metazoa > Chordata > Mammalia > Afrosoricida > Chrysochloridae > Chrysochloris > Chrysochloris asiatica. The sequence goes on from NW_006408528.1 coordinate 36,920,259, forward strand.
CACAAAGGTATGAAATAGCACAGCACAATTGGAATTAAATGCATTTCAGGATATCAGTGGATATTACGAAGATGACGGTAGACAAGATCCAGATCAAGATTAGACTATAGCAATAAATGTGATTGACTCTTTCCTAGTAAATAGTGGAGGGAAAGCGCAAGTTTTAAGTAGTTGTTGTTGTTAAGTACCGTGGAGTCGGTTCTGACCCATAGTGATCCTGCATAGGGTTCTGAGGAGAAGCTGGTGAGCTTGAACCACTGACCTTGCGGTTCAAACAGCTTTGCAGTCTGGCGCATTAACCCACAGCACCACACCAGGAGTTGATTGATATAACTAAACATGCAAGTAGACAAAATATGCAAACTAGTAGAAGACAATTGAAATTATATAAGAAAGTGATGATTTGAACAAAAACATTAAGAAAAGGTAAGATGGGGTATAAATTACCCAAGTCATAAAATTTAGATCAAGCAGCAATTTGCTGTTGTTGAGAGGTTAAGTGAAGCAAGTTCTTAGGTTTAGATATCCAAATGCAAGCAAGAATGAAATTGCACAGAGAACACATCTAAAAAGGTAGTCAAAGAACAGTAATAATTTTTAGTGAAGTCAAGAAATCTTAGAGCTCAAGAGGTCCTTAAATTTGACAGTCAGCAATGAGGGTAACTAGATAACAAACCAAACCATATAGACTATATTAGTACAAAACAAAGAGAAATTGTATTATTTTGGAATATGGCCTCTTTTCCTTATTAAGGCACAGTGATGCCCTAATCATTTTGAAAACTACCTTAAAATCTACCGATTTAATTTTTTGTCTCTTTTAAGAAGGAGTAATGTTGCTTGGAGGAAAGGAAGACATTGTTTAACGTTTCTATAACAAAGTATCCTTTGAAGTTATTTAAGAGTTTTTATGAAGATAAAAGGCCCATTTTGTTTCTGGAGTAAATTTAAAAAGCAAAGCACAAGGTCAGCAGCTGGAGCCCACCAGCCACTCAGCTGGAGAAAGATGAGGTTTTCTGCTCCCACCAAGATTTACAATCTCGGAAACCCTATAAAGGGTCCTGTAAATTGGAACATATTGGACAGCACTTAAAAACTTAAAAGATTTAAGAATACACAAATGAACTTAGAACAAAATCTTTTTAATCTACAGCACCAAGAACCTACAGCTAAAACCAAACAACCAAATCCATTGCTAACAAGTTGATTCCGACTCACAGCGACCCTATGGCAGAGTAGAACTGCCCAATAGGATTTCTAAGTTGCAAATCTTTGCAGAAACAGATGGCTACATCTTTCTTCCAAGCAGCTGGTGGGTTCAAACTGTCAAGTTTCTGTTTCACTGCACCACCAGGGCTCCTACCCACAACTAAGTCTCAGCAAACTACTACAAATCTTGACCCCAGATTAAACTCATCTTTTCAGGACCAGCAAGCACCAAATGTTACAGGTGCTAATGCTAACTAGATTTAGCTGAAAATCTCTGCTGAATAACCCTCTTCTCACTCTACACCAACCAAAGTGAAAAAAAATCTTTTCAAATCTTCACTAGGTAAAATGATCAGTTGTTTGCCACAAACTCATGCCCTGAATTTGAAGGAGAGGGGGTAGGAACATGACAGACTGCTAGATAGGTACTGAAAACTGTGAGAATTATTAGTACAAAACAAAACTACTAATTAAGCTTTCAAAATTGTGTAACAATGAGCATGTTTTTAATATTCCCTTTGCCAGTAATAAATGCTTATTAGTGTTACATAAGTCCCTGTGTTAGCAACGCCAACCTATGGCCTAACTTATGAACAACTCCTATTTGCCCTTTAGCACTATGTAAATTTGCCCACACTTTGAAAGGACCGAGCCAACCAATCCACTGCCATTGAGTGGATTCACAACCACCTTCCCTTGCTGCACTTTGCAGTTTTTAGATCACTGAAAAGACTTACTGCCTTTTCTTGCACTAACCAAACCCACGGAGCAGTCAGTAGAGCTCCCAAGGGTGTAAATGCTTAAGGAAGCAGGCTGTCACATCTCTCTGCAGTGGTGGGTTTGAAAAGACCTTTAGGTAGCTCAGTGCCTAACCATTATGACACCAGGGCTCCATTTTCTTGCACTAAAGTCTAAACAAGAGCTGTACGTACGTGTTCCGTCTTAAGCTACCAACTAGACTTAAACGGACCTGCTCTCATTTGTGCCCAGGGACTGTTTGTACTAATGTATAAGTTGTTGATCACTATTTAGCTAGTTTGACCAACTGAAAATAACCAAGCCCAAAACGTGTACACCGTAACTTAAGAACCAAAATAGTCTTTTTGAACTGTGGATCTTCAGTTTCAAAACTAAAATGATCATTCATAGCAGGGCTTCCAATGGGTTTATCCTCATCTGACCCTCTGCTGAGAAGGCGCATTTCCACTCAGATATCCGGAATTTAACAACAACATACTGAATCAGGGAGTCCCGGCGTGACACTGTAGGGCTGCTAACCTCAAGTTGTGGTTAAACCCACCAGATGTTCCTTGGAAACCCCACACATAGGTCACTAAGAGTCGGAATTGTCACGACGGCACTTAATATTGAATCAGACTCTACATTTTAATAAAATCCCTAGATTATTATTTTCAGTATATCGAGGCGTGGGGAAAAACAAATTCTCAGCAGGGAGGTCTAACCGGAAGGAATTCGATGCAAGCCGTTTTTAAACTATTACCAAGTGATTTTAAAAGGTGGTCTTTAATAATTTCTAAGGGTGCAAGAACCTTCATGAATAACATCTATCAGAAGTGATTACAATTATAACAAGTTTATTTTTAAAGAGAGAGTAGAAGATAGACTAAAAGTATTAAAAACAGCCTTACAACTTCGTGCAAGTTAAAAGCACTAGCAGGTTTTATTCTTCAAAGTATTGCTAATTATGCGTATATTTAAAAAGACAAGAAAGCCCATTGGTAGGATTACACATTCTTGCTCGGAAGGGTACAGAAAGGAATATAAAGTAATGAAAGGAGGAATTGTTGTTTTCGAAAGTTTGAAAAAGGCCCTAAAACGCACATTGCATAGTCAGTCCTCAGATTCTTGTAACTTTGAGGAACTTATAAGGTTTCCGGGGTGCTATTTACACCTTAGGAAATACTTCTCTAATCGGATCTGAGAAACGTTAGGTTTCTTCAGAAAAAAGCTGCCACTCTTGACGTTGCCCCAGGGGCTATTCTCTCCTCGCTCCGGAGTCCGGTGGTCCTCGGGGACTCCGGTCCCACAGCAAGCGTCTGCCCCCTTACGTAAGTACACTTTACAAGGAGAAAGGCAGATCAGAAAATAGGGCGTCCGGCCGCCTCCTCCTGCACAGCAGCCGTCACAGCCGTGAGGAGTGTCCCTCCGGGGGCTTTCCCCCCGGAACCGCAGCTGGTATGCTGGTTTGGGGGAGGGGAAGCGCCTTCAAACAGTCATCTCTTCCTCTTCAGGCGGCCAACGCCGACCGCACCAAGTCTCCTCCGCCCAGGCCCGTCCCCTCCCCCGCCCCAGCCTGGGTCGGAGCCAAACCCCACAGGAATGCAGCCCGGTCACATGCGCTGCGGCGGCGGTGGACGTGCCTCTCCCCCCGCGCCCCAAGGAGACCCAGCGCCATCTTGCCCTGACGCAGTTAACAAGTGTTAAGGGAGAAATTGTGTCTCCACGTCCGCGCTAGCGCCCCAAAGTTTCGCAGAGGCCGAGCCGGGGCCCTCACCTCGCGCAGGGACTGGAGAAAATGGTCAAGGAAGAACCTTAAGATTCCCTTCGCCACTGCTTGGGTTCCAAATCGTCCGCGGAAGCAACAATCACCAACGCCACTTCTCCCTCTCTGCCTTTGCAACAGCCTCCCCCGACCGCCTTGGCCCCACCCGCTGCTGCAGCATGAGGTCATCGCTAGCCAATCAGGACGCGCCGGACAGAACACATTCGGCCTTGATTGGCTGCCTGGACCGCCTCTGCCTCTCCCCACCCGGCTCACCAAGCGCTTCGGGTCGCTGTGGGGCAAGGACAAGACGGAAACCGCCATTTCGGGGAAAGACCCCGAAAAGAAGAACCGGAATCACCGTGTCATTTGAGTGGGGAAACCCGTTTTATTCTTTGGCCGCCCCCATTTTTCTTTGAGATAACCCTCTTTCTATTCCTCCCTAGTTTAATCACCGCCACATAAAGGAATTCCCGCTCCCCTCCCCGCACATAATCCCTTCGGCGGGGAAATCCTTCCCCAGGGCCAAGAGGAGGCAGCGACGGCAACTGCACGGACGGCAACGGCAGCTTTTTACCCCGAAACACGGTGGCAGGGAGGCGGCGTTGACGGTTGCTGTATTTTTCATGCTGTTTCTGCCCCCGACCTCTTCCGTTTCTTGCTCCTCCATCGAGACGGCGCTAGTCTCGCCAGCTCCGCTTTTAACCGGTGCTCGGAGTCTGCGCACTGGAGCCTCCTCGGCCCCTAGTGGGCGTCGAGTGACGCCCCAACTGGGTTCACCCAGCGCTGGAGGCCAGACTCGGGGAGGAGGGGAGACCGGGACTGGGGTAGTTTGGGGAGTGGGAGAAAGTGCATTGCTTCAGGAGGGTGACCATTCCCAGAGCCCACAGTTATCATCCTCCCCCCAGTAGTGGTCTGCCCAACCTCACCGATAGTCAGATTTGAGGGCTAATTAGGGAAAGGGAGAAAGAACTAATCCCAGCAGATACCGAAATTTCCCCAAACCTTCCGTCAGTGGTTGAATGCATCAACTGCAAAGGACGGAGATTCCATCTCACTGCTTCCAGTTTCCTATCTTCGAGCCTCTGTGGAGAGCAACGGCAGGCGGCCGCCCACAAGCAAAATGGCGGCGGGCACCTTCGTCCCCTCCCCCTCTGCCCCTGCGGAGCGGGGCGGGCGGGCCCGTGCACTTGCCGC
>NW_006408528.1:36925267-36950440 GCF_000296735.1 Chrysochloris asiatica
GCCGCCATTTTCCCAGAGCGAGAGGCAGTGACACTGAGCGGGCGCAGGGGGCCGAGTCGGAGACCGTGCCTGAGTTCGGGAGCGGCAACAGAGGTGTTATAGACACTCTGAACAGCCTTGTCGTCGCCTCTGCGTTCCTGCTGACCGTCTGGCTGCCCCCTCCCCTACTCCTCAGTTGCTGGTGAAGAGGCTGCGCGCTGCTGTTTGGGGAGGGGGTGTGTGGAGCCAGGTCCTGAGTCCGCATTGACTGCTGTCTGGGGGTCGCCTGATCGCGGAGGTGTGGAGAGACTCCTTGGGGGTCGAGCAGATAACGGGGTTCGGGTGTCTGGTGTGTGAACATCACAGGTCAGTGCCTGTCGTCTCCGTGGGAGTTCAAGGGGTTTGCGGGCTGGGGGAAGAGGGGGGACAGTGTTTCCAGCGGAATGGGGGGGGGGGTTCCCATCGTTATCCTTCCGGGAGGGAGCCGACGTTGACACTCAGGTGTTTTTACTAGGGCAAGCCGCTGCTTGTGTAATGGAATTGATCTTTCTCCTCCCTGTCTCTAGAAAGGGAGCATTATGTCGGGGTTTAGGGCTGGGGAAGGGGAACTGGCAGTTAAGCCCCCTAGAGAGTGGGAGTTAGGGAGGGGGCACACTGCCCACTGGCAGCAGATTAGGGTCGCTTGGCTGGTGACTGTTGAGAGGGTTTGCGTCGGGCTGGTCCCGGGAGCTGCCAGCTCGCTGTCCTCGATCGCATCTTGCTCAGGTGCTGGGAACCCGGATAGGCCCCATTTTCTTCTTCCATTTCTTGCCTGGCCATCTCTGCGATCGTTTTCTCGTTGGTACGAAGGGGCCAGAAGAACTCCCGGGGTACCTCTGTCTTTGTGGGAGCAGGAGACAGCGCCTCATCCTCTCCTGGAGAGGGCAAACCCGCCCCTGAGGTGGTCACCCCTCTACCCAGCCTGCTCAGTCTCCTCCCCGCTCCCCTTGCCCGCTCGCCGTCCTTTACTCTACTGGATGCTTCGAATCCACAATATGGCACATTTCAGAAAAGCTGATTTTGACCTAGGGGTTGGCACAAACACGGTGGCAGCAGACGCGGAGGAGAAACAAACGGTTCACTGTGCTAAATGGGGGAGGGGGAGAGGAAACCCAGCCCGGTGCTCAGTGCTCGCTGCCTCTGGCCGTGGTGCCGCCCGGGGCCGGTCGCGCTGGGCCCTGCCTTCCGAATGCGACGATTCCAAGTCCAAGACACCTCCTGAGTGAGCTCCAGAGGAAACCCCATTTTGCCTATTATATGCATTTTTGTAGGGACGGGAGCAATGTAAGGTGTTTGGGACTTTGGGAGACCTGGGAGAGAATTAAGTGAGGTGCATTCAACTCTGGGTGGAAGACATCAGTGCCTAATAAGAATACATTCCGGTTTATTCTTTAATTTCTTTGATGGGAAGTAAAAAGTGAAATTTCCCTCTTTTGTCCTTTACAGATTCTAAAAATGGCGGCCCCAGGCTGATGTTGTGGTAATCTAATCAGCTCGGGTCCTCCACACCCCATGCAGTGCGTTTGTCTGCAGCATGTTACAGGCTTATTATGTTTACATGAAAAGACTGGACTATTTTCTTTACCCAAAGCATTTACCAAAAAAAGTGTTGGTTTTACTACAAGTTACAATGCTGTGCTTTGCTTAATTTAATTATTTCTTTCCTAAGAGGCAAATAAAATGACACCACTTTTGAAAAAAATAACAGGTATCTTTGGAAATTTCAGAGGCGGGATAGGTTCTCGTAAACATTTTTCTGAGGAAAAATAATAAGTTTTTGTTCCGTTTAATCCAAACATCTTTTAGTCAATATGCCAAAATGGATTAAAATATCTAGTAATTGTGTAAGTGCGGCCCATTAGATATTTTAATTTAGAGTAAAACGTTTCTTATCCAACTCTTGACCAATTTTGTGAATTTGGCTTTTGTACTCTGTTTCAAATTAATTTTTGGGAGCTGTACAAACAAGCCTAAACCTGTTACTTCATCGTGTATATAGATGCTATTCTTTCACCTATTTTTTTGCACCCATTTTCCCATGTATCAAGTTGACTGTATATTTTAAAAAGTAAAGCTCCATGCTTTGCTGTCTTTTAAAATTGTTTTACAGAATACTAACAATTATGTAAGTAAAAAAGTCAGACTTTAGTACAAGACACCCCCTCCTCTGACCCCCTAGCAAACATGCCCATATTATGGAATTGTGGAATTTAGTCTGTTTTAACAGACCAACAAAAGCCATACCGTATAGAGACTTGAATTAATTTTATGCTATTTTCAGAATTTTATAGGTTGACACAGAAAATTAAATGGTGTCTCTATTTCTAAAATTGTGAATGATTAGAATGCATTTCTATAGTGGGAGGTCAAGTCTCTTTTTGGCATGAGCTAAGCAGTAAGAGAGGAGTGGACCATTAATGGCATTTAATGACTATTCTGATATGGAGCAGCTGAAGGATGAGTGCCTTCAGTACAGTTGTTTGGGAGTATACACTTTTCATGATTCTTCTAGTACATTCCAAATATAATAGAGCAGAATTTACTTAATATGGTAAATGTATAAGCTAGTTAGTTGATAAAGTTCTATGCTACAAAAATGATAACTTGCAGAGGGATTTTGTATGTATGCATGTGTTTCATCATGGAACTTAGGCTGTGAATACAGCCTTGTTTTGTTGACCCATAGCGACCCTGTACAGTGTTTCCGAGGTTGTAAATCTTTACTGGAGCAGAAAGCCTCATCTTTCTCCCGCGGAACAGCTGGTAGTTTCGAACTACTGACCTTCCTTAGAAGCTTTCAAATAATTTGATTATAAAATGAAGGTGGGTAATGAGCGTGTAAAGATTTGGGTCAATACTTATTTTTAGGTTAGGAGCAAGCATATAAATAAATATAGATCCTTTGCTATTGTGTAAAGATTGTGCGCTTAATTTATAAGCTCAGTGGTTAAGATCTGTGATAGTCAAAACTTACTATCCAAGGTATAAAGTCAGTATATTCTAATGAAAATTGCGTTTTTGTAGCCACAGGAGTGAATAGGATCTATGCCCATGTTTTTTTAGATAGTGACATTGGTTAGGTCTGGAAATTTAAAGCAGTTGGCCTTATTTGACTTTTACAAAAAATACCAAGTTAGAAATCCCAAGGAGTTAATAAAGCTGCCTTCAGTTTACTTGCTTTCTTCCTACTGGCTGATTTCATGGCTTTGGATTTTTTGGTTCCTTTGTTTTTTATTTGTTTTGGTTTTGGTTCCTCTAAACTAAGACTACCCCTTTTAGTATATTGCACCTTTTAAAAAATGGTTACTTTGTAATTAACATAACTACTTATTTGTTTTTTATCGTGTGTATACCCCAGTTGACTCTGTGTGTTTTGAATTAGGACTGTAGAGGCAAATTTATGAAAAGGTTAGGCATAATTTTTGTTTCCAGAGAGTTTTGAAACATTTGATCCCTTGGGGGAAAACTAGTCTTTGTTCTTAGGATAGCAGAGGCTGAGTTTGGGAGTGGATTAGTTGTTTATCTGTTTAAATGGATTTTCATCAAATTCTCCTTTTGTTAATGGAGTAAATCAAAAGATTCTTTTGATCTTAATTTAAGTTTAGAACCTTTACATTTTCTCCTCTACTTCACTTCAAACCTATAGGACTCTGATAACTCGTATAATTTTGCCCCCTCCCCCAATTGTTTCTAGTCAGAGGATCTTTGCCATGTATTTCAGTTACTAGGACTTTTTTTGATCAAAAAATGAGGAAGTGGAGAAAAAAGTTGTATAGTAAATGAGAAATTCTTCACTCAATACCTATCTTAGTGAAATTGTGGTCATTTTAGGGAAATTATAACTTTGTAAATTGGCTTCCTAATTTTGAAGATGAATATATTTCTTTTCATATATCAAACTCTTAAGCCTATGGCTTTATTTTTAAAGGTGTGTCATATAAATTTTAACACAGCTCTGCTTTTCTATAAATTACTACCATAGTGTATTCTACCATATTGTGTTCAAAATTTACTAAATAAATAGATTTGTGGTAAGTCATAAATAACAACTTAGAAAATATTAGCATGCCATTTATTTTAAAAATACTTTTCATAATGTATAATAGCTTATCTCAGGTTTTTCTTAGTAGATGGTAGAATTTCAGATTTTTAAAAATGTTTTCATTTAAGATAACATTTTTAAGTCTCCAATATTTAGGATGATTAGTAACAAGTTCTTTATCATGTATTAGACTAAAACATACTTGTGTTCTATAAGGCTTAGGACTAAAACATGTATTCTATGAGACTTATTTCTAAACATTGAGCATACAATATTTTTATTATATTTCTATAACAATTATTTTCTGTGTTGACCAACAAAATAACAAAGGGAATACTGTTTGAAATATTGCTGGATAAATGTTAATCAGATTTTAGGCTGGATTTTAAATTGGAGTGGCTTAAATTTGATTTTTTTTTCCCCCCAGATGTTGGAAGGAGGTTTATGTTTTCTTAGATTTAGAAGGATAATTCTTTGTATTTCCCCAAATTTATTTAATGTGGAAAAGCAGTGTTTGGAGTTCAAAGTGGTTAACTAAATTTGTAGGTAGTGTTTCACTATAATAATGTTGGAGTCCTGGTGTGGTACTATAGGAACCACAAGACTGGCGATTCAAACTCACCAGTTGCTCCTTGGGAACTATGTTGTTGATAATTGCCATCGAGTTGGTTCCTACTCACTGGCACATCACAACAATCTTGCTACCCTGATTTAAAAATGAATTAATCATACTGTGATACAAATAATTTTGTTATTGTGAGCAGCTGTGATAAGTGCTATACAAAAATCAAATGGTGTGATCTAGGCTGAGTTAATTAGATTTTATCTGTATCTTTCAGAATGTTTGAAATTTTATTATCCATTGATAGTGCTTTTTCTATAAATAGTTTGGTTATACATTTCATTTAATACACATTTTCATTTGATATGGAATTAATGCTAATGGCGAGCTCATGAATAGAATTTTATTTTAAGAAAGTAATTTGTGTATTTTTGGGTGAATTTTACAATTTTGCCACATAACTGACTTAATTTTTCTACACATTTTTGGTAAGTTTTTGGGATATTGGGCATTTCCATGCAACCACTGAATTATTTTTTGATATATTTACTTAAGACACCATCAAAATATACACTATACCTTTTAATGAGTACTTATCCATCACCTGGATAAACACTGGACTATGAAACACAAGGTTGGCAGTTCGAGCCCACCAGGCACTCTGCGGGAGAAAGATGAGACTTTCTGTTCCCTCAAAGATTTTAAGCCTCGGAAACACTATAATATATAGTCCACTAAAAGAACCAACTCGATGGCACTAAACAACAACATCTGTCAAGCTTTTGAATAAAAATACTTAATTTTGCACTTAAAAACTATCTCAGGTATAAAATCTCAGTCTAAGAAAGACCTTGTATACAACTTAGCATGTGAAACAAATGATTTGTGCAATTTTCTTTATTCTATTTATATCAGAGTAAAAGAAGAGAGATAATTTCCTAACAAGTCTTAGATGATTGCTTAATGAAGAGCTAATCAAAAGGAAAAAACTCTCTTGGTCCTAAAGTTTATTATGAGGAAAGGTAGTATTGACTAATCATACCTGTGTTACGGCCAATTGAGTTGTAGTGTTTAAAGTCTGAGCTTATAGCAGAAAGCTAAAATATAAGGGTAGGAATTAATTTGTTGTATTTGTAAATTTGTAAGTTAACATAATTATGTTACCTAACAATTTATCTGAGATCAGAAAAATCTAAAAATTTTTCATTTATGTAAACTTGTTTTCAAGGGGTATTTAAAGCATAATTTCTATTTATAGATGTAACTAAAATTTACCTTGATAAATTATTTTAACCTTGAGTTAAATCTAGATATTTTCTCACTTTTTGATATATAAGATCAGGCCTAGTGCCAATGGTTTTTAGCAGACTAAAGATTATAGTGAAAAGAATTAAGTATTACCACTTAAAATTCAGAACTATTTCATAGACTAATGAAATAGTTTCTGTTTATTGAGTTTGTGGTGAGACTTCTTCAATTCTTATCAGTTGGCTTGATATATCATTTGAAGAAAGACAAGATTCAGGATTTTGAAAACCTTTTTCCTCTCTAATGATGTGGCTGAAGATGGAAATTCTTGATGTAGCTGATTTGAATGGTTAAAATAGTGCTGCAATAGCCATATAGCTTGAGACTGGCCTGATACATAGTAACTCTTTTCCAGAAAGTAATATTGTTCCTTTTGGAATTACTCCTTTTTCTGCTTCTCTTTAAATGAAGTAGCTTAATTGGTTGAATTACATCTTAAATCTTGAAGCCCCACCAAAGCAATATTTTTGAAGTACAGACTAAAGATTAATTTGAGTAGGACTCTTTCTCTGTCTCCAAGAAGGAACCTAGAGAGATAAGAATGTCCCTGCCTTGATTGAGGTCATAGTTTATTTCTACCTGTTTGGTTTTAGCATTTGTTTAGATGAAAGGAGCAAAAATCTACCTCAGCTAGCTTACAAAAAGACTACATTAAAAGGCTATTGGAAGATTTCAGAACTTTTTAAAAGAAAGATAGATGAGCCTCGCAGGAATTGGCAATGTGTCAGATAGCTACTTTCTCCATCTTGATTTCTCTAATTTGCTGTTACTGGTTAAGGAGAAAGGAGCCCTGGTGGTGTAGTGAATTAAGCAGTAACGGATTAATTGTTGGACTGCTAGGTTTGAACCTCTCCTTTAAAGAAAGGTGAAGGCTGTGTGCTCCCATAAATGTTAACAATCTCAGAAACTCTTTGGAGAAGTTCTGCTCTGTCCAGTGGGGGAACTGTGAGTTGGAATTGATTCAACAGTAATGGGTTTGGGTTTTGGTTTGGTTAAGGAGATGGTGGTGATGGGTAGGTATTTATGTACACCATAAATGTGGGAGTTTCTTTGGATGGGTAACAAGAGGAGGACACTTCTAATTTGTCTGAAAACAATAGCCTTTATTTTGTGGGGGGGAAGCTGTAAATGTTCAGATGTGTACTTGGGAGGGCTTCCAGTTAAGAAATGGATGATCCCGTATTTTATTTAAGAAATACAATGTGTATGCATAACTAGGATACTAAATATGCATATCAAAGTTTTTATTTTAACTTTTTTATTTTGAAATGATTTCAAACCTGCAGATCAGTCACATGAGTAAAACAAAGAATGCTTTATCCAGATTCCCCAATTTTTAACATTTGCTGTTTTTGCTTTAACTTTCTTGTATGTATAAAAAAATTTTCTGAACAATTTGAGAGAAGATTGCATATATCACGCCCCTTTACAGTCTTTAATACTTCCGTATGTATTTCTTAAAAACAAGGTCATTTTCTTACATAACTAGAGTAGTTATCAAATATAGAAAATTTAGCATTGTTATATTAATTTTATTGTGGTTACGAGTCAGGCTACTAACCTCAAGATCAGCAGTTCTAAACTATCAGCGATTCTACAGGAGAAAGATGAGATTTTCTACTCCCGTAAAGATGTACAGCCTCGGAAACCCTACACAGAGTCACTATGAGTCCAAACAGACACCACAGGACACAACCACAACAACCACCATTGCATTATCCATATTCCAATTTTATCACTTGTCCCAGTTTATCCTTTATAAATATTTTTCTGGTACTGTAATCATTGCAGGATCACATATTAGCATTTAGTTCTCATGTCTAGTTTTCTTTAACAGTTCCGTAGTTATATGTTTCATAAGGGGCCCATTATTTATGTTGTTTTTGTTAGGTGCCGTCAAGTTGGTTCCGACCCATAGCGATCCTGAACAGGGTTTACAAGGCTGTAAATCTTTACGGAAGCAGAAAGCCTCTTCTTTCTCCTGTGAAGCAGCTGGTAGTTTCGAACTGCTGACCTTGTGGTTCGCAGCCCGATTCATAACTACTACGCTACCAGAGTTCTTTTCATTATTTATATAGTGCCACTCTATTTATGTTTGCCCAAGGCTTCTTTATAATTAAAGTCAGATCATTAGTTTAAAGTTTTGAATAAATAGTTCCTCTACTATATTGTTACTAGTTTTCCTTTTGCAGTTGTTAAACAATTTGTGTGACAGTACTTTGAATGGTATAAATACTCACCAGACTTTCCTAGATTTAGCATCTACTTATGATTCTTGCCTAAATAAATTTTTACTATAATAGTTGCAAATGCACCAAGGTTTCTAGGTAATTGAGGTTGTGGAAGTTTCATTTTCTCTTCTGATTTTTCTGAAAGGCATATGGGTTATGTTTATAATCACAATGAAATGAAAATGTTTTATGAAATATAAATAATTTCTACATATACAGGTCAGTGATATAATTAAATTTTTTTAGTTGTACAACCTTCTCACTACCCTTTTCCAAATCATCCCTCCACCATTAAAATAAACCTTGTGCCACCTAAGCAAAAGCACCTCCTTTCCATTTTCCGCCCATCTATGGTAATCACTAATGATCTTTGGTTTCTATATATTTGCTTGTTTCCTCATAAGGAAGATAATACAATATTTATCTTTTTTTGCCACTAAGTTCTTTCAGCATGATGTTTTCAAAGTTTCAGCATGATGTTTTCAAGATTCATGTATCAGAACCTCCTCTCTTGTTATGGCTGATTCCCTTGTGTGTATACACACTACATTTTACTTATCCATTTTTATTTATATGCTGATGAGCATTTTGTTTATTTCTGTCTTGATTATTGTGAAAAAATGCTGCAATAAACATTGTTATTTAGGTTTCTGCTTGTGTTCATGCCTTCTTACATATATGTATCTACAGTTGGGGTTACTGAATCATAAGATAGTTCTGTGTTTAATATTTTGAGGAACTGCCCCACAGTTTTCCATGTGGCTGTAACATATTACATTCCCACCAACAGTGGATGAGGTTTCGGTTATTTATTTTACAGCCTGAAATGAAAGAGCTTCTAAGGGGGTGGGGAGAGATATAGATAGAGTTTATTAGTATGCTTACACAGTTTTCTACCCAAATGGGATTTTGAATAGTTTCTTGGATGCTCGTCTAATTTTAAATCCAAAACTCAGAAATTAAGTACTTATATTGTTAAATTTCTTTTTTAAATGATGTGATTCTAATTCTTTAGTTCTTAGAATTATTGCTAAGAAAGTCTTGCATTATATTTATGTTATTTAGATTTATTAATGCTTGCAGTTTGATCTAAGACAAGGGTAGAAATACCTATTTTAATTGTATATTTAATTTAATTGCAGTTTGAGTCCCCTTTCCATTAAAAGTAATCCTCCAAGCATTTTTTAAAGTAAAATATATTTAGGACGTCTTTGAGGCAATTTTTTTTTTACAAACATGTAAACTAATACTTTTTAGAAAATGGGTTGCTCTGTAAGAGTCATATTTGTTCCTAATTGGTGGATCCTATTGTACTTATGTTTTTAAATGATTATATAAATTGCAGTCCTGGGTGTGGCACTGTAGGATAAGCATTTGAATGTATTTTCAAGGTCCACGTTTCAAATCCACCAGCCACTTCTTGGAAACGCTATACAGGGTTGCTATGAGTTGGAACTGACTTGATGGCACTTAACAACAAACAACATTATATAAACTATTAATAAATATTGAAGAGTGAATTGGTTACATGAAAAGCTAAAATGTTTTGGAAATTGTTATAAAAAGATAAGGTTATTAAAGAACTTTATTACCAAGTTAGATGTGGGTAAGATAACTAAAAAAACAAAAAATGGGGGAAGGAAATTTGCATTCAGATTGCGTTGCCAGTTCTTTCTTATCTTGAAAGAAACTAAAGCCAAAACCTGTAGATTATGCTTCTAAATGTTGTTATACAATGAAGAGAACCCAGAATTCCAGTCAGGGGAGCTATACACACACACAAAAAAAGCATCAACTTTGCATGAAAATATTGATGAATGACATAATATTTAAAATATTTTTTTAATGATTTTTCATGTGAACTAACTGTGATGAACCTATAAATTGCTGGTCCTTAATGTATGTATGTAAAAGGTGTCTTGGTAGCGTAGTGGGTTACATGTTGGGCTGCTAACCACAAGGCTAGCAGTTCGAGTCCACCAGGCACACTCCACAGGAGAAAGATGAGTCTTTCCGTTCCTATAAATAGTTACAAACTTGGAAACCCTACCTGTACAGGGTTGCTATGAGTTGTAATCTACTGGACAGCACACCACCAATGTGTACATTTACACCAATGTGTAAATCCAGATTTTTAAATCTAAAAGTGGTAGACTCTGCTACATTGTATAACTTTTTTTATTTAGTATCTTGGAAATCTAACAACGTTATTTCAGAATTTGAGTCTGGTTAATTCACTGGTTGCTGTAGGATAAGCACTGGAGTGAAAGGTTGGTTTGAACTGCAAGGTCAGAAGTTAAATCCAACAGCTGCTCCTCAGAAACCCTATTCAGGGTCGCTGTGTGTCAGAACAGGCTTGACAGCACTTAACAACAATGACATGATAAAACAGCAGATTTTTAATGCTTCTGGAATATATCTGATAGAATAATGTATCAAGCCTTAGTTACCTTTAAAAAAGGTTATCTTGTGAAATTTGAATTGTACTCTTCTTAAGGACCTTTCTAACTCTGATAATATTCTAATCTAGATTTATTATGAAGGCATCATGGTGATTACAAATTTTCTTCCTAAAAAAAAAGAAAATAATTATTATATTAACTTACAACACTGAAATCAAGTTTGTATGGTTTTTCAATATGTAGCTTGTATATAACCTAGTAGTTATACATTAGCTATATAGTTGGCTGTGTATTAACTGCATCCATCTATTAACTACTTGATTTTTGAGTTCCAAAATCTTATGTGAATGGTAAAATGACAAAAGCTGTTTTATTGTGATGTTACTTGGAGAATAACTGGGAAACTGTAATATTTATCATTTAAATTTTGTCTAGAGTGATGACTAAAGTTGTATCTAAACAGAGATTCTGCTAGCATAGACAAAAATACCACTTCTTCTTAGGTGCTATTGAGTTGATTTTGCCTGATAGCAACCCTATGGGGTATAAAATTTATGTATTCTACCTCCAAAAGTCAAGGAGCTCTGGTAGCGTAGTGGTTACGAATCGGGCTGCAAACCTTAAGATCAGCGGTTCTAAACTACCAGCTGCTCCGTGGGAGAAAGATGAGGCTTCCTACTCCTGTAAAGATTTACACCCTCGGAAACCCTGTACAGGGTCGCTATGGGTCGGAACCGACTCGACGGCACTTAACAACAACAACAACCTCCAAAAGTCAGGGATTCATTAAGTACCCTGGGGAAAGTATTTGTAGCTCAGACTCCAACTTCATGAATCTTTTTTTTTTTTTTCATCAATGTCCAAATGTATTTTTAAAAGAACAGCTGAATAGCTCAGGACATGTGGTCTTTTTTCCATTTATATATAATGTCTTTCATGGAAAGGTCTTTACAATAAAGTTTGCAAGCGTAGTCTTAGCAAATATACTGGTACCCTACAGCACTCATTGTATCTTCCAATCTCATTCCCAACATAATTTTATTTTTCTTACCATTTTCCCCTTTATTGTAAAGTTTCTCAGTGATTATATGCCTTATTTAAGACAGACTACTCTAAAAACCCATCTTGAACAGAATAAGTTAATATTTACATATCTGAGTATTTTTCTTATATAATTCTACAGTTCATTTATTTTTATTGTGTCAAAATATATAGCAAAATACTTGGCCATTGTAACCACTTTTAAGTGTACAGTTCAGGTGATACCAGTCACATTTATCAAGTTGTGCAACTATCACCAGTATTAATTTCCACTATTAATTTTTTCATCACCTCAAGCAGAAATCTGTACTCTTTAAGCAAGTAATAATCACCATTAAGCTCCCTCCTACCGGCCCTTGGTGACCATTAATAAACTTGTTTATTTTAGGTGTTTTAATCTAAAATAAACTTGTTTATTTTAGGTGAGGTGTTTTAATGGAATCATAAAATACATATTTGTCCTTTTGTTTCTGATTTATTTTAACTCAGTGTAATGTTTTCAAGGCTCATATATGCCATAGCATGTATCAGAACTTCATTTGTCTTTATGGATAAATAATATTCCATTGAACCTTAATGAAGCATTGGTTAAGCACTCAATTACTAGCTTAAAAGTCTGCAGTTCAAACCTACCAGCTGCTCTGTAGGAGAAAGATGAGGCAGTCTGCTTTACAGTCTTAAAAACCCTATGGGGAAGTTCTACTTTGTTTTATAGGATTGCTATGAGTTGGAAATGGGTTTGATGGATATGGCTATATCACATTTTGTTTATACATTCATTTGTTGGTGGATACAGGTTGTCTCCACTTTTTGGCTATTGTTAGAAATGTGCATATTGTTTTGCAAGTTATCTATTGCAGTCCCTGCATTAAGTTCTTTTGGGTATATATCTAAGAGTATAATTGCTGGGTTACATGGTAGTTCTGTGTTTAACTTTTTGAAGAACTGCTACAATGTTTTTCATGGCAGCTGCACCATTTTGCATTCCCACAGCAATCGATAAGGGTTCCAATTTTTTCACAACCTCACCAATGCTTGTTTTCCTTTTTTTATATAAAGCCATCCAACTGTATATGAAATGGTAGTCATAATTTAATTTCAAGGGCAAGTGCATAAGACCTTTTGTTTCCAAGCTTCAACTCTAGTTGTAATACTGTAGCCCTTCCATTTCCAGGTTTTGTTTTCATTTTCCCATTTATATTAATAGATTAAGAGGAAGAAATTTGGTATTTGAATACTCTTTTAAGTTTTGGAACTCTAAAGCACAGCAGAACTTGCTAGAGAAGTAAATAGTTTAAACATACAAAGTGTTGTTAATTGCTTTTATTCTGACTCATAGCGACTCTGTATAGGGTTCCCAGGATGTGCTTGAACCTCAGCCTTGTGACTTGCAGTCCAGTGTTTATCCTACAGTGCCACACCAGGACTCTAGAAAGTTATATATGTTTCTTTACTTTTGTTCATTTTAGCCCTTTGCTATTTTATAGGTTGTTTAGCTACTCTTACTGCTTTCTTAGGATTTTATAGTAAATATTTTAAATCCATGTACAATATTTAGATAACTGATCAAATAAAGTGAGAGAGTTGCTGTTCTTTCACTGTTTGAGTGTTCTCAGTGATCCATAGTATGGTGACTGGAATTGGTTATCATTGAATTTAATAATATAATCTTTGTATATTAACTTTTGAGAAGCAAGGGGACTAACAATATATGAGCATACACAGTATATTTACATATCTGTTTACTTTTCACAGCAACTCTGCCAGGTAGATACTTTACCTATTCCTCAGGAGAGGTTTAGAGACACCTATGTTTTCTAAGGGTCATACAGCTAAAGAGTGACTAATTAAGAATTTGAATTCAAGTTTTTGGCTTCAAATTAGTTTTTACTTTATTTTAAAAGCATACCATGTAAAGTTAGCCATTTGACAAAATCTTCATAGCTGTCTACTTATCATTATGAAGGACTAATTCCTGGCAAGGTAATAAGAGTGCACAAAACATTAATCAAAGACAGTCACATAAGAAAACTAAGGTATCCTTGATTGTATTAGATTGCCCTAGCTCATTTCAAGTGCTTTGTTGTTGTTGTTAAGTGCCATCGAGTCAGGTCCGACCCATAGCGACCCTGTACAGGGTTTCCGAGGGTGTAAATCTTTACGGGAGTAGAAAGCCTCATCTTTCTCCCGCGGAGCGGCTGGTAGTTTCGAACCGCTGACCCTAAGGTTCGCAGCCCGATTCGTAACCACTACGCTACCAGAGCTCCTTTTCAAGTGCTTTAAGAGCAGCTTAATTTTGTTCACTGCTTATTCCCTAACCAAAAACTCAAATGTGTTGCCAGTGAGTTATTTCCTACACATAGTGACCCTATAGAACAGAGTAGAACTGCCATGTAGGGTTTCTAAGGAACTATGGTAGTGTAGTGGTTATGAGTTGGGCTGCTAACCTCAAGGTCAGCAGTTTGAAACTACCAGCTTTTCCGTGGGAGAAATATGAGGCTTTCTGCTCCCATAAAGATTTACAGCCTTGAACACCCTATGCAGGGTCACTATGAGTCGTAACTGACCCACAGTATATAAACCACCGGTCTTCTTAGGCGCTGACTGCCACATCTT
Source organism: Chrysochloris asiatica (assembly GCF_000296735.1). Classification (NCBI taxonomy): domain Eukaryota; kingdom Metazoa; phylum Chordata; class Mammalia; order Afrosoricida; family Chrysochloridae; genus Chrysochloris; species Chrysochloris asiatica. Next base: position 36,939,488 of record NW_006408528.1, read on the forward strand.
CCTACTGCATAACAGTTGATGGGTTTGAACTGCCTTTAGGTTCACAGCTAAGCACTTAATCACTGCACCACCAGGGCTCCTGTTAATTCCCCTATAGTATATACTCAACAAATACGTTGAATGACTTTGAGTTGATTTTATTGTCCGTTCGTAATCTGGAGGAAAATGCTTCCAGAACACCAAATATTACTTCCATTATTTAGAGACAAGGTCCTCTAGTGACAAACTGGAAAAGTTGTTGATTGTTAGACGTTATTTAGATGATGATGATGACTAGGATATGAGTGGGAGCCATGAAGACTAAGGAAGAATGACTTCAACACTGAGGAGGTACAAGACTGGGGAGACTGAATATAATAGGAGGCTGAAGGAATGAATGATTCAAAGGAGATCTGGGAGAATGGGGTGCTGATAAGAAATGCAAGAAGGTAAACTATCCGATTCAAGGATTGTTTGATTTTTGGGATGATGGCAGATATTTGAATAGATATACATCCTATAGGGTTGCTGTGAGTTGGAATTGACTTGATGGCAATGGGGTTTTTATTCTGGCTATACATGGTTGGAGGAGCTCTGGTAGCATAGTGGTTATGAATCGGGCTGCGAACCTTAAGGTAGCGGTTCGAAACTACCAGCCGCTCCACGGGAGAAAGATGAGGCTTTCTACTCCCGTAAAGATTTACAGCCTCGGAAACCCTGTACACGATCGCTATGGGTCGGAACCGACTCGACGGCACTTAACAACAACAACAACAACATACATGGTTGGGAATAGAAAATCAAACAAAAGAATGGTTAAATCTAAGATGGAAGACAGTGGGGAAGGCTGAGTCTTGGGGAACAGTTTAGGATAATAAGGGAAAGAGAAGCAATTAGAAAAAAAAGTTACAAGAGATCAGTCACTAGCATTCTTCAATGGCTGTTTTATTTTTTGAGCTACTAATAGTCTTTTAAAGGTGGGAGATCATGAATGTGTTGAGAGAGAAAACACATAGTGTAATCAAGAATAAATTAGTATAATATTAGGAGCTGCCACAAGTCCAGGTCCTTGAGAAATAATAAATGAATACCTCAATTATTGCTGTAGGGTGAGATGGATGAGTCTAGTTGTAGAAGATGAATAACTACTAGCTGGTTTGAAATAGTATTTGTCAAAATATAAACTAGTGAGAGAGAGAGACAAACACACACACACACCCCACCCCTACAGGATAAATAAAGTATTGCTACTAGGGTTCCAGTTCATACATGCACAGGCTTTTTCCAAACAAAACATGCTTAAACATGTGTTTGTGATCCACTGATGTCTGCAGTGTGTCACAGACATGTGGATGGCTGCAGACAAGTTCTATGAGTAATATATGCATCTTAGTCTCCTTAGAAGGTGCCCTGGTAGCGCAGTGGGTTATGTGTTAGACTGCTAACTACAAGATCAACAGAATCTACCAGCCGCTCCGCAAGATGAGTCTTTCTGCTCCTGTGTAAAGACTTACAGCCGTGGAAACCCTATACAGGGTCACTATGAATTGGAACTGATTCATCAGCATGCAGCAGCAGTCTCATTGGGGTGACTTCCAAAAAACGTCCAATCTGAACAGTGGCTTCCAAGGGGATTTGTTGGACCAGTTAGATTCAAGGCAGAGAGACCAGCTCAGAAGATTATCGTGCCTGTTTCCTGGGATCTCTAAAGGGTAATTTCAGTAAATTTTCTTGAGGACACAGAACCATGGTGACTTATTCTGAAAAAGTTTTAAGAACATGAAAACTATATTGGTGAGAAAATCAGGAATGTTGTGTTAAAGAATTTTTCCTAATGAAAATTTTTGCTAATTCATTAAGGGTACATCCCTGATCTTATTCCTTCAAACTTTTTTATTTCCCAAATTCAAAGAACATTGAAAAGGACCCTGATTTTGGTCCCTCGAGGATGCTAAAACTGCCATTTTCACGTGGTATAAATGGAAGAGTGCAAAAATTTTCAGGGAAAGGTTAGCGAGATGAAACATTGCCTTCAGAAATGTATATAGATTAGATGGAGGATATGTTGAAAAACGGTATTTTTGTATATTTTAGTATTTTTGTTTAGTAAAGGTTTCTATGATTTTGTAGCTATATATATATATATATAACTTAATTTTGTATATGTAATGCATTCTTGAAGTCCTAGTGTGGCGCTGTGGGTTAATGTGCCAGACTGCAAAGAATTTTGAACTGCAAGATTGGCAGTTCAAGCTCACCAGCTGCTCCTTGGAAACTCTATACAGGGTCGCTGTGGTTCGGAACCGATTCAGTGGCACTTAACAACAATGCATCCTTTGGAAGGTTAGGAGGGGAAGAGGTTAACGTGGAATAGAATAGGTTTTATAAGTGGAACAGACAATTTTATCACATATAGGTTTTTGTATCCACCACTACAGTTAAGATGCAGAACAACAATCTTTGTTCATTATATTAAGTTTATGTTGTTGTGTTCCATCGAGTCGATTCTGACTCAAAGAAAATGTGTACATGTATTTTTAAAAATATGTAGGTTTTTAAGCTTTCACAGGATTGCACTTCTTGATACTTTACTTTGATTCTGATATGAAATCTCTAATAAGTTAAAGATGAAGTAAATTGTAAGTTAAGGCAGTATGGAGTTCCAAAAAATACTGCCTGCTATGAGAGAAAGTATCTCATTCTTGAGATATAGGTATCGTTCGATGCTCATTGGGTTATATATGTTATGAGCATTGACATTAGTTTATTCTTTAAAGAGTCTAATCTTATCAAAGCAAATCCTGTTTTGACCAAAATTCTATGGATTTCAGGGTGCACAAATCAAATTATTGCCATTCAGTTTCTTCTAACTCATCGCGATCCTCAATGTGTTATAGGATACAACTGCTCCATGAGGTTTTCTTGCCTGTAATCATTACAGAAACAGATTGTCAGGCCTTTTTTCTGTAAAGCCAAACTGCCAACATTTAAGTTACAAATTGTGCTACTCTGGGTCCAGGTGACCTATTTATCATACAGTTATGTTATAAACAGAATGTCAGTTTGAGAAAATAACTAAAACAAAACTCACTTGTTTGGAGTATGTAATAAATGGAGTTGACCATTGAATTTTCTAGTGAAATTATTTCTAACACATTCTCTGAACTTTCCATATAATACAGAAGCACCGTTTCCCCTTTACTGACAAGAATGAACTCTGCAATAGATCAGAAACACATGCTAGTGTGATTTTCAACATTTATCTTTTAAGGGCTTCCCCCAAGTATTTAATTTCCCCAAGAATTTTACCTGATAGTAGTAGTTAATGCTTAATTATGTGCCACACACAATCCTTGAAACAATTCAGAAATAAATTCTGTATGATTATTCCCATTTTCAGATGAGAAAACTGAGGTTCCTAGAGAATAAGGAGCTATCATTAAAAGCTATTGCTAGACCCATCAAGACAAGCAATAAAGTCCCTTCAGAACAACCCCCCTTCAAGATTGAAACTCAAAGGGAACACATGAGCAGGCATGTGAGCTTGCTTGGTGACTACGTTGCTCTACTGGTGAGTGAAAGAGGGGAAAGGCAACGATGAAGATGGGCTGAGTTGGACCACATTCCATAGACTCCCGTCAACCTGGAGATGACAGAGAGAAGAGGAAGGACTGGTTGGTACAAAGTGTGGTGAGACCTGGGGACTCCTGAGCCCATGGACAAAGACATAGGCACGGAGGACTAGAGCTGAGAGTGAAGCATCCAGCTGATAAGAGGTGAGGGAAGATGCACAAGAATGCCCAAACTTGCAGATTGTACCCATTTGACACAGCCTCGATGGTTTGATAATCAGAACTTGACTAGAGGAAGATTTAATAAACAAAACAATTTTTGATAAAGGAAACAAGTGTAAATTGCTATAATTTGATGAACTTGGCTTATAATGGATGTAGTAGCTCAAAATACCAACTGACAGGGAATGAGTCTTTCACATCAAGGATCAAACTATCCCCTTTGTACACAGGATAGATAGAGATGGGCAACTTAGACACTGGCTACCTAAAATGGGGGCTATAAAGGTACAAATTGGCTGGTTTGCAAGTTTTCAAGAGGGAGTTTAAGAGTGTGCAAGAGAAGGTAGAATCCCCACTAAATAGTTTTCATCTTGTCTACACGAGCCTGGTGAAAAGAGATGGAGTTAAGACTCTTATTCAATACGAGTAACTGTTACCGTGACTAATTGCAACTGTCACAACTGTAAAGGGAGAAGTTTTGTAACAAAAATGGGGGAATAGTTAATCTTACAATCCAGGAACAGAGGACCCTAGGACCATCAAGGGACAGGAGCAGAAGCGGAATGTAGGACCCTATCCAGAGAAGTAGCGACACCAGAGATCGAGGCAGAGATGAGGACATGGAGAGAGAGAGCAGCTGTGGACTCTAGACTTAAGGAAAGAGAAAGATTGTGTGCTGGCGGCCAGGAGGCAGGCTTGCAGAATGTGCCCTTTGGTTTAAATGAATATATATTCCTGAGTGTTTCTGTGTGTATATACCCTGCCAAAACAAACAAACAAACAAAAGCAGAGGGAATAGAAGCAAATACTGTTGAATGATGATGCACGGAGGAAATTGTAATCATTGCAATGAAATGATGAGTGTAAAACTGATGTTCTCCTATGTAAACCATCACTCAATTCACAATGAAAACTTAAAAAAAAAGGCTTTTGGTAGTCAGTGGCAGAACTGTGACTTCTGAAGCATTCTTACTTTGATACTAAATTTTATTGTAACAATTGGTTAGTGTTATATTAAACATGGTACTGTGAAGCTTTTAAATCTCTTTTTTAAATGTCCTTTTTTTTTTGAGAGGACTATTGTCAGTTATTTTTTCCCTAGTTGTAAATTCTAGATTATGTATTTTACAAATCACCTGGTTAATTTTAATTTTAGACAAATTAATTACTGAAATTTATAGCTTTGGAACTTTGGACAAGTTTACATCTTCTGCCTCATTTGTAAAATGGAGATAATAATTATGCCAACCTTATAAAGTTGTTACGAGAATTAAACAGTGAAAGCATTCAGTAAGTATTTACTATCCTTATTATTTTAACTGGAGTCCTGGTGTGGCACTGTAGGATAAGCACAGGACGGCTAATCGTAAGGTTGGCGGTTGAAACCCACTAACCATTCTTTGGAAGCCTTTATAGGATTGCTAAGAGTTGGAACCAACTGGACAGTATTTAACAACAATAATATTATAACCAGTAGTTGGGGAGGTTTGAGTCTCAATCAGCTAAGTGCTCACAGAACACTATGTGATATTAATACTAACCTTATTGGAGAAAGATACAAATTTTCTGTTGTCAAATTTTCTACTTTAGGTTTTAAGAGTCTGATATTTGTTCTATTGCTTTGATTATCAGGAATAATCTCTTAATAGATTTGTGATTATAAGATTTAAATTTAAGATCATCAGCCAGACCAGCCTCCATTTATTGCCAAGCCCAGAGCAGTGAAATGGCAGCTTGGTGGGAGAAAGACCTGACTATCGGTTCCTGTAAAGATTTCAACCTTGGGAACTCTGTGGGCCAGGCTGGCTTTAAGTCAAATTGGGGGTGCTTGGAGTTGGAATTGACTCAGTGGCATTCAATATCAACAACTTGGATCTTGAGCAAGCAGTTTTCTCTTTATTACACCTTAGTCATCTGAGATAGACCTTAGTCAACTGAGGAAGACCCCCAAGGACATATAGATTGGCAGTGGCAGCAGCAATGTGCTCAAGCATAGCAGTGATTCGTGAGGTTGGTGCAGGACGGGACACTGTTTCGTTCTGTTGTGCATAGGGTCATTATGATTCGGTACTGATCGCACCTAACAACACTAGATACTTATGTTGTTAGGTATTTGATTGCACCTAACAACAACAGTCAACTGCTTTAAATTTAAAATCTTAATTTAATGATGGTAGTTTAATTTCTGAGTTATAAAGAATCTTGGGTACAAGATCTCTTAACAATTTGAAGTTTGTCTATTTCATTTCCATTAGTAATTAAGCCAAAAACTCATTTGTTTATTTTTTAAGTGATGTGTCATTCAAAATATAACCACTAATTTAATTTTAAATAGTTACTGAGCACACTCTAGAAGACTTTTTACAAAGGACAGAAAGATAACAATCAATGACCCTTCCCTCAAAGAGGTTGTTTGATTTAGCCTTTTTATTTGTTATTTTAGAACAAAATTTTTTCTTCATCATTATATCCTTTCTGTATTTTACATATCAAATTCATCTTTTCAGTGGTATTCTTTATTTATTTTTTAACACAGTTTTAAAATCAGCCTCTATTTTTCACTTTTTCCCTGATAGTCTATTTTCTACTTAAATTGCTTCATCTTTTTTCTTCTTCCCCCCGACCCCCTCCCACTTTAAGATTCTTTTGGTTTGAGTTTTGGATTTTTGTTTGTGTATCTGATATTCAACTTTGCTTTTAATGCCATGTTTTCCCAGTTTATCAGTTTGATTTGGTACTTAGTTTTGATTTTTGCCTTTCCAAATGATTACACTTTTTTGTGTAAAAAAATAAGGACTAGATTTATCCTTGTGCTGCTGTCTTTGTGGGTGTTTTTTTGGTTTTAGGTAACATTATTCAGAAGTACCTGTAATTTTATGCCATTTAAAAAATAGCTCAATACTCCTATGTTCACTTGGTTTCTAGGTCTATTCTGGATAGCAGGTTTTGTGAAGACATTTATTCTTTCTTGGACCTCAGATTTACCAGACATCTCATGGTATTTCCTTTTATATTATATCTTTAATGACTGACATTTATTCTCAGTATATTTTGTATATATCTCACTTGCCTGTTGGATGATCAGTTTTGTAATTCACATAAAAGATGTGAAAGTTTTGTGGTAATTCTTTGGATTGTTTTACATTTATTTTTTCTCCTTTATATATACAACACATAACCAACCAACACTATATTAGAAGCATTTTCTTTTTATAACATTGATTCCTTCTTCCCCTTTTATTTTTTTAAGATAAGCAATAACTTGACCCTAATGAAATTATGGTTTTATTAAGTACCAACTGAATTTTTAAGCAGGGTGAATTTCATGACCATAGAGCTTTTTGGTATTAATATAGTAAAATATTTGCTATTTTATGGTCTAAATAGACATGGTATCCTATCATCTGACCTCTTGTGAGTAACTTACTGAGATCTTCCTTGTTGAATCAAACTTGGAGTTTTGTTCGGTTTCAGATGTGATGGATGATATGTCTTTATACTGATAAGACTTTTTAAGACAGATGATTTCTGGAGAAGATGCTATTAGTTGTTTTTAAAGTAGTTAATTGTATAGGTTGACTATTCATTTAGTTAATGAGGCTAGGGCTGCAGTTTAATTCCTGGTGTTTTCATTTAATCTAGTCATTTGTAGTTTGCCCATTATTTTCCAGTCACTGTGTAGAGTTTGGGTAGTAATCGCACAAACATAAGCCATTTTCCAAGATAGCCAAACCCTTCATAGTTATTTGGAAACAGTGTTAATGATGATTGTATATTTGTATGAAAAGGACATACTATTAAATACATGCCCATTCAGATCCTTTTAAAATGTAAATATGACTCAAGTTACCTAAAAGAACACTTGACAACTTGATTGCTGTTTTCCAGTTTCTACCTCTAACAAATGAATGTACTATTAAATATCTAAGAACATATACCTAACATACAAACATTTCTTTGAGTTTTACATAAAGATAAGCTGAGTTGAAGAAAACTTTTCATGTTACCAATAAGAAAATCTGTTTTTAAAAATTGCAGTGGTACTCTTGTTAAATCTTCAGCATTTTAAGGAATTACTTTTGAATAGAACAAACTTGCAGTTTTTGTATATTGGGAATGTAAAAAATGAATTGCTTGCATTTTGCCATTTGGAAATTTTATAGATTTATAAGTCTTTTTGAAGTAACTCTAATGTGGTCACAGGTGTAGAAAAGAAGATAGAGTAACTTTTCCTGTGTTAAGTGTTCTAATTGTCTTTGTGGCAGCATTTTAATTAGTGGAGTAGTGTGAAGACATGGAAAGTAGAGAACCATAATCACTTTATTTTTTAAAGCTATTAGAGGATTCTCTTTAAGTAAGAGCTCGAGTTTTTCTGTCCACATATTTTTTGTGTGTGTGATGAAGTAGAGCAACTCTTGATCTGTAGCTACCTTTACTGATTTCTAACTATATAATAGTGTTGAAAATGCTTACATTCAGTATGTAATATTCTTCTCAGAAGTCCTGTATAGATAAAACCACTTTTCATAAACAATGGAACTGATCCTTAGAGAGGTTAAAATAAACTTGCATAACCCACATAGCTAATGAGTGATAGAGGCAGGTTCCAAAGCTTATGCTTTTCAACCTTTAGGTTCAATTGTCTACTATTGTGTGCTTTTATTGTGGCAACTTGTAATTTATTAGCTCTCTCCTGTTACACATGGTTTGGAATATTCGAGCCACTGTCATTATTTTATTTTGCCCCATTTTAGTGTTTTTTCCCCTATAAGGTATTATTTCATAATCTGTTATTTTTGGAATGAGTAAAAATTAGACTGAGTAGATAATCTAAAGCTTATTCATAAAAATTAAACATAACTATAGGAGCTATTATTTAAAGAAACACTGCCATTCACCTATATTGATTAAAACATTACAGAGATGGTCAATTTTCACTTGCCGTAGTCCAAGTTTATAATCAAAGGCACTTAACAATAATAACATAATAAGACATTTCATTTTATCTTTCAAAATACATAAGACTTGTTGGATCTTCACTAAACAATATGTCGGAATAATCTTTCATCCTACATTCTGTTTTCTTCCTGATTTGTTCTTTATCATTGTTGAAAAGACATCAAGTTGATATTTCACAGCCAATACATACAACAAGTATTATGCAGTGAGATTAGAGTCCTTGGGAGGCAAAAATGGCTAAGAGAGGGTCAGTACTAGCCAAAAGCACCCAGAGGTGCTTCAAAAGGTAGGCCTGGTGATCTGCTGCTGACAAGTCACAGCCTTGAAGACTGTATGGAACAGCTCAATTCAGCACACATAGAATCATCATGAATTAGAATTAGCTTGACAGAAACTCAAAACAACAACAATGCAATAGATTAAAAAAATTAATGCTGGAGCTAAATGTGCTTAGTTTCTATGGTAAATTTATCTTGAAAAAAAATCCAAAAATCACTTCAGGTTTATTAGTTTTCTGTTGAAAGTGCCATGGGCTGCCAAAAGAACAAACAGATCTGTGTTAAAAGTGCAGCCAGAGTGCTCCTTGGAGGCCAGGATGGCCAAACTTCATCTCTCATACTTCGGACATGTTGTTAGGAGGGATCAGTCACTGGAAAAGGATGTCATGCTTGGTAAGGTGGAGGGTCAGAGAAAAAGAGGAAGACCCCCAACGAGACGGATTGGCCAAGTGGCAGCATCAATGGGCTCAAGCATGGCAACAATTGTGAGGTTGGCCCAGGATCTGGCAGTGTTTCGTTCTGTTGTGCATAGGGTTGCTGTGAGTCAGTACCAACTTGATGGCACCTAACAACAACAACAGCAACTAATTAATTGTCAGTAGTAGGGAGTATTAACTGTAATGAACTAACTGTAATAATTAACTAAATGTAATGTAACAAAGTGAAGAAATAAAGCACTCCTCCAATATAATTTATGTCGTATGAAAAATGACAACCGGTGTAAGACATTCGACTTTATTACAAATAAAATAATGATCATTATATACAGATATAAGCAGTAGAGTAGAAATTGGTCAAATCCTGGTTTCAGTTTTTTAAGTGGGGGAAGCTTCTTTATTTACGCTTTCTTGGTTATCTGTTTCTCAAGGTAAAATGGAGATACCAACCTCAGAGTTATGAGGATTAAATAGATCATCCAGGTAAAAAGCTTAGTATGGTGCTTAGTCTATAGTAAGTGCTCAATACTTGTTATATTGCTAGATCACTCACTAAGCCAAGAAGACTTGTTTTGGGATACTAGTTCTTACATGGCGCTGTAGGATAGATAAGCACTGGTTGGCTAACTGCAAGGTTGGTAGGTCAAACCTACCAACCACTCCTTGGAAACCCTGTACAGATTCAACTCAGAGGCACTTCACAACAACATAATAAGACATTCTATTTTACTTTTCAAAATGAATAATAATTGTTGGCTCTTTACTAAGCAATATGATTTAGTAGTCCTTCATCCTAAATTTATTCCCTAAGGAAGATTATAAGCTACAAATTTCAGAAGCATACTATAGTCACATAACTTAATTTTAAGGGGGAAAAAAAAATCCCAGAGACAACCTGGGTAAATTCTAATTAAAACTGAGATTTTAGTAAAAAAGGTTTTCTGTGTATATTTATTGTTATAGTGTTGCTAGAAATACAAAGATCTTTCTTATTTGTTTTGTTTCTTTTTCCTTTGAACAGGGTTTGTGGATGCACTTAGATGTTTGCAATGCGCACTGTGGCTGGCATGCCCCAGTGTTTTGGATACCAATGCATCGGACTCCATAGTAATCGAATTTATCAAAGGCGAACGTCATGAGCATAGTCATCCCATTGGGGGTTGATACAGCAGAAACGTCATACTTGGAAATGGCTGCAGGCTCCGAGTAAGTATCTAAATTAAAAGTGTTTTGGATAGAAAAGGCACAAAATTATTTTACACAATTATTTTAGCATAGCTGCAGTGCTTAATTTGTGTTATAGTTTTCCTCTTTTTAATTTCTTTTCTGAAATAAAGTATCGCAAATTAAAAATTTCTTAAACCAAAATTAGTTTTAAAAGTAACTGTTTTGAGCCAAAATGCTTTATCTTGTTTTTTAAAAATGTTTTATTGTGAATTATGTGATCGTTTACATGGGAGAACATTAGCTTTACATTCATCCTATCGTATATTGTTTCATTGCCAT
>NW_006408528.1:36951155-36959363 GCF_000296735.1 Chrysochloris asiatica
GTGCATATGCCCTCTCTTCTTATCAGCTGGATGTTTCACTCTCCACTCTAGTCCTCTGTGGCTATGTCACTGACTCTGGGGCTAGGAGTCCCCAGGTCTTTCCACACTGCCGGCCAACCAGGTCTTCACAAGGGTTCACAGGAGTCAATTGAATGTTGTAGGGTTTAGCTCACAGCTTCATTGCTCTTTTTCCCTCACTTCCCCTTATCGGTGACGAATGTGGTCACCAATCAGAGCGCATGTCTGCTCATGTATTCCCATTGAGTTTTATTCTTGGGAGGGGGTTTACCCTGAGGGGACCCGACCATTTGCCTTGATGTCTCCTGGGTGAGCAGTTTGCTTGTTCTTGTAGTAATCAGTCAGACTGCCGTTGTTTTTTTTGTTTTGTTTTGTTTTTTTTTTTCCTGTCGGTCTTTCTTTTAAGAAGTATCTTCTGTTCTTCTAGCCATTCCAGGCTAGTCTGCTTGTCCTTTCAAGTGGAAGTTTCCCACCTCAGAAGATTCTGGATGCGGATTCAGGATTCCACCTATGGTCTTATGTAATGCAGAGGCTCCGCAGGAAGCCTCCTTTACTGGGCACATTGTAGCCCCATTTTAAGTATTCCAATCAGTTATAGGCAGAAGATGGACTTACAAGCTTTCTATGGTGATATTTCTAGTTATTCCTTTCTCTCCCCCTCAAGTGTCTATTATGTAATGGTATGCCATGGAAACCAAGATTCAAAAGACAGCCAAGCATCTTACCATTATTTACCCCCTTTTGCCTATTCCAACCATGTCTCAATCCCCTGTATCCCAGAGCCGTGTTGTTCCAAGGTTGTACATACATCATTATTTACCTCTGTCCAACTTAGTCCATGCAAACCTGCCTAACTGTTCTCCCATCCACCTTGTTTTTCCATTCCCCTCCCATTTCTTGTGTATTGCCCCCCTCCCTAGCACCCAAACTATCCTGTGTTTATTCCCTACCCTGTGCTCCACCTTTTCCTCCCTCCCCTCACCCTATGCTCTACATTCTGGTAACCAGCAAAGAATTCCACCCCTACTCCCCCCCCACCCCCCCTTTTAGTATGGGTTCTTTTTCTTAGTCTTTTACAGTAGTGGTGCTATGCAGTATTTCTCCTTTTGTGACTGAATAATTTCACTCAATATAATGTCCTCAAGGTTCATCCATGTTATGCAGTGGCTTGCAGCTTACTTGTTATTCTTCAAGGTAGCATAATATTCCATTATGTGTATATACCACAGTTTGTTTTACTATTCTTCAGTTGATGGGCACTTAGGTTGTCTCCATCTTTTTGCTATTGTAAATAGTGTTACTATGAACATTGGTGTACATATATCTACTCTGGTTGTGGCTCGTATTTCTTGGTAAATACCAAGTAGAGGAATTGCTGGATCATAAGGTATTCTCTTTCCAACCTTCTGAGGAAGCGCCATATTGCTTTCCAGAGAGGTTGGACCATTTTGCAATCCCACCAGCAATGCAGGAGCGTCCCAGTCTCTCCACATCCTCGCCAGCATTTATTGTCTTCTACTTTTTTGATCTTTGCTGTTATTGCAAGTGTGATATGATATCTCATTGTTGTTTTAATTTGCATCTCTCTAATGGCTAGTCATCTTGAACAATTCTTCATATATTTGTTGGCTGCCCGGATCTCCTCTTTGGTGAAGTGTCTGTTCATGTCCTGTGCCCATTTTTAAATTGGGTTATTTGTCTTTCTCTTGTAGAGTTGTTGTAGTTTCCTATATAGTTTAGAAATGAGTCCCTTGTCTGATGTGTCTTTGCAAAAGATTTTTTCCCATTCTGTGGGTTCACTTTTTACTCTTCTGGTGAAGTCTTTTGATGCATATAAGTTTCTTAATTTTTAGTATGTCCCACTCATCTATTTTGTCTGCTTTTGTTTGTGTGGTTTTCAAAATGTTTGGTAGTCTGTGTATTCCCTGAATTAATGCCCTCACATTTGTCTCTATTTTTTCATTGATTGCCTTCATAATTTTGGGATTCACGTTTAGGTCTTGGTAAAGGTCTTGTTTCAATCTTTTGCATATCGCTTTCCAGTTAATGTTAACCATTTTGAAGTGTATAATTCAGTGCTATTAATTTTATTCACTTTGTATTCATCACCATTTATTTCCCAAACTTTATTACCTCAAACGGAAACTCTATACCGTTAAGCATTAGATCCCCATTCCCCACTCATTCCTCCTCTCCCTAGCCCACTGTTCTTATTTTCTTTTTTTCAGAAGTTTGTGCATGCAGAATTTAGTGACATTGATTACATTCTTCGAGTTGTGCAACCATTCTTACAATCCTTTCCTTAGTTGTTTCTTTCTAATTAGCATAAACTCACTGCCCCTTAAGGTTTCTTTATAATCTTATAATATTTTAAGTTACTTATTGTCAGTTTTATCCTATCTAGATAATTCTTGGAGTCCTGGTGTGGCACTGTAGGATAAGCACTAGACTACTAACTACAGGATCAGTAGTTCACACCACTAGGCACTCGTCATAAACCCTTTACAGGGTTTGGACTCGCTATGAATTAGACTCCACAGCACTTAACAGCAAGATAGGTCTTAAAAGAGCATAATGCTGAAGGCAGACCTTTGTTTTAAACTTGTTAAGCTGCAGTTTTGTTTGGTTTTAAGAAGACTTCAGGGGCTATTTTTGGTTTAAGGTTTAAAGACTATCTCAGGGCAATAATTTCAATTCATGTATACTCCATGACTCCAGATAGTCTGGAGTCTGTGAAAATTTGAAACTGTTTTCTGTATTTCCCCCCTTTTGATCAGGAATCTTCCCATGGACTCTTAGATCAAACTGTTCCGTAATAGTAGCTGGGCACCATCCAGTCTGGTCTTATGGCAAAGGAGACAGTTGTTCATGAAGGCAATTAGCCACACAGTCCATCCTTATCTGCCTCCTATACTTGACTGTCTTCTATTGTTCCAGGTAAATGGAGATCACACAACTTTTGCCAATTCAATTTTTATGGGCTGACAACAATTACAATAATTGGCTCCAACCCTAACCTTAATTAGTGTGATTTTTTTTCCATCACCATTAACCCTCATTTTACCCCTCCCATTCATCCTTGTTGTATTTAGGTGCCGTAGAGTCTTGTTTGGATTCATAATGACGCTGTATAGCGTTTACAAGGAGCAGCTGGTGGGTTTGAACCACCAACCTTATGGTTAGCAGTCCAGTGTTTATCCTACACTGCCACACCAGAATTACCATTCACCCTTTTAGTAACCACAAATAAAATTTGGTCTCTGTACATATTCCATTTCTTGTAAATGAGATCATGCAATATTTATTCTTTTTGTGATTGAAATATTTTGCTCAGCATAATGGAGTCTTGGTATAGTGCTGTGGGTTAGTGCACTGGACTTCAAGGTAACTTTGAACTGCAAGGTCAGTGGTTCAAACTCACCAACCACTCTTTGAAAACTCTATACAGGGTTGCTGTGAGTTGGAACTGACTCGATGGCACTTAACAGCAACAAGGTCTTCAAGCTCATTCAGACTGTAGAATGTCTCAAGACTTCATTTCTCCTACTGGCTGTATAGTATTCCATGACAAACATAAGTTAATGTATGTATGTACTACGTTTTGTTTACCTATTTCATCTGCTGAAGGACATAAAGGTTATTTCTACCTTTTGGGTATTGTGAAAGTGCTGCAGTGGACATTGATGTCTTGATTTGAGTGTCTGTTTTCAAATCTTTGGAATATAGAATTGCTGGGTCACATGGTAGTTCTATTTTCAGTTCTTTAAGGAACTGCCGCAGTATTTTCTACAGTGCCTAATAAGTTTTCATTCTCACTATTCTTTCTTAATGTAAAATTTTCTGGGTTTTGACAAAGGCATGATGTCATGTATCTACCATTGTATGCTCACACAGACTAGTTTAGCTACCCTGAAAATCTTTGGAATGAAATTATTGATTCAGTTTCTTAATAGAAATAGGTCTATTCAGATTATCTTTTTCTATGTGTAGCCTGGTGTAGTGCTGAAAGAGAAAACACTGAACCATAAAGTTCAAAGTTAACAGCCACTCATCAGAAACCTTCTACTGGATCACTATGAGTCAGAATCGACTCGATGGCACTTAACAACAACACGAGGGGAATTTAAAAAGCACATGGAAAAATGAAATTAAAAGAAAAATAGAAATTTTCCACAAACTTTTGAAGCCCCTTTGTATGAATGAGGAATGTTAAATTTCTTCTCTAATTTTTTTTTTTAATTAAGAAAAGCCAAGTTAACTGTTATTTCTTAGAGGATACAAACATGATTGTTAACAATATTTCTTTTTCATATTATCATTATCATTGAATATTATTACCATTATAGTTTCAAAAAATTTTTATGTATTTTGGAAGAGGTGGACAAATCAGTAAATGTAATATGTGTAAATTGTTGTTGTTAAGTGCCATTGAGTGGGTTCTAACTCACAGCAACAAATCAGTAAATGTGACATGTGTAAATTGTTGTTGTTAAGTGCCATTGAGTGGGTTCTAACTCACAGCAACCCTGCATAGGGTTTACAAGGAACAGCTAGTGGGTTTAAACCACTGACCTTGTGGTTTGCAATCCTTTGCTTTTGGATAGTGGCTTCTAGTGCTATGCTTGGCACATAGTAAATGTTGAATGAATACTTGGTGACTATGAATACTTGAAGATAGATATCTGGTTGTTGTTTTTTTTTTGTTTTGTTTTCATTTTTGTTCTGCCACTAACACTATTGTTAGTTTTTATGGAGTCATCTCTCTTGCACAACAGAACGAAACATTGTCTGGTTCTGCACTATCTTCTCAATCATAGTATGCTTGAGTTTATTGCTGTGTCCGCTGTGTTTTGAGTGCTTCCCAACATAAGGCTCATCTTCCAGCAGTATATTGGGCAATATTCTGTTCCATTGGTTAATTTTTAAAAAGTAGATTACCAGGTCTTTTTTCCTAGTGTATCAGACTGGAAGCTCTGCTGAAATTTGTTCAGCATGTTTGACTCTTAATGCATATGACTGATGGCATAGTTTCCAGCGTCACAGCAACATAGAAGCCACCACAGTATGACAAACTGACAGATAGATGGTGGAATAACACTAATGATCTCTTAAACAAGCCACTTAATTATTCTAGATTTAGTATCTTCATGGTAAAGGGGTCTTGGATCGAAGTATTGACTCCATATTTTTGAGACTCAATAAAATGTTACCACCTGTATTTGCTACAGTGGTGGTTACGTGCCGTGGAGTCAATTCCGACTCATAGCGACCCTGTACAGGGTTTCCGAGGCTGTAAAATCTTTATGGGAGCAGAAAGCTTCATCTTTCTAATGCAGTACAGCTGGTATTTTCGAACTGCTGACCTTGGGTACACAGCCCGATTTGTAACCACTACGTTAGTTGCTAGTTGCTGTTAAATTATTTCAGTGTCTGTGGAGCCACCTGCTGACAGAATTCATTACATTTATTTGGTGCTTTTAAAATCTGAATTTGTATAATTGAAGATAACAAAATGCTCTGTGTATAATGAAATGTTTTATTAGTTTTTATGTTTATATTTTACTAGTACTTAACATCTTTGCTTTTGATTTCTACCTTTAATCTATCACTATCAAGAAACTAATATATTCTGCTTTTAAAGTGGGTGTTGACTTTTTAAAATTCTGATTTGGAAGTGCTTCCATTTAAAGGTGATCTTTGTTTTATTGCTCAAAAGCCTGTTTTAGAGTACTGCCCTAGCATTGTTTAGAACTGGTCTTCGAATGGTATGATTTTCTTTATTTTATTTTTAATCATACATAATTTGTCTTCTGGTTTTTTCACATTGTTGTTGTTATGTGCCATGGAGTCGGTCCCGACTCATAGCGACCCTGTACAGGGTTTCCGAGGCTGTAAATCTTTACAGGAGCAGAAAGCCTCATCTTTCTTCCGCGGAACAGCTGGTAGTTTCGAACTGCTGACCCTGAGTTTCGCAGCCCAATTCATAACCACTATGTTACCAGAGCTCTGTGTAACTATAACAGTGTTAAGTAAGCAAGTCTCCTACTTTTACTGAGGTGTTTTATGTATACTATCTTTTAATCATCCAGCAAAAACTCAAGCAAATATTATTATCCTATTTTATAAAAGAAATGCAGCTGAAGAGAGTCACAGTTTTTTCTTAGGACCACATGATTAGTA
Source organism: Chrysochloris asiatica (assembly GCF_000296735.1). Taxonomy (NCBI): domain Eukaryota; kingdom Metazoa; phylum Chordata; class Mammalia; order Afrosoricida; family Chrysochloridae; genus Chrysochloris; species Chrysochloris asiatica. The sequence continues at coordinate 36,957,354 of NW_006408528.1, forward strand.
AAAAGTAGAATTGAATTTGAGCCTAGGGTTGCTTGGCTCTGGATCCATACTGCCACATAACTCAAAATCCCAAGCCAAACCCACTGCCACTGAGGTGGTTCTGACACATGTTGTTATTGTTCAGTGTTGTAGAGTCAGTTCTGTGTTATAGCGACTCTTGTAGTTAGCAGTCCAGTGCTTATCCTATAGCACCAAACTATGACTCTTTATAGGATCTCCAAGACTGTAAAATATGGGAGGGATAGACACCCTTATTTTTCTCCCACAGAACAGTTGGCAGGTTTGAACTGGTAACTGTGTTTAGTAGCCAGTGCCTGCTCCACAGCACCACCAGGGTCCTTAGGTCAGAGTATTTGCTATTAAGTTCTTTCATTGTCACTAGAATCACCTGCTGGCAGAATTCATTAATTTGTTGAAAAGTGTGTGGTGAATTTGTATAATTGAAGGTATTAAAGTATTTTGTGTAAAATGAAGTTAAATGCCTCATGTGATAAACCGAAGACCTTATTTTTAACGCTCCTATTTTTAACTTCTTATAGTGCATGTAATTTTGATATATCTTTAAAATAGGTTGTTGTTATGTGCCGTGGAGTCAGTTAAGAGGGATTAAAAAATGGAGATGTTTTGAAGGTGTGTACTGAGAACTTATATAGGTTTCTTATATTAAATTTTTAGTACAAAAATTAGGGAGCCAACTCATTTATGTGATGTTACTGATTCCCAGAGTATATTATTGAATGTTTTAAAATTGAAAGGAAAATTAGAGATTTACCTAACATACAGCTCTTCATTAAAACCCTGGTGTGGTGCTATAGGATGAGAACTGGACTTCGAATCACAAGGTTGGCAGTTCAAACCCACCAGCTGCTCCTTGGAAACCCTATACAGGGTCACTATGAATCAGAACTAACTTGACGGCGCTTAACAACATATTTAGAAAGTTTATAATCAGTGAAATGAAATTTTTGATGAGGATGGAGAAGCCATAAAAGGAAATAATAAAATTCCAGTTAAAGTCCAATTTCTAAGGAATCAAAGCTAATTTATTAAATCATTATAAATTGTTCTCTTTTTCTCTAAGTGCCTTTTAAATTTAATGATTTTCTTCCTTTTAGATCTTAAATCTTAAGTTTAGTTGATCTAACTTATTTAATAATCTGCATGGAGAATGCATGATATGACTTGCATGCTTTATGGTGACTTTTTAAAGAATAATGACATTCTGGTATATACAATAACCCACTGCCATTGAGTTAATTCCCACATATAGCAGCGCTTTATGAATGAACAGAACTGCCTCCACCTGGTTTCAGAGGCTGTAAATCTTCATGGGAACAGACTGCCTCATCCTTCTCTTTCTAAGTGGCTGGTGGGTTTGAACCACTGATCTTCTGGTTAGCAGTCCAGTGCTTAACCCACTGCACTAGCAGGAATTCGTATATACAATAAGATTTTAAATTTATAAAGTGAGTCTAGAAAAACATGGCAAGATCAGGTCGATAATTGCAAGTAATCTTTCTTCTAAGTAATTTTTCCTTTTACGTTTTTGATAATTTAGAACTACAACACATTTGAAAATAGCCTGTTGTTTGTTTTTTTAAACTTTTTATTGTGAATTGAGTGATAGTTTACATGGGAGGACATCGGTTTTACATTCATCATTTCATTGCAATGATTACAATCTCTTCCTTCTTACATCATCATTCAACAGTATTTGCTTCTATTCCCTCTGTTTGTTTTTTTTAGAGTGGTTGGGGGAATGTACACAGACACACTCAGGAATATATAATAATTTAAACAACCAAAGGGCACATTCTGCAAGTCTACTTCCTGGCCGCCAGCACTCAGTCTTTCTCTTTCCATGAGTCTAGAGTCCTCAGCTGCTCTCAGTCTCCATGTCCTCATCTCTGCCTCCATCTCTGGTGTTGCTGCTTCTCTGGACAGGGTCCCACATTCTGCTCGTGCTCTTCTCTCTTCATGGTCCTAGAGGTCTTCTGTTTCTGGACTGTA
>NW_006408528.1:36959463-37020197 GCF_000296735.1 Chrysochloris asiatica
TCCCTTTTTGTTACAAAACTACTACCTTTACAGTTGTGACAGTTGCAATTTGTCTAATAACAATGACTCACTATTGAATCATAAGAATTTTATCCCCATCTCTTTTCACCAGACCCATATGGACAAGAGGAAAACTATTCAATGGGAACTCTACCTTCCTCTTTGAAACTGGGCTATTTGGTTCTGGGCTGTCTGCTCATACCCTCACTTTATGTGACTCTAAAGTAAGACACAAGCCATTCTGAAATGAAACTCTCTCTTGAAAACTTGTAAACTGGTCACTTCATGCTTTTATTGCCCCCCTCATTTTAGGTAGCCAATGTCTAAGTTGCCCATCTCTATCAACCCAGTATACAGAGGGAATAGCTTTGATACTTGGTGTGAAGACTCCTTCTCTCTCAGTTGGTATTTTGAGCTACTATAGCCATAAGTATAGGTCAAGTTCATCAAATTGTAGCTATTTACACTTGTTTCATTTATCAAAAATTGTTTTTTTATCTTCATCTAGTCAAATTCTGATCATCGGGCCCATCAAGGTTTGTTTAAATGGGTACTGTCTGCAAGTTTGGGCATTCTTGTGTGTCTCCCCTCACTTCATATCAGCTGGATGCTTTACTATCAGCTCTAACCCTCTGTGGAAAAATACCCTGTTTTTAAGAATGGGAAGTAATACATATAGAAACCATTTCTAATTTTTATGACTCACAGTATTCTCCATATGTGAAATAATTAAAATGAAAGTTGTGTAGGTGCTGGGTTATCTGCTCATACCTTACCTTTATGTGACTCTAAAGTAAGACAAAGGCCATTTATTTCTTTAAGTCACTAATCTCCAGGCACAATATAGGACCTTAGGTGGAATCCTGAGTCTCATCCAGAACCTTCTGAGGTGGGACATTCCCACTAGAAAGGACAAGTAGACCAGCCTGGAATAGCTAGAGTGACAGAAGATACATCTTCAAAGAAAGATCTTCAGGAAAAACCTAAAACAAAAATGTCAGTATGTTGGCTACTACAAGAATAAACAAGCTGTTCAACAGAAAGCCATCAAGGCAAGCAATCAAGTTCCTTCAGGACAAACCTCCCTCTAAGACCGAAATTCAAAGGGAACACATAAGTAGGCATGTAAGCTTGCTGGTGACATTGGTCTACTAGTGCGTGGAAGAAGAGGAAAGGCAGCAATGAAGAAATGGGCTGAGTTCCACCACAGTCCATTGACCCTCATCGACCTGCAGATGAGAGAGAGAAGAGGAAGGGCTGGTCGTTCCAAAGTGTGGTGAGACCTGGGGACTCCTGAGCCCATGGACAAGGGCATAGCCACAAAGGGCTAGAGCTGAGACTGAGGGGACATGCACAAGAAAACGCAAACTTGCAGATAGTACCCATTTGACCTTACCGTGATAGCTTGATATCAGAATTCGACTAGAGGAAGATAAAAAACAAACAATTTTTGATAAAGGAAATGAGGGTAAATTGCTATAATTTGATGAACCTGACCTATACTCATAGAGGTAGCAATTCTAAAAACCAACAGAGAGAGGAGTCTTCATATCCAGTATCAAAGCTATCTCCTCTGTACACAGCGTAGATAGGGATGGGCAACTTAGACATTGGATACATAAAATGAGGGAGCAATAAAGGCACGAAGTGACTGGATTACAAGGTTTAAAGAGGAATTTAAAGAGTGTGTGGGGGAAGAAAGAGTCCCTACCGAATAGTTTTCATCTTGTCTAGATGGGTCTGGTTAAAAGAGATGGGGATAAGATTTTTGTGATTCAATAATGAGTAATTGTTATCATGACTAATTGCAACTGTCACAACTGTAAAGGTAAGAAGTTTTGTAACAAAGATGGGGGAGCAGTTAATCGTACAGTCCAGAAACGGAAGATTCTAGGACCATCAAGGGAGAAGAGCACAAGCGGAATGTGAGGCCTTATCCAGAGAAGCAGCAACACCAGAGATGGAGGCAGAGATGGGGTCATGGAGAGGGGGAGTGGCTGAGGATTCATGGGAAGAGAAGGACTAAAAGATAGTGGCCAGGAGGAAAACTTGCAGAATGTGCGTGCCCTTTGGAAGTGTAAATTATTATATATGCCTGAGTGTTTTTTTTTTTTAAAAAGAGCTAAAGTGAATAGAGAGAAATACTGTTAATTGATGGTATATGGAAGGGATTGTAATCACTGTAATGAAACAAGTTGTATGATTGGTTGAATGTAAAACTGATGCTCTGCCCTGTAAATTTTCAAACTCACCAGCTGTCCTTGAAAACCTAAATTTTCACTCAATCCACAATAAAAACTTAAAGGAAAAAAAACACAAAAAAATTATGACCAAAAATAAACTATAACAAAGAGTTATAATGTAGAATATTAATAGGAATTTCTTATTGGTTGTTGTGAAGTGCTGTTGAGTCAGTTCTGACCCATAGCGACCCTGTATAGGGTTTCCAAGGAGCGGCTGGTGAGCTTGAACTGCCGTCCTTGCAGTTCAAACGGCTTTGCAGTCTGGCGCATTATTGGTAGTATAATGGATAAATCCAGATTAACAAGAATTGAATCTCCTTTTACTTAAATGTTTTTAGTAACAAAACATTTAAGTATTTTATTTCCACATTTTCATTGAAAGCAATGAAGTATCAGATGAAACTAATAGTGAATGATACTCCCGGTTTTATGTTGTTGTTGTTGTTAAGTGCTGTTGAGTTGATTCGGACCCATAACGACCCTGTACAGGGTTTCCGAGGCTATAAATCTTTACAGGAGCAGAAAGCTTCATCATGCTCCCACGGAACAGCTGGTAGTTTCAAACTGCAGTCTAATAACAATTGTTATTAAGCTGATTGGTTCTGTACTTGGGAATTGAAAGAATTCAGGAGTAAAATTATAGAATTAGTAGTCATAGTAGCGAGTTGTGGTTCAGTGATAGAGTTCTTGTCTTCCATATGGAATACTGGTTTGTGTTCTTGGCCATTGCACTTTATGCATAGCCACCATCCATCTACAAGTAGCGGCTTGAATGTTGATACGATGCTGAACAGGTTTCAGTGGAGCGTCTATACTAAGATAGGCTAGGAAGAAAAGCTTGGCGATCTGCTTATGGCGATCTGCTTATGAAAACTTGATGGATCACAAGGATTCCATCCATAAAGGATTAGAGGAGTGTGCAGAATTGGGCAGATTTCCCATACAATGGTATGGAAGATTGCCATGAATCAGATTTACTTAATGGCAACTAACAGCAGCGATAAAATTAGCAAGCTATACATTTTGATGTCCCTTCTTTCAATAAAAAAAGGTACAAATTTTGGATGCTGAGAACCAGGCATTCCTGTACTTGAGAATTGAAACTAGAGCAGTTGGAGATGCTTTTTTTCTGCCAAAATGTATAACATCTTTCACGGGCTGTACAAAATTATCAACTTTAAAAATTAGCCTGCTAAATATGTAATTAACTCTCCCCTAACCCCTGGTGTGGCACTGTGGGAGAAAGCACTGGACCACAAGGTCAGTTTAAACCAAAGGTCGGTGGTTCAAACTCACCATCTGTCCTTTAAAACCTAATACTCACTATTCTCAATTTATTTTCCTAACTGTATACTTCAAAGTCCTCAGAAAACCCCCTGGGGGCTACATCCAGAGACCCCAGACCCCAGTTTGTTAACATTAATTAAACAAATATTGATAGCCTGATGCTTGTCAGGGTCTATGAAAGGTACAAAGATAAGATACTATCTCTGTCTTCAAAGAACTTACAGTTTTCATCATTCAATAAGCATTTGAGCTCACAATAAGTTCAAGACACTGAGATACTATACCAGATGCTGAAAATAAAAGAATTAAGAAGTAATCCTTCTCAAGAAACTGACTTACAGGGGCAAACAAGTACATCAATTATTATATAATCAAATGATTATACATCAGAAGTATGCACAGGAGTCTTTATAATAATAGTTCTATTTCCACAAGTTTTAAAGGATGACAAGTTAGTAGAATGATGCAAGAAAGAAGATATTCCAGGAAGAAGGCACATATATGTATCATAGCATGACACATTTAAACATGCTTCCCTAAGGATGATCTACAGTACAGCTCACCAGTATTACAATCACCTGTTATATACATTACAATTTTTTTATAGTGCTACACAAGACCTTTTTAAAGTGTTGAAGAGCAAAGATGTCAGCTTGAAGACTAAGGTGCGCCTGACCCAAGCCATGGTATTCTCAGTGACCTCATATGCATGCGAAAGCTGGACAGTGAATAAGATCATAGAAGAATTGATGCATTTGAGTTATGTTGTTGGAGGAGAATATTGAAAGTACCATGGACTGCCAAAAGAACAAACATATCTGTGTTTGAAGAAGTGCAGCCAGAATGCTCCTTGATGGTATTGGGATACAGATCACCTAATAATGATATAGTTTTATATAATGTTTCTCTAAATCTGTAAGAAGAAGCTCCTTCCCTCTATTAAAGAGATTATGTTAATTTGAGAAACTATTGAAATTAATACTTAAAGTCCTAACTCTTTGTACTTCCATGAAGACTTCCCATGCCATGTTTTCCACCTTTTTGCATATGTTATCATTACTGCTTTTTTAATAAAAAAAATTTAATAGATGCTAAGGAGCTCTGGTAGCGTAGTGGTTACGTATCAGGCTGTGAACCGCAAGGTCAGCAGTTCGAAACTACCAGCTGTTCCGCGGGAGAAAGATGAGGCTTTCTGCTCCCATAAAGATTTACAGCCTCGGAAACCCTGTACAGGGTCGCTGAGTCGGAACCGACTCCACGGCCCATAACAACAACAACAACAACAATATCTAATATAAAAATTAAATGTTTGAAGTATCTTACACATCTTTCAGAAGCCATCTCATCCTCAAGGTTTTCCCATATCTTTCATACCACTCAAGTAGGTGTGTTATTTTGAACCCACTAGAGTCTAAAAGCCCAGAACTTTTGCCTTTTGCAAGCAGGTGTTTTCAATTCAACTAAATATATACAAAAGAGTACCATAGAGGACAAGGAGCTGTGGTAGCGTAGTGGTTATGAATCGGCCTGCTAACCTCAGGTTCAGCAGTTCGAAACTCCCAGCTGTTTCACAGGAGAAAGATGAGGCTTACTGCTCCCATAAAGATTTATAGCCTTGGAAATCCTGTACAGGATTGCTATGAGTCAGAATTAACTCCACACCAGCACCAGCACCACCACCACCACCACCATTGTTGTTGTTGTTAGGTGCCATAGAGTCGGTACCGACTCTTAGCAACCCTATGTACAACAGAATGAAACACTGCCCAATCCTGGGCCAACCTTACAATTGTTGCCATACTTGAGCCCATTGATGCTGCCACTTTACCAATCCATCTCGCTGGGGGTATTCCTCTTGTTCTCTGACCCTCCACCTTACCAAACATGATATCCTTCTCCAGAGACTGGTCCCTCCTGACAATGTGTCTGAAGTATGAACCAACAGATCTGTGCTGAAAGAAGCGAAACCAGAGTGCTTCTTGGAGGCCAGGATGGCCAAACTTCGTCTTTCATACCACCACCATAGATGACACTATTCTAGATGAAATATAGGACAGTAGCCACTAGTTGGTACTAGTCTACTATACAGGGTCACTGAATCAGAATTGACTCGACGGCACTTAACAACAACATGGGATATAGGGCAGCAGCCACAGCTTATGAGAGGTTAGCCTGTGGTGTTCTTTTTCCGTTGGAAACCATGCAGGAGTACAGTCAACTATCCAGGAACTTTTGCTTGGACTTCTCAGATAACAATTTAGGTATAAGGCAGACAAGATCCACATTGAGGGTGTATGAGAATATCCCTGATTTATGAGTAGCGTCATACCCCTCAGAAGCCAGCATTTTTTGTAAAGATTGTATATGCAGAGCTTTCAGGTTCTTTGTAAGGGACATGACAGTCAATCACCATATTTGTTAATATATTGAGTAGTACAGTTCACAAATTAACTTACTAGGTTTTTAAGGGAACACGGCTAGAAAGTTAATTAAAAGTCAAATTCTCATACCAAAGGGGGAAAGTTTTGGGTAAGCATTTACCTATACCTGTCTATGGCATATATTTTTTGTCTTTGGTTGTTTTTATGTCCCTGTTTGTTCTTGTTGGGACATTGAAATACATATTTCACATTCAGTTTGGGGTCTATATAGATTCAGTGTAACCTTAATCCTTTTTAAATGATTTCCACCACTATTTTTCACTTCTTTGCATAGTGTCTCCAGTGCCAATGGGTATTTTAAATAATGTTTAGTATCTATATCCATGAGAGGTCTATTATTAAAAAGGCAATATATTTGTATAGTTAACATATTTTAGTATTTAGGATTTAAAATTAATTAAAATAAAAATATCAATGGAAATATTTTTGATGCAACTTTTTTTTTTTTTTTGTCTCCTAGACCAGAATCTGTAGAAGCTAGCCCTGTGGTAGTTGAGAAATCCAACAGTTATCCCCACCAGTTATATACCAGCAGCTCGCATCATTCACACAGTTACATTGGTTTGCCTTATGCGGTAAGTGTCAAACATGTCTTTGGGTTTTATTTTTTAAATGTAGAAGTTTAAAATCGATGTATATGGTGTTATGTTTGAAATCACATATTTTAAAAACACAGTTTAATTTTTCATTAACCATACTCTTATTATTCAAGGTATTGAAGTTTTTTAAGAGAAATTCCTTAGAAGTTTTAATTATTGTATTTTATGCTATTAATGATTTGGTATAATCATTCTTTTGCCCTTTCTATGATGACTGTATTGACTATGGTTAATTTTAAATTATAATATTACTATTTATTGAGCACTTATTATGTGCCAGGCTCTGTACAGAGCCTTTTTATATATATTATCTCATTTATTCTGAAACAGTCTGATGAGATAGGTACAGTTATTTCCCTTTTATAGCAGGTAAAATGGAAACTTACCTTGGTTAACTTACTTAATGTTGCATAGCTAATAGGAGACAGAACTTAGATTCAAACAGACATGTAGACAAAGATCTTTTCATTGCAACACTGATATCATAGAGGTTCAATTATAAGAGATTTTTAACTACTTGGGCCAGAATAAAAATTGCCAAATTGAAACAGAATTTTCATTTTATGTCTAAGTGGTTTAGTCCTTTGTTGTTTTTGTTATTATCCCGCTTCCACATCTAGGAAGTTTTTTGTTTTCTCAAAAATTTTTATTGTGAATTGAGATGATCATCAGTTTTTACATTCAACAAATCATACATTTTGTTTCAACTCAATGGTTGAAGTCTCCTCCATGTAACAAGCATTATTCCACTTCCTCCCTATGGTTCTTATTTCCATTGCACCCTCCTTCCCATCTCTTCTCAACTTTGACCTTAGGTAAATGCCCTTTTGATCTTGAATGGTTGAGCATACCTTACTATTATTATTGCCTCTACTATATATCTATCTATTCATTGACTGAAAATTGGGCCACACAAGGGTGAATTCCATTCCAGAACAGAAGGGTAGTCAAGGGTTATAGCCTGTGGTTCCTAGAGTCTCTTTTCATAATTTTGAGTTTTGTTTTGTTTTTTCTTTAAAAAAAAAAAAAAACAACAACAACACTAAAAAAATACCATAAGAGCCCTATCCCTATCTCCGTTCATCAGACCCACCCAGACAGATTGGATACTATTCAGTGGAGATTCTACCTTCCTCTGCACCCTCTGGATCTAGGTTCCCTCTTGATTGCTTGTAAGCCAGTCACTTCTTGCCTTTGTATCCCGCCCCCCCCCCTCATTTTTGGTAGCCAGTGTCCAAGTTGACCATCCCTGTCTACTCTGTGTATGGAGGGGGTAGGACTGATCTTCGTTGTAAAGATTTGTTCCCTCTTTTGAGCTACTGCATCCATAGGTGTAGGTCAAGCTCATCAAATTGTATCAGATTACTCTTTTTTCCCTCTTCTTTCTTCTTCTAGTTGAGTTCTGATCATCCAGCCATTGAAGCCAGGTCAAGTGTTTATTATCTGCAAATGTGGGTATTCTTGTGCATATGCCCTCACTTCTTATCAGCTGGATGCTTCACTCTCCACTTTAGTCCTCTTTGGCTATGGCATTTGACTCTGGGCCCAGGAGTCCCCAGGTCTTGCTATACTGCTGGCCAACCAGGTCTCCACCTGGGTTCACAGGAATCTATTGAACGTGGTAGGATTCAGCTCACAGTTTCATTGCTGTTTTTCCCTCACTTCCCCTTATCAATGGCCAACGTGGTCACCAGTCAGACCTCATGTCTGCTCTTGTATTCCCATTGAGTTTTAGTCTTGGAAGGGGGTTTGCCCTGAAGGGACCCAACCACTTGCCTTGATGTCTCCTGGGCAAGCAACTTGCTTGTTCTTGTAGTAGTCATTTGGGCTGCCTATATTGTTTTGTATTTTTCCTGTTGGTCTTTCTTTCAAGACGTATTTTCTGTTCGTCTAGCCACTCCAGGCTGGTCTACTTGTCCTTTCAAGTAGAAATTTCCCACCTCATAAGATTATGAATGGGGTTCAGGATTCCACCTATGGTCTTATGCATTGCAGAGGCTCCACAGGAAGCCTCCTTCACTGGGCAAGTTATAGCCCCATTTTAGGTATTCCAATCAGTTATAGGCAGAAGATGGACTTAACAAGCTTTCTGTGGTGATGTTTCTGGCTATTCCTTTCTCTTCCCTTCAAGTGTCTATTTTATAATTGTATGCTAGGGAAATAAGATTCAAAAGACATCTAAGCATCTTAACATTATTTCCTCCTTTTACCCATTCAAAACATGCCTCAGTTGTCATACCTGCTTTCAACTTTGTTTTTTGCAGTGCAGATATACTCAACAAAACGGTTCTCCTGTTCAACAGTTTTACAAGCACAATTCAGAGACATTGATTATACTCCTCATTGAATATCCCTTATCCTTATATCTTCCTAGTTAGTCTATCACCATTAATGTAATCCCAATTCTCCCCAAGTAAAAATTTACTCATTCCCTTTCCATCCCAACCCTGGTAAACGCAAAGTCAGTGCCATCAAATTGATTCCAACTCATAGTAACCCTGTATGGTTTCTGAGACTATAAGTCTTTATGGGTTCAGATAGCCTCATCTTTCTCCCACAGAGCTGCTGTTGGATTAGAACTGCTGACCTTGTGATATAACGTCCAGTGCTTATTCTACATCCCACCCCTGGTAGCCGTGAATAAAGCTTTGGGTTTTACATACTTGCTTATTTTATGTAAGTGAAGTTATACAGTGTTAGCCTAGTGTGACTGACTTCACTCACAACAATGTTTTCAAGATTCATTCATTTATTGCCTGCTTTCATCTTGAAGGTAGAGCTGTGGGACCATAGGACTGTGATAATGTCTTCTTGTGTGTTTTCTTTTGGGGTGGGGGCGTGAATTTGGATGTTAGGTGGGCATGGTTAATGATACTGTAGTTTTTTATCTGATTTCACCAAGTCATTATTTTAAATTAAGAAAGAAATAGATCAATTTTGTGTCTTTTGAGTATGAAATTATAGGTTGAATTTTATTTAAGTTGCTGAATTCATATAATTTAAGTAACATTATTCTGTATTTATGTTCAATTATCCAGGACCATAATTATGGTGCTCGTCCTCCTCCAACACCTCCGGCTTCCCCTCCTCCATCAGTTCTTATTAGCAAAAATGAAGTAGGCATATTTACCACTCCTAATTTTGATGAAACTTCCAGTGCTACTACTATCAGCACATCTGAGGATGGAAGTTATGGTACTGATGTAACCAGGTGCATATGTGGTTTTACACATGATGATGGATACATGATCTGTTGTGACAAGTGCAGGTAAAAAATTGCTTTATTCTCCTTGGATACTGTTACCTTTGATTATTAATGTTGGAAAAGATCATTCAAATTACTTTTGAAAGAATTCAGTGCATTTATTAAAATGGACTATCTACTACTTATGCTGCAGTCTGTTTTCCTCCTTGAAAAAGCCCCTATGGGGAAAAAATTAATCTTAGAGCTCATTAGAAATCCCCATTGTTAATTGAGTAACAGGCAATCAGTTCTGAAATTGATTCATGTACAACCACATCTCTCTTTTCATTAAATTTACTAGTAATACAAGTATATGTAATAATAGTAAAGAAGATTAAAATGAGAGTAGAATTTTGAGTCCTGTGTATTTTATTAAGGAGTTATTTGTGCTGTATAAGTGAACTGTGGTTTTCCAGTTGGGGGAATTATACATTTTGATTGATGTTTGTTTGACTTGACTCTCTCACCTCCTTTTGACTTGAACCTTGCAGCACTCTGGAGTCTCCTTGAACCAGAACCACAGTCTCCCCTCCCCCAACCCTGGTTCAACCACCAAGAAAGACCTCTTCCCCTAGAGAAGGTGTGATTGGGACAGAGAGTGGGGTTTTGTTTTGTTTCTTTTCTGATTTTTTTTTTTTTTTTGGTGAGAGGGTGTTGGGGAGGATGGAAAGGGAATAGTAGGATTTCAGCCTGAAAGTTATTGAGTGTGTCCCCTGCATAGGATGAGGAGCAGAGAGTATTTAAGCAGAGCATTTGATAGCTTTACAAATTTTTCTGGGTTTGCTTCTTATGGTGTAGCCTCATTATTTGATTTGAAGTACTCTAGTGTATACCTACCCATATTTGAATGTGAGTATAAAAGTGCTTCCAGAAACCAAATATAAATTATTTTATATTGTTTGTAATATTGTTCCTGTCTATTTGATTAAGTGATTAGGAGTTGGATACGATAGATGTACAGATAGAGTTATATTTCAAAAAGTTTATGTACCTTTGCCAAAAAAAGAAAGATTTTCAGTGTTAAATAGAACGTTGTTTTTTTAAGAAAGTTATTAATCCTTTGAGTTTAATAAAAATGTATTGTGACTTATTTTCAAACTTAAAAATAAATTCTCACTACCTGTGAATAACCATGAGTAATGTACCTGAATAAATTTACTCAAGGTAAAATTAAAAAAAAAAATTTTAGTGACATCTTACTTTTCTAATTATTTTTAAAATTGTTAGAAAAATTGTAAGAAAATATTAATTCATATTGTAGCCAATCTTGAGAAATAATAACTTTCTTTTTAGTTGAGTTTGTGCAATGTGATACATTGTTTTTGTTTTAATAATCTAAACAGTGTTTTTAATTGTAACGATTTATATATAATATGGAGTCCTGGTGTGGCACTGTGGGTTAATGCGCCAGACTGCAAAGCCGTTTGACCTGCAAGATTGGCAGTTCAAGCTCACCAGCTGCTCCTCGGAAACCCTATACAGGGTCACTACGGGTCGGAACCGACTCGATGGCACTTAACAACAACAGCAATATATAATATAGAATTATTTCTCTTAGAGAATAATGAAATAATCCTTAGAATTTTATAACCAGTTACAAATTTTTAAAGAACCATTTCACACTTTGTGGATTATTCAAGGTATTTTGCTTCTCAGCAAGTGCTGTCTTTGGTATGAATCTTAACTTGTGTTTTTCCATTGCTAAACTGTAGCAGCATACTGTAAGGCTTAATCTTTTTCCCTCTTTTCTTGTATTACATTGCTTCTTTATATTTTTTCATGTTTCTACTGCCCACTCTCATCTATTTCAAGTCAGATGCGTATGTCTGTGACTATTTCTTTTTACAGTTTCATTTCTTCTATTGTCTGTATGACACCATTACTTGCCACATACATTTGTTATTCTAACCCTTTTGTCAGCCATCCTAATTTCATTTGTACTTATTTTATTTTCCCACTCCTTTTATATAAATTCTGTTATCCGCCACATTGTACCAATTCTTGTCCCAACAGTCTCAGATTTACCTCTCTGCTTTTTTAGCTGCCATAATATTATCATTTAATTCTCTTAATTGTCTTGTCTCCTTCAGTAGATTTTTAACTACCAAGATTTAGTTAAGAATCGAAGGGCAACACAGTAGCAGTTAGCATGGTAGTTATATATTAAAAGAGGCTAAATTATGTGAAGAATAAATGATTATAGAAACAGGCATATGAGGGACATCAAAAAGTTCATGGAAAAATTCTATTATCTACTTCCGTTTTCCACAATGTTTTTGAAACTCCCTTATATATATATATCTTTAGATAAAGTCTTGGCAGTAAAATACAATAATATTAGTAAACTGAGAAATGTACCTCCATCTGACTTATATATTCCATTTAAAATGGTTAGAGGACAGAATAGGTTTAATTTCTGTCCTTACAGAATGCCTCTTGGAATCTTTAAGTTCATTGTGTCTGCTATTTATTTCTGCCCTTTATCAACTCAGGTCTAGGATGTTGGAAGAAAGAGCACTGGTGGTAGTGCAATGGTTAGGCTACTAAAAGGTTGGCAGTTCAATGTCACCCAGGTGCTCTGTGAGAGAAAAAGCTGACGATCTGTTTGCTCTTGTAAAGATTGCTGCCTAAAGAACCCACAGGAGCATTTTTAGTTTGATGGCACCTAACAACAACAGAATGTGGGAAAAACCTCTTAGTCTAGTCTGCCTCTAGTTTTTAACTCCTTTGAAGTAATACTATGGGCACCAGAGCACCTTTACTTGTTTCCTGTTGCAGGTTGGAGGAAATCTGTACAAATCCTAACATTCGGAGTCCTATATAATCAGACTGCAGTTTACTAATCCAGTCTTTCTCCTTACTATTTCCCAAAATGAACTCTCCTCTTCATAGGTATTACCCTTCTTCTGGCTGTTACTCATCTTGACTGAGAAAAGATTGCTATAATGCTTTCTTGTCTGATTTTCCAAATGAGATTCTAGTCAAGTCCATTATTATCCAGCGCAATTTTTCATTAACTCCAAACAGTGATTTGAGTTACATAGTTTCACTTTTTGGTAGTTACTAGCCTCTCACAAGAGAGTTTTTGACAGGGTAAATCTCTCTTAAGTTTTGTAGTTTCTAATACTTGCATCATGTCCGATATATTTTAAAATTGTATTTGCTTTGGAAATACATATATATATACACACACATGCACATACTATGTGTGTATATATATCTTATATTTATGTTCTCTTGTTTTTGTGTCTCAAAGTTTTATTCCCTGAAGTCAGTACTTATACAAATTCCTTACAGCAGTGTTTAGAGTGCTAAGCTCAAAACTGCCACTTACTAATTGGTGGAATATAAAATCTATTTGAAGATGATTTTAAATATTTTATATGTTCTGTTGTGTTTTTTTCCTTTTGTTTTCTTTTTTTAAAGTGTTTGGCAACATATTGACTGCATGGGGATTGACAGGCAGCATATTCCTGATACATATCTTTGTGAACGTTGTCAGCCTAGGTGAGTTGAACGTTACTGATACTATTGCTTATAATTTACTAAAGTAATCTTTAGCTAACAGAAATTTACCTATGAATTCTGGGTATTAAGGAGTTGGCGAATTATTGTATCTCATAGATTCAGTATTCTTATACTGTTTCATTTTCTGTGTCTTTATTTTTATATTCTGACATCTCTAAAATCAGGAAGACTCCTTCCATTGTGTACCATGATTTAATTGTTAGGGTATTTATTTATTTATTTATTTATGCATGCATGCATGCATTTCCCCCCTGGAATACACTATGATTAGGAGTTATATGTGTTTTTTCTCATTTCTTTTTTTAAACCTCTTGATTATGTACATTTCAAACCAATGTAAAAGTAAAATAGTATAATGAACACACATTTTCATCATTCTGGTTCTGCAATTTTCAACAATCCTTGTATATTTTGAAGGGCATTTGGCCTGTTAAAACGGCTGTAAACATTCATGTACAGGTTTTGTGAACTTTAGTATTCGTATCTCTGGGAATAAATATCCTACAGTACAATTGCTTAATTGTATGCATTTTTAGTTTTATGAGAAATTGCCGAATTATTTTCCAGAGTGGTTACACCATTTTACATTTTTATTTTTTAAATATTGTTTTTTAAGATTTAATTTTATAATTCTATAAAAACAACTTAACCATTCAAAAAAATCTATAAAACAAGGTATATTCAAATAAGTTTAGTTTCTATTTCTATCCCTTCCCACCATATTTCTCTTTTGTTGTTGTTAAGTGCCATCAAGTCAATTCCAACTCACAGCAATTCTGTGTGGTTTCCAAGGCTGTAAATCATTGCAGGAGCAGAAAGCCTCACCTTTCTCCCAGAGTGACTGGTGGGCCCAAATCCCCTTGTGGTTGGCAGTCCAGTGCTTATACTATGGAGCTACCGCAGTTATGTATCTGTATATTTGTACTCCCTTCCTTAGGTAAACATTATCGTATGACACAAAGTTTTCACCGTATTTCCTTTTCCTCTTAAAAATACATGCTTAAGATAGCATAGTCCATAGTCAGACTGCAAAGCTGTTTGAAACTTCAAAGTCAGTGGCTCAAGCTCATCAGCCGCTCCTTGGAAAACCTATACAGGGTCGCTACAAGTCGGAACCAACTTAGCGGCACTTCACCACCACCACCTTACTTCTTGCTGTAGATTCAGATTATTCCATCTGTATGATTTACTATAGTTTATTGAACCATTCTTCCTGGGGTAGAAATTTGTTTCATTTCTGGTCTTTTATTATTGCAAATTGGATTGTTTTATACAAGGGTAAATGTATATATAATTTTTGCCAGATGTTGCCAAGCTTTTCTCCAATAAGCATGTAATTTTGAATTCCCACCAATAATGGATGGGACACTCCTATTTCCCCACTTCAATAGTGTTTAATAGATTTGGATTTTTGCTAGTCTAATAAGATGTGAAATAGTAATATTAGTGTTGTTATACTTTGCATTTCTGTTACCATGAATGAGATTTTTCAATGTGTTTTTGTTTCACCTTGTGGTAGTTATTAACCTCTTGCCAGATTGTTTTTGATGGGATAAATATCTTTTGATAATGCAGGAGTTTATTAAAAACTGACCATTAGGGAGGCAGTTAATTAAAAAAAAAAAAAAGAATTATTTGTGTTTTATTTTTTGATAACTAAGATAGTTGTCTCTGTTGCTAAGATAGTTAGACATCCTAGTAGATATTAAGTAAGTCTAGTAAATTTTAGATGTTTTAGTCCAGAACTCATTGTTTTATCTGAAGACAGTATCTGTGCTATTTGATCTCTAGAATAAGTTTTTACAATGAAAAGAAAGCAAAACGAATACTGTGGATAACAGTTTATAAGGGTGGTGGTGGTAAGTGCCATCGAGTTGGTTCTGACTCATAACCACCTTCTATAGAGTTTCCGAGGAGTGGCTGGTGAACTTGAACCACTGACCTTTATGTTCAAACTGACTTTGTGGTCCAGTGTATTATCCTGCAGTGCCACACCAGGACTCCATAGGGTGTAAGGATAAATTAATGAAATATTTTAATTGCTGAATGCTTTTAATTATTATTTTAAAAGTGGAAATAATGTTTTGGAGCCCTGGCATGGTGCTATAGGATAAGCACTGGACTACTAACCACAAAGTCAGAAGTTCAAACCCACCAGTTGCTCCTTGGAAATCTTATACAGGGTCACTAAGAGTCGAACTGACTTGACAGCACTTATAACAACAGAACATCAGTGGTAATAATGCCATAGATTCTAATAATATAGTTTATATAAAGAAATTCAATTTATGATTTTAATTACATTGTTAAAATTATGATTTTTAATTTTTTTTTTTTTCCATTTTAAATATTCCACTTAAAGCTATTAAACTGCTAGGCTTCTAAGATTAAAAAAAAGAGAGAGAGAAAGATTTCTTAACAGAGAAAAGTAGTAACTGATATCTATTACTAATTATACTAGGTTATATCAAAACTGTAAGACAGAGGATAATGAATATATCACATACTGCTGGTTTTTCACCAAAAAAAAAAGTATATTGTGGATCTATTACATTTAAACCAGATCTGTTTCATATTTAAACTAATGAAAGTTTAGTAAATAATTATGTTAATATTTTATTTTAGGAGTTTGGATAAAGAGAGAGCAGTGCTACTACAACGCCAGAAAAGGGAAAATATGTCAGGTGGGTAAAAAGAAGCTAGACTAAATTAAGGTTAATGTGATTGAGAGAACAAGTAGTCTGTGTATTTTTAGATTCAAATTCCTTACTGATGAATGTTGATTGTATGCACAATTTATAATCTCATAATCATCTAATTTAAATGTTCTTGTTTTTTAGATTATAGCATAATTATTTACTTCCTTTAGGAAATCTGGAAACAAGGAAAATAAACACTTAAAATCATAATTTTCTACACATAGGTAACCTATAGTATTTAAAGAAGAAATACAGATGAATTTGTTCTGTAGAAAGCTGGTGATCCATTAGAATGTTCACATTGTGGAATAGCATTTCTTTAATAATTAGAAACACAACTTAAAAATATAATGTATGGCATAATACTAAATTTTGGCCTAATACTTTGCCAATACAATAACACTGATTTTGAACAGCCTTAATTTAACCAACTGTTGTTTTTCAATGGACATTTGGTTTCTTTCTGGGTAGTTTTTTGGATTTTTTCCTTAATTTTTGCTATTATAAATAGTTCTTTCAATAAAACCTTAGTGTACGTTAGCCATTTTATCTTTGGATAAATTCCGTTAAACAGTACGTGAATATATAATGTTGCTAAATACTGCAAAATTTCCCATTGTGTAGTAAATGTTGAATTTCCACTAGTAATATACAGTTCTTGTTTTCTACCAGAGTATAGTGTCAGACCCTATGATACTTTCTAACTTAATGAATAACAAATAACATTTGTAGTTTTCATTTAAATTTATCTTAGTGTGAATGAAGTGAGTGAGAAGTGAAAAAGTTTATGTTTAGAAAGATGGAGATTCAATCCTGTGTACAATGCAATCATTCAATGCTGTATAATTTTATTGTTTGAAATAGACATTGGTAGTAAGTTTTGTTTTGCTTTTAAAGATGGTGATACAAGTGCAACGGAGAGTGGCGATGAGGTTCCTGTGGAATTATATACTGCATTTCAACATACTCCAACCTCCATCACTTTAACTGCTTCAAGAGTTCCCAAGGTTCATGATAAAAGAAGGAAAAAAAGTGGGGAGAAAGAACAAAATATATCAAAATGTAAAAAAGTAAGTTTTGGTTTTAAAAATTGAGTGGTCAGTAAAAGCAGTAGAGTTTTATAGAAAAGGCAGATGTTTTCTAGGAAAGAAAGGATAATAGAGGCAAGAGAGTAGCTATAAAAAGTGGTGGCAGGGTCGAGCAAAAGTTTTTTTGTGTTTATTTTTAAACATTAAAAATTTTTATGCATTTTAAAGATTGCAGTCGATTAAATAAGAAACTTGCAAACTGCTGTGAGATCATTAATGAAATTATAGAAATGCAAAAGGTAAAATAGAAATAAACTGCTTTTATAAAATAAATAACAGTTCTAAATTTTTAATATTGTATGAACAAGTAAAGAAACAGAGTAACATATAGTAATTTAAAAATAATTAGAATATCTAGGGATCCTAGTGGCACAGTGGTTAAGTGGACAGCTGCTAACCAAGCTGGTTGGTAGTAGAATCCACCAGACGCTGCATGGTGAATGATGTGATTGTCTGCTTCTGTAAAGATTTACAGCTTTAGAAACTCTATGAGACAGTTCTACCTTATGTCCTGTAGGGCCACTAGAGTTGGAATCAACTCAGGGCAATGGGTTTGTTTTGGTTTGAGTATCTAATCATTTTAATAAGAGTTCCTTGTTAGTGTTGTGGTTACGAATCAGGGTGTGACCTGCAAGGTTAGCAGTTCGAAACTACCAGCTGTTCCACGGGAGAAAGATGAGGCTTTCTGTTCCTGTAAAGATTTACAGTCTCAGAAACGCTTTGCAGGCTTACTATGAGTCAGAACCGACTCCACCGCACATAACATGTTTTTTCATGGAGTCCTGGTGTGACACTGTGTTAATGTGTTGGATAGCAAGGTTGGCAGCTAAAGCTCACCAGCTGTGCTTCAGAAACCCTATACAGGGTCATTATGGGTCAGAACTGACTCAATGGCACTTAACAATATTTTTCATATAAATTGTATGTGATATATTATCCTTGGGATCCCTAGTGGCAAAAAAGTATAGACTATTTTTTTCATTAAATTTGTTTTTAATCATTAAAGCAGATTATCATAGAAGGTAAAATTATTTTTCACAATACTTATATTGGTGTTACTTAGCTCTCAAGAAAAATATTTCTTAATCATAATACAAGATCTGTTTGGTTACTTGATAGGCAGTATGTCAAGTTCCTAAACTATGAAGTTCCTCATATCATCTCTGCTTAACATATACCTTGACTTTCTAGCAGTCTTTTTTGTATGTGTCCCTCTCCTTTTCTGCAACTCTTCTGCCTGTATTTTATCCAATTTAGACAAATTATTTTTACCAGATTCTTCTCTCACTTCCTGGATATGTTATCTTTGCTTATGCTAATCCTTTCACCAGATGGAACCATCTCTTTTCCATATTTATTTTTTAACCTTTTACCAAAGTTTGGGGGGCCATCTTAAGTACTACTTTCTCATTGAAATTTGCTTTTCTCCTACCAGTTATAATATTTTATTGCATCCCTTCATGGTATTTGAATCTCTTATTATAGCAATTAACCACTTTGTTTGGTTTCATTGCTATTTTGCTCATCTCTAATAGGTTGTAACTTATACAAAGAGATGGGTATTTTAGAACTCATGTATATAAGTATTGACTCACCTTTTTATATACTACTTTCAAATTATGTTTCCTTCTTTGTGTGTTATATAAAAATTACCTGAAAATGTTATCCTGTATATTTTTGATGTCATCTAATTTAAATGTTTGAATAAAACACAGATATCTTCATTTTAAATAAAACAGCACTGGCTAGAATTACTTTGAGTATTTAAAATTTTAAAAATTCTGGGTCTTGGATTGTGTCAAGATTATATTAGAATATTGTTGTATATCTAAAGAGGAAAAGGTTTTGTTTGTATTTTGCTGGAATGCTAGTGATTTTAAAAAAGGAACTCAGGAGCTAAATACAATAGTTATCTCTCTAGCTCATGCTTTTGTTAAATTTTTATTATTATTGGAAGCAACAAATAATAAAAAATGAAAAAGATATTTCTTTTGGATCCTGGCAGATAAGTGGGCTCACAGTAAATATTTATTGAATAAATGAATATAGCTTTTGAAAGACATTTTTTACTA
The DNA here is from genome assembly GCF_000296735.1 of Chrysochloris asiatica. NCBI lineage: Eukaryota > Metazoa > Chordata > Mammalia > Afrosoricida > Chrysochloridae > Chrysochloris > Chrysochloris asiatica. The sequence goes on from NW_006408528.1 coordinate 36,978,665, forward strand.
AAGCCCTATTATGTGCTCAAGTATAATTTGCTCTTTGACTTACCAAAAGTTATTATTTTTATGTTCCCCACAAACTTGGCTTATCACTTCAGCAAAATTACTATATTGTTAATATCCTTTCTGTTTTTATCATAATTATTTTCCCATCATTGTAATATTAGAGCACACAGAGAATTTGGAAGTTCTTGTCTTAGCATCATATATAACTTTTTTTTCATGTTCTATACTTTATTTTTAGAATAGTGTTCCATATAGAGTTTCTAGGAGCAGCTGGTGGGTTTGAACTGCCAACCTTCTAGGTAGTGTTCAGTGCATATCCTACAGTACCACACCGAAACCCCAATTTTTTTTGTTGTTGTTAGGTGCCATCAAGTCAGTACCGACCCATAGCGACCTTTATGCACAGCAGAACGAAAACACTGCCCGATCCTGGGCCAACCTCACAACTGTTGCCACGCTTGAGTCCATCGATGCTGTTTGGCCAATCCACCTCATTGGGGGTCTTCCTCTTTTTCTCTGACCCTCCACCTTACCAAACATGATATCCTTCTCCAGTCCCTCCTGACAATATATCTGAAGTATGAGAGACAAATAGGAACCCCAATAGATGTCTTTAAACATTCCACTCATTTTGAATGTAATGGTCATTGCCACATTCTTTGTTGCTGTGGAAATTCATTAAAACAGCTTTAAGTTTTTACATATTGATAATTTTGCTTTAAAAATACTAACCCAAAATTCCATGTTTCTTTTAGGCCTTTCGTGAAGGATCTAGAAAGTCATCAAGAGTTAAGGTAAATGCCTCAACTGTTAATTATTCAGGAGCTTATTAAGTGGTTGCTTACCCATAATCTTTACTTTATGCTCTCTTCATTGTGTCATTTCGTTGTATATTAGCATCATCACCAGAAGTGGGATCATAGAAAATTCTAGTTGTATTATTAAATGAGTCTTGTATTACCATTGTTAAAATATGAAGCAAAAAATAAGATACGTAGTTTCTAATATTGGAATCTAAAAATGTTTTTTTTCGTAGTTGGGATTCTAGTGATTTAGTCCAAGTGAGTTTTCATAATATACTGTAAAATCACTGTAGAGCCACCTTAAAAGCAAAAGGGTATTAGTCATTTGTACTTTTTAAATTGGAGCACATTGTTAGTTTTGTGTAAAGCCAGGTGGTGGTGGTTGCGTACACTTGAGTCAGTTCCAGCTAATAGTGATCCTGTAAAGGATCTGAGGCTGTAAATCTTTATAGAAGCAGAAAGTCTCGTCTTTTTCTTGCAAAGCAACGGGTAGATTTGAACTGCTGACCTTTAGTAATCAGAGGAAGGCCAAAATATGAAGTATTTCCTGTTGTTAAGTGCTGTTGAATCAGTTCCAACTCATGGTGACCCTATATAGGGTTCCTGAGGAGTGGCTGATGGGTTTGAATCACCTACCTTACAGTTAACAGTCAGTGCTTATCCTACAGCACCACACTAAGGACTCCAAATATGATGTATAGTGTCTTATATTTAATAAAAATCATCCTTCTCAAATGGTTACTTTAATACAGAATGTAGTTGTTAAGTAACATCAAGTCGGTTCTGACTCATAGTGTCCCTGTGTAGGGTTTCCTAGGAATGGCTCATGTGTTTGAACCAAACCTTGAGGTTAGTAGTCAGTACTTATCCAATAGCACCACACTTGTTCAATGTTGTTGAACTTGTTCAACTATGAGCTGGTTCCAACTCATAGTTCTGACTCATAGTGACCCTGTATAGGGTTTCTGAGGAGCAGCTGGTGAGCTTGAATCACTGACCTGGCAGTTCAAACTGACTTTGCACCCTAGCGCATTAACCTGCAGTATGACATCATCAAATGGAGAGTGGACTGATGCTGAATTTTAGTAAATGTGTTACTATATTTTTATGCATATGTATGTCTAACCAGTTACATAAGGATTTTGTGAAATCTGTTATTTTTCAATTTCACGCTTATATTTGGTTGTACAAATTCAAGAATTCATGTTTTCTCATCAAGGTTTTCAATATTGTAAAAAGAAACTGATAAACAGCATTTAGTTATAACTAAATGAAAATTATACAAATTATTTTGTTAATTAAGTGCCAGCAAGTCAGTTTTGACTCATAGCAACCCAGTATAGGGTTTCCAAGGAGCAGCTGATGAATTTGAACCACTTACCTTGTGGTTCAAACTAGCCTTGCAGTCCAGCACATTAACCCACAGCACCATACCAGGACCCCATACAAATCATATCCATTATAATTTTGAATGAAGTTATTAAGATATAATGTTTCTTCCTGTTATCTGAAATCGTTTCCATCCTAAGATTGTAAATAAGAATTAATTGCATATAATTGTGGTCATCCAGATTTTAGTACACTTTAAAATATTTGGTACTTGTACCTTTTGATAAATTGTTTTCCAGTTAGAAGGAGGGTCTTTTTATTTTGTAACATTAAAAAAGGGTGGTAGCCTTTTATTACCTGGTACTTACCACTGATAACCAGGAAATGGCTGAAATGGCAGCTGAAGGATGACCTGTCCAAAATATAAATACTGAAAAAGGGAACAAGCATCTATAGCCAGAATGTGTACCAGTGGTTTTACTATACTCGTAAATACATATTTAATCTTGTTTGATATTAGAAGAGAATAAAGTGAGACCCTCTCAGCTTAAAAAAAAATAGTACTAGTTCCCCCATGTAAGCTGAATTCCATAGACTTAATGAGGCATTTTCTAAGATTTAACAATTAACAGTGATCATGATCAAGGTGACTTATGTCTGCATGAGATGCCTGTTGGTATCCTGGAGTTTATTTTGGTAAGCAGAATGCTTATAAACAAAATGAAATACAAATTTAGTTGATTTCAGTGGGAGTCCTGGTGTGGTACTGTAGGATAAGCACTGGACTGCCAACCACAAGGTCAAAAGTTCAGACCTACCAGCTGCACCTTGGAAACCCTGTACAGGGACTCCATGAGTTAGAACTGGCTAAGGGCACTTAACAACACACTTAACCAGTCATACCTTGCAAAGTGCTTGCTCACAAGGTTACTATGAAGCTGGAATCAATTTTATGTTAATAGGTTTGGTTTTATAGATTGTGTTGTGAGCAAGCACTTTGTTGTTGTTAAGTACTGTCCAGCCAAATCCCACTCACAGCAACACTGTTTAGCTCTCTTTACAGCCCATGTATTCAGACAATGGACCATTTTAGGTCATTTCATATTCTGTATCATTTTGATCTAATGTCAGATTTATCATATGTATAATGGATTATGTTGTTGTTACGTGCCTTCGAGTCAATTCCGACCCATGGCGACTCTGCATAGGGTTTCCAAGGAGCAGCTGGTGAGCCTGAACCACCGACCCTGCAGTTCAAACGACGTTGCAGTCTGGCACATTAACTCACAGCACCACACCAGGACTCCTTAATGGATTATAGATTACATTAAATTACGATATCAAAGATTTTTATGTTTAAATTATAGTAATGTCAGGAGATAGCCTTAATATGAAGCATGTGTAGACCCCATAGCAATTGCAATTTTTAGTTCAGTATTGAACTTTTGACTTAACAGTTGATTTGTTAGCACTCTCTAAAATTAGAAATCTTTCTCTTTTTTTTAATCATTAGCTGAAATCAACATAAGAATTTTGAGTATTTGTAATGTCATTGACTTTTCCACTTGGCTATAGTAGTGGTGGTGAAGCTTGACTTTCTGCTATTCTGACTTAGTTTCTTTAAATTTTCTAACTTGTATTTGTTTGGCATGTAGTATAAAAATGTGGCAGGCTGTTAATTTATAGTCCTTTTTTCCCCACTAGGACCAATTTAAGAAACAAAATCTTATTAACTTACATTATGTTCTTTTATAAAGATTGTCATGTGTGTGTTTGTGTGTACATACTTTGTCTTAATGCTTTGCTTGCAATTATTTTAGGGTTCAGCTCCAGAGATTGATCCTTCATCGGATGGTTCAAATTTTGGTTGGGAGACAAAAATCAAAGCATGGATGGACCGATATGAAGAGGCAAATAACAACCAGTATAGTGAGGGTGTCCAGAAGGAGGCACAAAGAATAGCTCTGCGATTAGGCAATGGAAATGACAAAAAAGAAATAAATAAATCAGATTTGAATACCAATAATTTACTGTTCAAACCTCCTGTAGAGGTAAATAGTTTGTCAGAAAGTTGGTATCTTAAGTAGCTAGACTGAAAACAAGTAGATTTAATTCATCTTAATATTTATTCTGATTCTAGAGCCATATACAGAAGAATAAGAAAATTCTGAAGTCTGCAAAAGATTTGCCTCCTGATGCACTTATTATTGAATACAGAGGGAAGTTTATGCTCAGAGAACAGTTTGAAGCAAATGGGTATTTCTTTAAAAGGTAAGTTCCTTCATTTTTTCTGTAGTTAGCTTTCTGTAGGCTCTTTTACCAAACTGTTGTGATTTTATCTGTTTTTACCCTAAGTAGTAATGACTTAGGTATTTAAAACTATAGTGTGGTTAACAGTGACTAATGATTTTTTAAATTATAAAATATAACAATGACTGGAGAAAGTGGCAGAGACGTATTTTCAGTCTCTTGCCTATCATGATTTGATGAAAATCCTAAATCAATCTACAGGCTAACCTTGGAGATATTGTGGGTTTGGTTCCAGACCACCACCATAGAGTGAATACTGTAATAAAGTGACTCTCATGACTTTTTTAATTTCCCAGTGAAGACCGAAGTTGTTTATAGTGTAAAGTGTGCAACAGCATTAGGAAAATGTTTGAAATATTGTGAGAATGACCAAATTCTGACACATGAAGCGAGCACATGCTGATAGACTTGTTTGATGCAGGATCGCCACAAACCTTCACTGTGTAAAAGACGCATCTTTGAAATTGCAATAAAATGAACCAATCCTGTACTTCTAATATAAGCTGAAGCAGTGTACAAAAATAAAACAAAAAAACCAAGCCCTTTGTTCTTGAGTTAATTCTGATTTGTGGCAACCCCATCTATTAGAATTGGTCAGTTGATTATGTGCTGTAGAGTCGGTTCCAACTCACAGCGATCCAGTATAGGGATCTATAAGGATTTACAGGAGCAGAAAGCCTCATCTTTCTCCCTTGGAACCACTGGTAGTTTTGAGCTGTTGACCTTGAGGTTAGCAGCCTGGCTTGTAACCACTACACTCCTTATGTACTAGAACAGACCTGTGCTTTAGAGGTTTTCCTTGGCTTCAATTTTTATGGAAGCAGATCCTTAGATCTTTCTTTCACAGCACCACTGCATGGGTTAGAAATTCCAACCTTTACCTTAGGAGTCAAGCACAAATCATTTGTGCCATCTAGGGACCTGAAACCCAGTATAACCCACTGCCACTGAGTTGATTGTGACTTATAGAGACCCTGTTACATTGTTCCCAAGGCTGTAAATCTTGATAGGAAATAGCTTCATCTTTTCTCCTTGAGACACCAGTATGTTATTGCTGTTAAGTGCCATTGAGTCGGTTCCAACCCATAGTGACCCTGTTTAGGGTTTCCAAGGAACAGCTGGTGAGCTTGAACCACCAACCTTGCAGTTCAAATGACTTTGCAGTCTGGTGCATTAACCCACAGTGCTGCAGCAGGACTCCAGCAGATGGCAAATGTGAATCAGGAACTCAGATTACTTGAGATGACAAGATCTATCCAGGTCTTATACGAATGCTTCATAGTACAACTGCTTATAGTCTTCAAAATATAACTGCTACAACTCCTAGCTGCTGATGAAACTCCCTTCTTTTTATTACACTGTTAGATTGGTCCCACTTTCTTGCCACCACTTCCAATTTCTACCTTTTTGGAATTAGAATGTCACTGGAGCCCACTTATATGGTTTGGGATTTTTGTGGGCAGCATGATCCTGATAGCCATTTCAGTATATGGCCTCTATTAAAAGCATCTCTTGTTAAATGAACCAGGAAACATGGGCCTTAAAAATTATTAAGTACAGTTGAGTCAGTTCCAATTCAAAGTGACCCTATGAGTATAATGCGTTTCAATCACCAACCTTTTGTTTAGCAGTCCAGTGCTTATCCTACAGTGCCACACACCAGGACAAAGTGCCTTCAAGTCAGTTCTGACTCATAGAAACCCTGTATAGGGTTTCCAAGGAGCAAGCAGCTGGTGAGTTTGAACTGACAGCCTTGCAGTTCAAGTTGACCTTGTGTTCCCATGCTTATCCTACAGCACGACACCATAAATTAATATGTAGTTTATGCATAACTAAAACAATTATGCAATTCTGTAAAGTACAGCAGTCACTCCTGTTTTATCTTTTTGAAAATTTTTATTCCTACCTTCAGTTAATTGTCTTGAATAAGGTAAGGCTATAGGGGGAGTCCTGGTGTGGCGCTGTGGGTTAGTTCGTCAGACGGCAAAGCCGTTTGAACTGCAAGGTTGGCAGTTCAAGCTCACCAGCTGCTCCTTGGAAACCCTATACAGGGTCGCTATGGGTCGGAATTTACTCAACAGCACTTAACAACAACATAGGTGCAGGTAAAAATCTTATTAGCATAGTGACTTAAGTGGGTTTTTGAGTCAGACTACCGAGTATTCATACCTTGGCTCAACTACTTACTGTGAGCCTTTAAAAAGTTTAACTTATATGCCTTAGAAACTTCTAAGTTCCTATGCCTGAGTTTCTTCATTAGTTTACCTCTGAAGACTAACAGGAGATTGTTATTTTTAAATAATAGTTTACTATGCATTTCTTTCTTTGCAGACCGTACCCTTTTGTTTTATTCTATTCTAAATTTCATGGGCTAGAGATGTGTGTCGATGCAAGGAATTTTGGGAATGAGGCTCGGTTCATCAGACGTTCTTGTACACCCAATGCAGAGGTAAGCATATAAAATTTTGTTTTTTATTATCGGGATGGATCTGAGCATTAAATACAAAATCTGGTAGCCTAAGACATTTTAGGAATCTAGGTGTGACGGTGTGGTTTAATGCGCTGGACTGCATAATTGGTTTGAACTGCAATTTCAGTGGTTCAAGCTCACCAGCCACTACTCGGAAACCCTATGCAGGGTTGATTATGGGTCGGAACTGACTTGACGGCCCTTAACAATAAAAGACACTTTAACTACTGATACATTTTATATATCAAGTGGCATTAATGGTGAGGTCATAAAAGTTACTCTTCACATAGAAGAAATTGGTATTTTCCTTCTAAGAGAAATTATTGGACTCCTGTTTATCCTGTTAAGTGCCATCAAATTCCAACTCATAGTGACCCTGTAGAGGGGTTCCAAGGAGCAGCTGGTGGGTTTGAACTGCAACCTTGAGTTAAGCAGTCCAGTGCTTGTTCTACAGCACCACACCAGGGCTCCTGTTTATCCTAAAAGTTATACATTTAGATGACCCAGGGATTAAGTGTATGGCAGTTCAAGCTCACCTGCTGCTCCTCGAAAAACCCTATGCAGGGTTGCTATGGGTCAGAACTGACTCGACAGCACTTAACAATGAGTGGCAAAGCTGAAAGCTAAAGTAGATGTTATATATGCCACTATAAAAATTTTTATAATATTGTATTTTTTATATTGTATATAATAGTGTGGAGTGTGAAATAGTTTTTGTTTTTCTACATACAAATATAAGCATTCCTAATTGTGACACTGTAGGATAAACACTGGACTGCTAATGATAAGGTTGGCAGTTCAAACCCATCAAGTCATTCCTAGAAAATCCTATACAGGTTCACTGTAAGTCGAAATTGTATATAATGTTGTAGTTAAGAGCATGGAATTTGGAGCCAGTTTTACTAGCTTCCTGTGTCTTTTCTGACTTACTAGCTTTGTAATCTTAGGGAAATTCTTTCAGCTAGCTATGCCTTAGTTTTATTTGTAAAAAGGTAGTATGAGGACTAAAGGAGTTAATACACATAAACCAACTCTAACAGTGTCTGGCTTAGTAAGTACTCAGGTGTTTGCTGTACTATTACTACATTTCCTTTAAGATTGTTGTTGTTATGTGCCGTGGAGTCGGTTCTGACTCATAGTGACCCTGTACAGGGTTTCCGAGGCTGTAAATCTTTATGGGAGCAGAAAGCCTCATCTTTCTCCCGTGGGACTGCTGGTAGTTTCAAACTGCTGACCTTGTGGTTCGCAGCCCGATTCGTAACCACTATGCTAAGGTCACTTTTTAAGACTCGAGATTTTGGATAAGCACTGCACAGTTGTGCACAACTTGCTAACTGCAAGGTTGGTGGTTCAAACCCACCAGTTACTCCTTTGAAACCCTACATAGGGTCACGATGAGCTGGAACTGAGTTGATGGCACTTAACAAAAAAATTGGGAAGAGGGTGAATCTTAAAATTGATGAAATACAGTTTATGCCACATAGGTGGGCTGTAGTCAGGATTGGCAGTCAGCAGAACATTCCATTTCAAAATTATTTATCTCCTTCCCCGTTGATAACCACTGATTTGTAGTTATAAGTCTTGTAATTAATGGCATAATTTTCCAAGTGGAATTTGTAAAATACTATGGTTTTCAAAATTGCACGATGAGGTATTTATTTCTAAGGTAGAAAATAATTCATAGAAATAAAAAAATTATTCTTTTAACAGGTGAGGCATGAAATTGAAGATGGAACCATACATCTTTACATTTATTCTACACAAAACATTCCAAAGGGAACTGAAATTACTATTGCCTTTGATTTTGACTATGGGAATTGGTAAGTTCAGGTCTATAAATGTGGCATATTTCTCTTGAAAATTGTTTCTTAATGTTCTTATGATAATTTGGACATTGTCAGTGTTTTTTTTTTTGGTTTTATTTTCACTTAACCATGAGAAAGTTAAAAGTACTTGATAAATAAGGATTTTATATCATCTTCCATTTTACCATTGTTTCGTTTTTTTCTAGCTTTCTACTTATTACTGTGATGTATTCATAGTAACTATAGTCATCTTAACTCAGTCATTCAACACTGACATAGATTGTGTGACTTTTTTTCTTTTGTATTTTATACAATACAGTTTTAGTCATAAGTTAATGGGATTAATTAGTGTGATGAATTTTTCTTTGCCCTTCAAAACTAAAGAAATTTTACTAAATTTTCTTTGTAGTGTAAAATGAACGGATTTGGTGGAGTTCTTGCATATAAATGCAGAACTACTTTCAAACACTAGGAAAACAACAAATGTTAAGTTCTGAGTCTAGAAACATCCATTTAAAATTTTAAAGCGTTAGTACACAAAAGACATAAATAATATACTCATGTACTTATTTCCCAAATGAATAAACAAAACATTGTCCATCGAAGACCCCTTATTTTTAAGTTAGATTGAAGGTCTATGCGTATGTCAAGTATAATAACATACTTAACGATGTTTTGAAGATTCAGTGAATTAACACTTTCAAGAGCACATTATTTTCTGTTTTTGAGGTTTGTTGTTATTGAAACAATGTGTTTTTAATAATGCAAGGCATTTTGAATGAAATGAGTATCTTTCTGGAGGCAATACAAACTTTGCTGCAATTAGTGGAACATGTATGTCTCGAGGAATCTCTGGTGCTTGTGAAATTAAGGCTCATTTCTTCAGCCGGACTCAGTTATACAGGCTCCCACCAGACGTCAGCATCCACTAAAGCCCAGAGGTGATAAGATAGGTTGGCACACCAATGGATTAAAACATTGAAAATGTTTAAAACATTCCCTGGCCCAAAGTGCTTAATAAACATCAGTAAGTGCTGAGCAAACATCCTTATTTGCATTCAGTTATCCTAAAATCCTAATGGAGTCCTGGTGTGGTACTGTAGGATAAAGCACTAGACACAAAGGTTGGTTTGAAAACCCACAAGCTACTCCTCAGAAACCCTATATAGATAGGGTCGTTGTGTGTCAAAACCGATTGAAGGCACGTAACAATCCTAAAATCAAGGAAAATACCTAGTAGTTTTTAGTTTCTGTCAGTACCTGATTTGAGGGATTTGGGGATATAAGACCATAAATATTGTGAGTTTCACCTAGTTCACAGAATTAAGCAGTTTGACTTATACCTTTCTAGCAGTATTGTAAGTGAATGGGTAGCAATATTAGAAAATTGAAAAAGTAAATTGTTTAATAAAAAGTTGGTGACTTTTATTGTTTAAAGTCAGATTTGGACATTCGGCTTGTATCCTAGTTGTTGTTGTTAAGTGCCTTTGAGTCAGTTCTGACTCATAGTGACCCTGTTTAGGTTTCCAAGGAGCAGCTGATGGGTTTGAACTACCAACCCTGTGGTTAGCAGTCCAGTGCTGATTCTACAGTGCCACATCAGGATTTTAAGAGATGAGTTAAATTAGGAGTCCTGGTGTGGTGCTGTAGGATCAGCGTTGGACTGCTAACCACAAGGTTGACAGTTCAAACTCACCAGCTGCTCATTTTGAAGCCCTATACAGAGTCACTATGAGTCAGAATTGACTCAGCACACTTAAAAACGAGTTAACAGGGTGTGGTGGTACAGGGAGTTGAGAAATCTTGTCGTGATTTAAAAAATTGGGTGGTGGAAGTCATAAAGAGCTATATCATTAACTATGACTTTGGACAAAGTATCTCATTGAACTTTTATCAAAACCATTTGGAAAATGGGAATGATTATCATTACTATGAAAATGAGAGGTAATGCAATTATTTTTCAAACCTCCATTTAAAAGAGGAACACTCAAGAGGGGCAAAAGGAAATGTAACTTGAAAATTTTTCCGAGTAGCTTTTTGCTATCTGGAAAATCATTCCTTAAATTGTGGTGGTGATGGTGATGGTGATGTGCCATGGAGTCCGTTCCGACTCATAGCAACCCTGTACAGGGTTTCTCCCAGGCTGTAAATCTTTACGGGAGCAGAAAGCCTCATCTTTCTCCTGTGGAACAGCTGGTAGTTTCGAACTGCTGACCTTGTGGTTCCCAGCCCGATTCGTAACCACTTCGCTATCATAGCTCCTTAATTTATAGGTCAGACTAATAAAGATTTGGTATTTATTATACCTAACGTATTTTTATTTCGGTCAGATTTCAGAGCAGTTTTTTTTTATATTCAAAACATTGAAATAATTATGCTTTTTGCCTTTATTTTGTATAAGCTGTAGTATTTTACCTAAAAAAATTTTTTTTAAGTTTTTTTGCCTTCTATCATTGAAGGTCCAATCTCTGATCAGAAACTCACTCCCAGTAATATTTTTACTTGTTATGGTGGTGGTGTGCTTTGGTGTCGGTTCTGGCTCATGTTGACCCTGTATAGAGTTTCCAAGGCTGTAAATCTTTATGGGAGCAGAAAGCCTCATCTTGCTCCCACCGAATGGCTGGTAGTTTCAAAATGCTGGCCTTCAGGTTAGCAGCCCAACTTGTAACTACTATGCTACTTGAAGAGCTCCTTCATTTGTGATAGTAACTGCAAAGTAAGGATAGCTTGTTAGCAGTATAATATGCAGTTTTGTGGAATTGAAGCTTAAAATGTAGTAGATTTTACACCTTTGGTTTTTATCTTGAATAATTATTTGATTATTTTCCAGTAAGTACAAAGTGGATTGTGCATGCCTCAAAGAAAATCCAGAGTGCCCTGTTCTAAAACGTAGTTCTGAATCCACGGAAAACATCAATAGTGGTTACGAGACCAGGAGGAGAAAAGGAAAAAAGGACAAGGATATTTCAAAAGAAAAAGATACACAAAATCAGAATATTACTTTGGATTGTGAAGGAACAACTAACAAAATGAGGAGCCCAGAAACTAAACAAAGAAAGCTTTCTCCACTGAGATTATCAGTATCAAATAATCAGGTATTGATTACATGTGCTATTGATTCTCAGTGAGTGAAATCAAGCAAACAAGGGAAGATAATTTGTCATTTTCCCTTTTTTGTTTTATGTAAAATTGCTTAAAATATTTTCAAGTCTATTTTGTTATTTTATGAAGTAGTTGAAGGTATAAAATACAAGTTTGGTTAGAATTTATATATTTGTTATTAAGAAATAACCATTAAATCCTTGCAGGGTTGAATATAAGCTTTTTTCTAAGATTGGATGATTTTAAAAAAATCTTCTAATGGCCATTTCTTCTTTATATTCATAATTTTTTATTTAAAATATTGAGTTTTTATTTAAAATATTGAGCCATAATGTTTTCTTTCCTTAAAAATTTGGGATGCAATTATATCAACACAGCAAGTCGGAGTTTTGAAGGAATAATCAATAAAGACACATAACACCGTATAAGGGGGCTTCAAAAATTCATGGGAAAATGCCATTATCTTTTCATTCCATTTTTTCATAAATGTATTGTAGTCTCCTTGTACATGTCCTAAATAAATTGAAGTTGGGACCATTACAGTATGAAAATAAAGGTTTTATTCATTATCTTTACTGGTCTTTAAATTGATTTGTAAGCTCACGGTTTTGTTTAATTTTGTTCATGTTTTGGAAAGAATGTAAACATAAGGCTACATCATTTTGTATGATGTTGTGGGCGCTTTTTTAAGAACTCACAAAAGCAGTAACATTTGCTTTTGAAATGTTTCTTAAATTAGGCAGCCAATTTAAAAATTCTTCATTAGGATTAGGTAGGCTTATAATTTTCATGTTGAATTAGTTGTTTGCTTATAAAGTAGTGATTGAAAGGCATTTAGTTTACTGATTCAATAGTGTTTTATATCTATCTTTCAGGAACCAGATTTTATTGATGATATAGAAGAAAAAACTCCTATTAGTAATGAAGTAGAAATGGAATCGGAGGAACAGATTGCAGAAAGGAAGAGGAAGATGGTAAGTCAGGAAGTCAATAGCTGCTTAATGCTGTTGTGAGGGCTTATTGACATGTATACTCTTCCCATAGTAATTGTTCTTGCTGTTAGGTGGACATCTACAGTTCATTGCTAAAAATTAGCAGATTTGAATCCTTGATGTGCCATCCGGCATTCTAATTGGCTTTATCATTACCATTCAAGTAACTTTCATCTTTTGTAAACTTACTGTGTGTTAGATACTTAACAATGTATGGCATTTAAGTAATAATCTTTTAAATATTTTGAAGCTGAGGACTATTCAAAAATGTTAATGCCACGTTACTACATAAAACCTTTTGTTAGGTAAATTTTTTCTTTCTCTCTATAATTTAGTATGAAACAAAAACTGAACTTTAAAGCTTATAATAATAGCTTATGCAAAAAATAAAACCAAAAACCCTGTTCTCATACTATCATAAAACAAGGTGTTTTATTAAAATAAAGCTTGGTATTCACATTCTTAGTATTATTTGCAAATGTCTGTATAAAACTAGGACAAAGTACTTTCTCACAAACCATTGGTAATTTAGTGTTCAGTATAAAGCTAATGCAGTATTATAGTAAATTATACTTTGAGCGTCCCAAGATTTGAAAATGAGCTCACAAATGATTTTACTATAATTTTTACCATTTCCTCATATGTTTCCTTGTTTCATGGTTTAGTGGTTTCTATGCTGTATTCCAAGGCATCCCAAATGTCATATACTTAAAGGTGTGATCTTTCAAAGTGGTCATTTGTTAGGACTACTATTTCAATTTTTTATATCACCTTGATGGTCATCCTTTTAATACCTAGTCTTTGTTGCTGTTCACAATTGTAAAAAACAATGCGGAACTGTTTCACAGCATAAGGATTTTTTTTAAAAGCTCTATTGGGACAGAGGGTTTAATGATTAGAGGATGGAGAAAATGTTTAAGAATGATTACAAAGGTGTTCCTGTATGTATAGGAATTATCTTGAACCTTTTCCAAGGTTCAATTACATGTGCCTCTTCTAACAACACTGTGTAGGGTTTCCGACACTAAATCAGAAAGCTTCATCTTTCTCCCACGGAGTGGCTGGTGGGATTGAATCGCTGACCTTTTGGTTTGCAATCCAGTGCTTTCCCCACAGAGCCAATTACCTAAACCTATCTAAATTCTGGGAGTCCTGGTGTGGCGTTGTGGGCTAATGCATCAGTCTGGAAAGTCGTCTGAAATGCAAGGTCGGTGGTTCAAGCTCACCAGTTGCTCCTTGGAACCCTCTACAGGGTTGCTATGGTTTGGAATCAACTCGACAGCACTTAGCAACAACAATATATAAATTCTGATGGCCCCTTTTTGACTATAGAGTTTCAGTAGTATCCTGTTCCAAGCCCAGTTGCCATAGTCTCTGTCTTCTACCTGATCTAAACATGCAGAAAATTTTGGGAAAAAAAGAGTGTAATTGGCTACTATATGCTTACTATGTGTCTGACAGGAGGAACAACTTCTATACTGGTTCAAAGGGCTACTAAGAGTCACTTGAATATGATGGGAAATTAAAAAAAAAATATCACACTTAAAAAAACAAAAGCTAGAGGTTTGTATATGCCCACAAACTATTTCATTTAGAATGCTATTTCAAAGTTGTTTCAAGTAGGTAGCAACTTTTACAATGTACCTTTGTAAAACAGTGGAACATTCTCAGTTCCCAGAAGAAAATGGATACCCATTCGTTGATGTTAAACTTGGTTTGTTGTTGTTGTTAGGTGCCCTCGAGTCGGTACCGAATGCACAGCAGAATGAAACACTGCCTGATCCTGGGCCAACCTCACTATGGTTGTCATGCTTAAGTCCATCGATGCTGCCACTTGGCCAGTCCATCTCGTTGGGGGTCTTCCTCTTTTTCTCTGATCCTCCACCTTACCAAACATGATATCCTTCTCCAGCGACTGGTCCCTCCTGACAATATGTCCGAAATATGAGACACAAAGTTTGGCCATTCTGGCCTCCAAGGAACACTCTGGCTACACTTCTTCCAAAACAGATCTGTTGGTTCTTTTGGCAGTCCATGGCACTTTTCAATATTCTCCTCCAACACCATAACTCAAAGGCATTAATTCTTGGTAGAATTTTAAAAAATAGATTATCATATAATAGCTTACTTGGGAATCCATTTTTGGTTGCTTTTGTTTATAAATATGCTCTTTATATAAAAGGAGCTCTGGTAGAGTAGTGGTTACGAATCGGGCTGCGAACCGCAAGGTCAGCAGTTCGAAACTACCAGCTGTTTACGGGAGAAAGATGAGGCGTTCTGCTCCCGTAAAGATTTATAGCCTCAGAAACCCTGTGCAGGGTCGCTCTGCGTCGGTTCCGACTCCACAGCACACAGCCACATAAAAGGACACGTAAAAGTTTCTATATTCATTTTAGCATATTCATTCTACATCTGCTACTGTGGCTGTACAGCTGGTTATTTTTATGAGATTAAAATTTGAAAAGTATGTTTATAATTTGTCTGATATTGTGAAAGGATGTGAAATAAAAACTTAGAAAATCTTCCTTAGACATCCTGACCTAGAAACCCTTCAGTATTTATTGCAGTTCTTTTAAATTGGAACATTTGTGTTGAATTTTTGCATGTACTCAACAGGCAGAAAACAAAAATATGCATCCTAGGATTCCTAAGCATAAGCAATCAGTATTCTCCACCAGTCCCCAGTAGTTAGTGTTTGAAGACCAAAGTACTTGGCTTAAAAATCTTAAATATGAATCATTTTTTTGTTTTTCTAGTCTTTTTGAATTGGGTAGTAAACATCAGTAAGTGAAAGAGGAAGTCAAAGAAGAAGTGGCAAATAAAATTTTTAAAAATGGACAAAAGTTTTAAAACATGGTAGTCACAATACTGCTCAAGAGAAATGTGTTAAATGGACTTAAATGTTCTCCTGTGACAACAAAACTTTCATACATTACGGGATCATTCCCAGGTTGTGATAAAAGCAGTCAATCATGCCCTCTTCTCAGATAAATTTCCGTAACTTGCTTTAAAGAACACGTGAAAAAGACACCAGGTAATCTACAAACTTAAATATACTCCAAAATTTATCTTGTAGAATATCGAACCATATGAAATTCCTGATATTTGATCATTTTTACCTACACATATGGCAATTTCACACAAACTTAATATTTAGCATCTTGTTTGGTTTCCAAAATTTACACCAGTGGACTTAACTATATTTTAGTTGCTGACTTTGCTTCTTTTTGATGAGAATGGAAGACAAGATAATGTCTCTGTCTTCAGGGGCATTTACAAAAACAATTATTTTGTAGCAAGACAAGGTAACCAAGGAAAGACTAGACTTACTGGTCTGATAGAGACTGGTGGAACCCCCAAGACTGGCCCTTAGACATTCTTCAAACCTGGAACTGAACCTAGTCCTGGAGATTACCTTACAGCCAAACAATAGAAAGGCCTATAAAGTGAACAGTAACATCTTGAGAAATGTGTTCCTCAGAACCAACCAATCACATGAGAGCCCAGGTAAGGAGCCCTGGTGGCACATGGTTAAAGTGCTTGCTTGCTAATCGACAGGTTGGTGGTTTGAACCAACCAGAGGCTTTGCAAAAGAAAAGACCTGGCAATCTACTCCCATAAAGATGGTTGCTTAGTGTTGTTGAGTAGGTTCCTACTCATAGTGACCCTGTATAGGGTTTCTGAGGAGTGGCTGGTGGGTTTGAGCTGCTGACCTTGTGGTTCACAGTCCAGTGCTGATCCTACAGTGCTACACCAGGAGTACCCCATAAAGATTACAGCCTAAGAAATCTGATGGGCAGTTTTACTTTGTTCTGTAGGATCACTGAGGATGACTTGATATGGCATATAACTTACTCCGGGGAGTGTAGCAATTGCAAAGTTGCACCATTTTCTTTTCCATCATTTTCTCAGCCTTCTCATATTACACAGTATTCCACAGAACTCTAATCTGAGTTGTTTTATAAAAAGAGTGCTGTGGCTGGTTGAGTTTAGTAACAACATTGTACCATATCCCCAACCTTTCATCTTCTCTTGTTTAAAAACTCTTAATTAGTTTGTTGATGCTTTTATTTTTCTGAGGTCTGGTTTTCTCTCATAAGTGTTTTAAGAATTGTATACTTAAATGGCAAAATGGAGCCCACTTGATTTTATAAGTATTCTGTTCAAATAAAATTATATTTAGCTTTAGCTGCCTTGTAATACATTTAAGATTTCTAAAATCTTGTTTTAAATGCTTCCAACTTTATATGACTGCAAAGAACAGTGATGCGCATTTTATATAATACGTTCAATTCTTGCTTATTTTACCAGACATTTGAGTGTTTGCTATCTAGTAAGCACTATTGTTGGTACACTGGTGAGCAAGGAAGGCAAGGTCCTTGCCCTGGAGAAGTTATCATACATAGAGGCTGAGTACAGGAAGTAATGAGTATCAAGTAGTTAACAGGGCCATGAAGATAAATCATTATTGTGGATGGAGAGAAACTACATGGATACCACACTCAAGTCAGACTTAATACAATGGAATGATTTTCATTGATAACCAATAATCCTACCCAATTTTAAAAGATCTGAAATTGATCTCTAATTGATAAAAAGGTCTTTTTGTTTCTTTACTATTTCAAGCCTTTAGGATAGACTAATTTGGCAGGTGGGCTTTGGCATTTCTCATCCTTTTAAATATTTTAGGCAGCATTTTTTCCCTTTCAAGAAAAGCTACCTCCTAGCGAGTGGCAAGGTAGAGAAGTAAATTAGGAGTCCTGGTTTGATGCTGCAGGTTAATGCACTGGACATCAAAGTCGGTTTGAACCACAAGGTTGGTGGTTCAAACTCATCAGCCACTCCTCGAATACCCTATACAGAGTCACTCTGGGTTGGAACAGACTCAATGGCACTTAACAACAACAGGAAGCTAAGGTAGAAAAATAAATACCAAACTCAAGAGTTCTGGTATCACACTGTAGGATAGGCATTGGACCACAAAGTCAGTTTGAATCGAAAGGTTGGTGGTTCATACTCACCAGTTGCTTCTTGGAAACCCTATACAGGGTTACTAAGAGCCAGAACTGCCTTGATGGCACTTTAACAAGTCCTAAAAAAATATGCTGGAGTTAAAAAGGATTCTGAATTTCTCTAATCACCTACAGACAGCTTCAAATCCTTGAAGCTATATATACTATTGTTATTTTTCTCAATTAGATCTATAAAATGGGTGATGAGTTTTCAGTCATTAGATACATTTATGTGTCGAAGAATGTGTCAAAGAATGTATTAGATGCAGCAGAAAATATAAAGCTGAATGACATGAACTTTACAGAATTTCGTAAAAGCACTGTGGTTTTTTTAATGACATAAATCAAAGACACATATACATACCCCATAATGTTTGTGTACATTGAGATGGTTCAGCTTTATTTTAAGTACGGCTAGCAGTTGTAGTAATTGTTTTATGTCAGAGGTTGTTATTAGGAAGGAGAGTAAATTGGGAGGAAGGAAACTTGGATAATTATTGCTTTGCTTTTAAGTGAGTCGTTTATAATGTTCAAGGACTTTAAAGATCCCAAGGAGCTCTAAAGTGTTTATGAATCATCTCTGAAGTTTTGCTTTGGCTATCAGTTAGCTGTATTGTTTAGAAGAAAGTTCAATTTTTAATTGAATTATCTTGGGTCTTTATACTATAGAATTTTATTACGACCCTCACTACTCCCACCATCCAAAATAAGTGAATACTGAATTATGTAAAAGAAAACTCTTTTGACATCAACTCTGGATATTTATATAAAGTAGCTTCCTAGGTGTCTTTTGACATAAACCCTAGATATTTATCTAAAGTAGCTTCCTAGATGTGTGGCTTATGGCCATTTTTTTTCTTTTGCATATAAAATGATTCATGCTATTGTTAAGCAAATTTATTTCCATCTGGAAAAATATACTTATCCCATAATTACTTTTAAAAAATTTTTGGAGAGGTATAACTACCTCCTAACTCTGGTTCATTAGGAAAAGCAATGAAAAAAAAAACCCAACACCAAACTACCTTTAGTTATTCAAGATTTCCAAGTAGGGAATCCTAATATACAGAAATAGGAATCCCTGGATGGTGCAAATGGTTCTGTACATAACAATTTGTGGTTCACATCTACCCAAATGCACCTCACAAGAAAGGCCTGAAAAATCACAACCATTGGAAACCTTATGGAGTACGGTTGTACTCTGAAACACATGGGGTTGCCATAAGCCTGAATCAATAACTCTTCATTTTTATTTTTACATATGCAGAAACGGTTTAAATAGAGAGGCATATGGCAAAAAGGGGTCAATGGAGTAAAGAAAATCAAAGGACTGGAGATGGAGAATTGTCTAAAGAAAGAATCCATCTTGAAAACTTTGGGTGCATTAAACAAGACCATCTTTTGTGGATGCTATTTGTGTCTGATTACTCACCTCAGACTAGAGAGCTAAGATGCAGATGTGTATCCATAAACAAATAATCTTACCTCTTTGAACCTTAATTCCCTAAGTATAACACATTTTTAAAAGAGTAGGACATCTTCAGTATGGCAATTTCCTGTAACAAATTAGAAATTTAATAGTATTCTTACGAGTTTTGTTGGCATACTTCGTTGTTCCCTGAGTGTAACAAAGAAAAAAGCATTGTTTAAGAATAAGCAGTTTCCAAAATCGATGTAGTGATACCTGAATCTCTGCTGGTAATTACTCAACTAAAGCTCCAATGTTGACAAGACCATGGAAGCCAGACCTTGAGTTTCTGATCTTTCTTTCTTTCTTCCCCACATCGATGACAATAAAGGAGGAAAGACAAATGGATCTAAGCCTCAGGACCTGGTTCTTGTCATTTGGAGAACTGGACAGTTGATGGACGTGCTTCCTGTTTCTGGTTGAGAGCTGAAGCATTTGCCAGGCCCACTGGTCAAGGCTCTGGGTCTTGCTTTTAATGTTCTCCATCCAAGGAGAACTGATGTTCAAAGGAACCGTTGCTGTTCCTCAGTCCCTGCCTTGAACTGTCAGTATAAGACAGGAAGAGCAGAAGGTAGAGGAATGCCTTATGAGAATTATAATGGAGGGCAAGTGGGCTAAAGTAGAATAACATTTATGGGATACCTACCATTTTTCCAAGTACTGTTGGAAAACTTCAGACATTTTTCTCTTTGAATTCAGTAACAATCCACTGAAGTGTAAGTATTATTACCCACGTTCTGTAGTCTGAAAGGTTAACTAATTTACCTAGAGATACAGCGATAATAAAAAGACAAGAGTCATGATTTGAACACTACTATAAGGAGCTCTGGTAGCGTAGTGGTTGCGAATCTCATGGTCAGCAGTTCGAAACTACCAGCTGCTCCACAGGAGAAAGATGAGGCTTTCTGCTCCCGTAAAGATTTACAGCCTCAGAAACCCTGTACAGGGTCGCTATGAGTCGGAGCCAACTCCACAGCACACAACAACAACATATGTTGCTACAATATTTCAGTGTTTTCTCACTCCTTAAATGCCTATGAATTTTAGCTTATCAACATAGTTTATACATTAGTAACTTTGAATCTTTTAAAAAGGCTGGCTTCTGTTTAAAGAAAAAATTTTCAGTTTGGTAAAGCAAGGTAGTTTTTGAGGTTTTTGTTCTACTCATCATTAATGCTTAGTCATCCAGGTGCTCCTTTCATGAAATGCATTGGTAATGGCAGGGCTTACTAAAAAGATGTTTCAAATTCTAAAAACTGTTCAATAAGCATCATTTTTTCATATTTACCAACAATAGAAGAAGTATTGTTGCTAACATTATTATAGTAATTTTTAAATTGCCATGAGCGTTTGGATTTTTAGTTTATTATTTTTTATGTCACCTAAATTTCCCAGACGAGAGAAGAACGGAAAATGGAAGCAATTCTGCAAGCTTTTGCCAGACTTGAAAAAAGAGAGAAGAGAAGAGAACAAGCTTTGGAAAGAATCAGTACAGCCAAAACTGAAGTTAAAACTGAGTGCAGAGACACACAAGTTGTCAGTGATGCTGAGGCTACTCAGGTAACACCCTTCCACCTTCCAGTAAACTTTCTACACAAAATTCCAAGGAATTTTTAGTAATGCCACACGTTAGCCTTTCACTGATAGCATTTCTCAAATCCTATGCAAATTCAGAGCTGAGATGTAACACTATTTTTATGAGTAAGTTTTTAATTATGTGAACTTATTGAAGTAAATTTAGATTTCTGTTTCTTTCTTATATAAACACAGTATCTAAATTTCTTTCCTCTTATATTTTGAATTAGGAACAAGCAAAAGAAGAAACTACTAGCAAGCCAGCCCCTGCCAAAGTGAATAGAACTAAACAAAGAAAAAGTTTTTCTAGGAGTAGGACTCACATTGGACAACAACGTCGGAGACACAGAACTGTCAGCATGTGTTCAGATGTCCAACCATCTTCTCCTGATATAGAAGTTGCCACACAACAAAATGATATTGAACATACTGTACTTGCAGTAGAACCTGAACCAGAAACTGCACTTGCAGAAATAATTACCGAAACGGAAGTTCCAGCACTTAGTAAATGTCCTACAAAGTATCCCAAAACTAAAAAGGTATGGTCCTAATGAATGTAGTAAGAACTCAGTTTTCTAGTAAGTGTCATAGTAATTACATTGTTTTAAAAATTCAATGTACAACGTCTCATAATGAATAGACTGATCAGAAACATCATTTTTACACTTGAAATTTTTTAACTAAGAAGAGGCTTGCTATTTTAGTTAAGTTTGAAATCATTTGCATTATACATATGTGGTTGTGTACTTTTTTTGTGTGTGTCTGCATTATGTTATAATCTTCAGTATGTCAAGAAATATTTTTAGTAGTCATCATTCTTTAAATCTGCAAACATTATATAGAAAATTTTTACTTTTTAAAACTAGTTTTAGGTTTATTCTTTTTATTTACATTTTTAATCAATTGTATAAGTATATTATAAAAATTAAATGGGAAATTACTGATTTCATTAGATTGTACAAAGAATGAAAATTTATAAGGAAGAATAATTTTAGATCAATTTCTTTAATAAAAGTCTTTGAAAAACTGACAGATTTATCAATTAATTATGGAAAGCTATTGGCATGATCCCTGTTTAACTATTTATTTAGAATAACAGAATAGCCTTATGAAGCTTCGTTTTTTTTTTGTCTGAGTGAAGTGGAATACTGCAGATTGGAGCAAAGCCACAAAAGTAGTCATCCTTAAACTATTTGGGGTGAGAAATGGATCATAAACATTCTTTAACAAAATACTCTAAAATGTCATTTGTTTTGTCTTTGTTCTTCCATTGTTTCAGTATAGTTTGTAAGCAGGTTGGTAAACCATGAGAAGTCGAACTTTAACATTAACATGGCAAACGTGAAGTCCCATAATTACCTATTGTAGAGTCTCCTAGGGTTCTCTCCACGACACCAAAGAGCTTGAGCAAGCAAGGCAATACTTTTACAATGGGCCCACCTTGGAAGGAAAAGATTGCCAACTTTTCTTCGTATTTTGGATAAATGAAAAGGAAAAAAAAACTCAGATTAAAAGTTACTTTCTCAAATTTAAACGTCTGTTGGCATGATCCCTGTTTAGTTATTATTCTGATAGTAAAAATGATCTAAATTCCTGGTTTGATGGGGCTCCTGCATCTCTCTGGTCTGAGATGTGGACTGTATCTACAAGAGGACTTCAAAAGTTCATGAAAAAATGGAATTGAAAGATAATGGAATTATTCTACAAAGTTAATTGATTCTCCAAAAAGCCTTCTTTTGGTTAAAATCTCTATATATGACATTTTATTGTTGTTTTAAACAACATTCTGTTTGACAAAATAAGAGGAATCAAATTATGATTTCCCCTAAAATTAAGACCTCAAAAAATAAAATAAAACAAAGACCTTGTTTATTTTAACAACACATGCATTTATTCTCTGCCAGATACTGTTATGGCATATGTTGCTGGCTTACAGTTAGTAAAAACGGAATTGTGTATACTATATATCAATCCACAGGATAAGGTTAAGAAAATTATTTGAGTGAGTTTTGAAAGCATAGGAATGTAAGAGATCTCCACAGCTTTTTCTTCCCAAGACAACCTTTTTCTACAGGCATACATATGTTAACTCTTGTAATCCTAACATTATTTGTAGAGTTCCCCTCTATCAGGACTCATTTTACAGAAAGGTTACAGGACAACCAGACAGTCTGACTCCACACTTAATGTGCTGCCCCACTATTTTCTTTCTATAACTTGTCTCAGGAAGACAGTTCTATGAATATAGAAAAAAGGCTAGGAAAGAAAAAGTGCCAAAATGTTTGTAGTGGTTATTTCTGGAAGGTTAAGATACGTAGGTTATTTTTTTTAGTATATGTGTGTGAGTGAATGCATATATATGTATACATATATATATACATATATATATATACACACACCACTAATTTCCCAAATATTTATATTATCTGCTATCTTGATAGGAAAGAGATGAATACCCAGATAGCAGAAACAGGAAACATAGCTTGTGTTGGCAAATGTAAATCCTTATATCCATGTCCATTACAATTGAACTTTGCAAAAAAAAAAAAAAGTACTCATTAAATCTGAGGCTAGTCAGGTAAGACTGGATTATATACATTGTACATTAAAGAATCAGCAGAGTTGATCACAAAAAAACCTAAACAAATGAAATTTCAAACAGTAACATGAGAGACATTCAAACTATTGATATTCAGTTATTGATTCTCTACAGCTTTCTTTAAAAAGCACATGCACTGGCCTTATTGTCTAAATTCTTCTGTACAGCCAGATTGAAAAGCACGGCTTAAAGTCAAGAGTTTAAACTGAACCTTTTTTTTTTAACCTATAATAGAAACAACTACAACCTAAATGTAGTGTTATAGTGTTATAGTTGATTAATTGGCATTGAAGTCTTAAGATTTTACTATACTAAAAGGCAGTAGTGTTTTTATGTATATACATTTTACAAAAGTAATCATGTGCTTTGTTCCTACAAAATGTTACATAAAAAATTTTAAGAATAACATGAGAACCAAGGAAATGTTGACTACCTTAAATTGATGTGGATATCATATATGAATAATTTTAATTACTCAGTATATTACTTTAAAATACTGATTTCAGTTAGACTATTCTAATAGGATTTATGTAATTACATATATAGTGAAGTGGTTCCCATTTCTCTTTTCTTTAGCACTTGGTCAGTGAATGGTTAAGTGAGAAGAATGAGAAGACAGGAAAAGCTTCGGATAGCCTTTCAGAAAGGCCTCTGCGTATAACTACAGACCCGGAAGTATTGGCTACACAGCTCAATTCTTTACCAGGTCTCACTTACAGTCCCCATGTCTACTCTACTCCTAAGCATTATATTCGGTTCACTTCACCATTCCTTTCCGAAAAAAGGAGGAGAAAAGAACCTAATGAAAACGTCTCTGGCTCATGCAAAAAGGTAATCTTTTCTTGGGATATATAAAACTAGCCAAATTCATTCCTTACTTAGTGAAATACTTTTGGAATCCACTCTACTTATAAGGCTATATAAACAGTTAAAAACTGGTATCGATTCATTTACCGTTTTATGTATTTCAGCGATGGTTGAAACAAGCTCTGGAAGAAGAAAATTCTGCAATTTTACATAGATTTAATTCACCCTGCCAAGAAAGGTCCAGAAGTCCCACAGTCAATGGTGAAAGTAAAAGTCCACTACTATTAAATGATAGCTGTTCCCTTCCAGGTAGAATTTTTCTTTCAGTCTTGTTTTAATGTGAGGAATGTGGCAAGATACATAGCTTCATTAACAGGCACATTCTGATTACTGCTGTACTGTTTCAGAAACGATGCACAGTGGTCATGTGTACTTTCTCTTGTCTGTCCTCTAACCTTTGGATTAAGTATATAGATGTGACATATTGGATAAATACGTAGACATAAATGGAGCCCTGGTGTGGCACTGTATGATAAGCATTGGACTGTAAGGTCGTCAGTTCAAACCCCCCACTTGCTCCTCAGAAAAGCCTAAAATGGGTTATGATTTGGAACTGATTCAACCACACTTAACAACACATAGAGACATAAACAAAAAACATAATTGTAATAAAACTGTTTCTTAAAATTTATGGTTGAATTTTTGTCCTATTTTGGCTTTTGGACTAGCTGCTTTTCAGACAGATTCAAAAGATTCTAAGAAATCAGTTAAAATAACAGCCATGCCAGTAAGATTTCTCTAAAAACACTAGGTCTTTTGAGGCAGAGAATGCTTGCTAAAAGTGAAGTTAACTTATTTAGAGGAAATGGTTTCATGTTGATCCTATCTTTAAAAAAATGCATAGGTTTTTAGGAAAGATGTCATAACTAGATTGATGTTTTGGTCCTTTTTAGAATGTGGTTGAGATTGTAGCAAAACTAGCAGCGTCATGGCTTACAATTTTTGTTTTCCAATAACAGATTTAACTACACCACTAAAGAAACGAAGACTCTATCACTTATTAGATTCTGCTTACTCCGAAACCTCCACACCCACTCCTTCACCATATGCTACACCAACTCACACTGATACTACTCCTGTAGACCCATCATCTGCCACTCCTCCACGGATAAAATCAGATGACGAAACTTGTAGAAATGGTTATAAACCAATATATTCCCCTGTTACCCCTGTAACTCCTGGTACACCAGGAAATACCATGCACTTTGAGGTAAGAAATTTAAATGAACTAATGCTAGATAGGAAAAAAGTTTTCTGAAACTAAGAAAATTGTGTGCAAGTGCTTACTTAATGTTAAACTTTTTCATTAAAATGAGCTTTCTTATTGAGATACATAGACTAAGCAAATACATGTGTCAGATCTACCTTAAAATATATGTTTTATTTGGGGAATAGAAGTAAAACAAAACAGCATAAAACTCAAAAGTCTGTAGTAGTTTTCTCATTTTAAGTTTTTATTTCTGTAAATATTATGAATTTGGCAATATAATTACCGATTCTAATCTTTTTTTTTTTTTAATATATGTATATAGAACATTTCCTCTCCAGAAAGTTCTCCAGAAATTAAGAGACGCACTTATAGCCAAGAGGTAAGGACTTACAGAAAAAGGCAAATTTTCCTAGTGTCATTATTTTAAATTATTGATAGACTTAAAAATAAGCAGTGTCAAAATGTGTTTGTGGATATTTGTGTAATTTTTAAAAATTTTTTTATTAACAGGGATATGATAGATCTTCAACCATGTTAACATTGGGGCCTTTCAGAAATTCTAATTTAACTGAACTGGGTCTGCAAGAAATAAAGACTATTGGTTATACCAGCCCAAGGAGTAGGACTGAGGTCAGTAGGCAGTGCCCTGGAGAAAAGGAACCCGTGGCAGACCTTCAAAGGGGACTCGATGTAATCGAGCAGACTGCCTTACATAAAAGCATGGAAACATCTTCACATGACAGGACTGAGTCTAACAGCCAACTGGAATCTACTCACTCTGGACGGGGCACAATATATTCTTCCTGGGGAAAGAGTCCTGACAGAACAGGAGTTAATTTCTCAGTAAACTCTAATTTGAGGGATCTGACACCCTCACATCAGTTGGAGGTTGGAGGCGGCTTCCGAATAAGTGAGTCAAAGTGCCTGATGCCAGATGATACTAGAAGCATGTTTATGGAAACAGCTGTGTTTTGTACTTCAGAAGATGGGCTTATATCTGGTTTTGGACGGACTGTTAATGACTGTTTGATCGACGGAAGTTGCACACCCCAGAACCCTCCACAAAAGAAAAAGGTTACAAATTTAACCATTTATATAGTCTTTTTAATAGTGTTTTTTGTTTTGTTTTTTTAAATATTTCTATGGGCAATGAGTAGCTGTAATATGTATTATGTTAAGGCATTCTTAGTTATTCAAGTTAAATATGTAAAACCTTTTGCAAATGTTTACTTAACTAGAAAACGTTTGTAGAAAAAGTAAAAAATTCTAATGATAATGGAAAATTCTTGTAAGAAGTATGGTTTCAGAGACCCAAAATTCAAGTAATTTATTTTACCAAGCCACTGTAACTTTAAACTATATATTTTACCAAGTAACTTAAAACAATATAGGCTCCCAACCAAATAAAGTTGAATAATTTCTTTTCACCCTCATTTTACATAGAACAGGCAGTCTTGTATGGAAGAAATGCCTCTTTCATCATTCATATAACCTATAGATTTTAGACTATGGATATATAAGAATATTTTGAAAATTGTATTAGTAGATAAGTGTTATTATCTACTAAGTGATATTGTTATCAACTAAGTCCCCTCTGTAAATTTAACCCATTTGGTTGGCAGATATATTGATCTGATTAGAATGCCTTATTTCAGAGGAAGGAGGAAAACTACAACACTTATTTAATTTGTTAATAGACTTATTGCTTTGCAAGTCTAAGAATTTTAGTGATGTGTGCTTTTAATTTTTATAACAGAGTCCAGTTGGCAACTTTGTGGGAAGCAATGTAGTATAGTGGAAAGAGCACGGGCTTTCAAGTAAGACCTAGGTTCGAATCCCGGCTCCAACACTCACCAGCTGTGTGACCTTGAGTGAGTGAGTTACTCAATTTCCTCATCTGTAAAATGGGGATGATAATATACCTATTTTATAGGGTTGTTGTGAGGATTAAATGAGATAATGTACATTAATCATTTAGTACAATGCCTTGCATATTTGTAGGCATTTGATAATTGTTAATTATTTTATTTGTTCAGAATCGAATTATTTTACATAATTTTCCTAATGTTTATATAGTAATTCTTTTTATATAAAAAAGTGATTGACAAATTTAACAAAAATTAAAGATTTGCTTTTCTTTTTCTTGCTTAAGGTTTCTCTATTAGAGTACCGTAAGAGACAACGCGAAGCTAGGAAAAGTGGCTCTAAGGCAGAAAACTTTCCATTGGTTAGTGTATCACCTCATGCAAGTGGAAACTTGAACAATGGTGATGGGTGTGTCAACAGTAGTGAAAATGGGGAGCAGGTAGAAAACACTGCTAGCCTACCTTTACCAACACCAGCTGCTGCTTATAATGCTAATTCTGAAGAAACCAGCAACAATTGTCCTATTAAAGAAGCTTCTGCCAGTGAGAAGAATGAACCAGAAGTTCAATGGTAAACCTATTTTTAAAATCTAATTGGTAGCTTTAAAAGTACAAACGATATAGCTTATAATTAAAGTAGTCTGTATTTTCTTTATCACTCAGTCAGAATCTTGTTTTTCATTAGCTGATTTTGAATGGCGATATATAAAGGTTTAAATTGTCCTACCCTGGAAAAAATAAGCTTTTGTTAATGAGCTAGCTTTCTATTTGTTGTTCTTCTTCCAAAGCTAAGTAGATAAAGATGTGTAGCCATAATTTGAAAGATCCTCTTTGATGATAGGACTTCAAACCAGCTGATACGTTAGTGTTGTTAAAGGTCCACTATGTTTTCTCATTGGTAATTTATTCATATTACTCACACACATATTCCCCTCCAAAAACCTTTATCACAGTCAGGAACTTGCTGTTTCTTTATATATGTGTGTATGTGTGTGTCTCTCTCTATATATATAGAGACATACACACACACACCCTTTCCAGTTACCTTGAAAGAGCAACCAAAATTTAAAAAGTTAGATGTAGGATTGACCTTGGCAAAGAACAGGAGGCCACATTGACTTTGTCCCCTTACTCCTGAGAACTTGCTAGTAGCCAACACAAAGCCTGAGAATTTCCCTACAGTTCTGACACAAAGTAATTTGTTGGAGGTATATTTTGGTACCTTTGGTAAACTAAAGGGATATTCTGAATGCTAATATACTATTCTTCAACTCTCCTGTCTTCTCACCAAGAAACTACTGAAGTTAAAGGATTTGAATTTGACTGAGTTCTTCAAATAAATGGGGAGAAGACTCTTAGTACTGGCAGTTGTTTTTGTTTTTTAAAAAAAGGATTATCTGGTTTAAAAGCTTTTAACACCAAAGTATTTTCCAAGTCCAGCACTTTAGTCTTGGTGTGAGCAGTCTGAAAGGACATGTTAACCACTAAACACTAGCTTCTTATAGTTAATGATAGATTTTACTTTGAAGGACTGCCTCAACTTCAGTGGAACAAGTGCGAGAAAGAAGTTATCAGAGAGCGTTACTTCTCAGTGACCACCGAAAAGATAAAGAGAGTGGTAAGTGAGCTTCTTCCCTCAGCTAACAGTGGAGCCAGCTAACCCCCTTCTGTAGCCTTGTTCTTTGCTGTTCTAATGTTCTTTGGGTCTGCTTCATCTCTAGGGGGAGAGTCACCGTGTATGTCATGTTCACCTGGTCATGTTCAGTCTTCACCTTCATCTCATTCAAATCACATTCCCCAGTTGCAACCTAAGGGCCCAGGCCCATCTTTCAGTGAGCTTATGGAAGGTCAGTAAGCAGATGGCCTATCATGGTTGTAATTTTAAACATCTTTTTTAAATTTGAAAGAAGCCTTTATGAAAGTTGATTTGAATACAATGTTAAGTTGCTTTGTGGTGTTCATAAAGACAAAATGTTATCATGTGGTAGTTTATTTATATGAATTTCTTCTGTCTGACAGACCCAGATCCTGAAAACCCAGAACCCACAACTACAAATGAATGTCCATCCCCAGATATTTCTCAAAAGACTTGTAAAAGTCCTTCAAAAATGAGCAAGGTAATAGTAACACTGCATCTTTGAAAATGACCATTCAGAAAAGTTGATGTTAAAATGCAGACAGATTCTTCTGCTGTAGCAGGTATCAGTTTGTGGTTTCTAGGTGCTTTTTTCTCTGTCAGACCTTCAATTTTGTTTTACACTTTCTCTAAAAGTTTCACCTCTAGTGAAAGGGTTTCTAGGAAATTTAAACATTTTTCATGAAATATTTCCACAACTAATTAAGGTCCAGTGACATTCATTTCGAAAAAATAATGATAGGTCCATCCTGGAACATGAAGATATTATTATCTAATGTGATATATATATCACTTTGGCAACTAAAGATGAAGAAGACCATATACATTTAAGTATCGTGTATAGTAAAGAAAGCAAAAGGGTATTTAAAGTCCAAAGTTTTGGGGAGCAAGTTTCATTACCTATGCAAATTTATCACTAGGTTTGGTGTTCTTTAAGTAAACTCAAAAATAGGTTTTCTCACTCTAAGGGGAAAAAGGCATTATTTCCAAGACTAACTGTTTTCGTAACGTGAGTTCAATAAAAAATAATTCAGTTTAAGCTCACTACAAGAACTTACTGGAACTAAAAAAACTTACTGAACTAAAGAAAGGGAAAAAAAAACCAAATTGGACTTCTCAAAAATATTCTATTCTCTGCCCCATTTTAAAAATTAGTATTTGGGTAACATTAAATATCAGACTAAACCACAAGGTACATAAAATTTTACATTTGTATAAAATACATAGGTTAATATGGTGTGTTTTCTTTTCATAGCCTGGTTCCCCTGGACCTGTAGTTCCTGCCCAGACACATGGGAAAATACTTGTAAAGCCAGATCCCCATTGGGAGGCAACAGTTTTAGTACCAGAAGCTGAGGCTGGTGTTCATCTAAAAACAGAGCTCCAGCAAAAACAGCTAGCAAGTAATGCCCAAGCACTTTTGAAAAATCCTCCTCAACCACATCTTCGCGGTTCATCTGAGCAACTTTCACAAAAGCTGCCTTCTACACCAATGAAGCTGCACTGTCCTCCATCGCCTCACGTAGAAAATCCACCCAAGTCCTCAACGCCTCACACACCTGTACAGCATGGCTATCTCTCACCAAAGCCTCCTTCACAGCAGTTAGGATCTCCCTACAGGCCTCATCATTCACAGTCACCTCAAGTTGGAACACCTCAGCGAGAGCCTCAGAGAAATTTTTATCCAGCAGCACAGAACCTTCAAGTCAATACTCAGCAGGCCAATTCTGGAGCATTATTTCCACAGACACCCTCAGGACAACCTTCAGCACCATACAGTCAGTTCAGCCAACAAAGTTTGAACAGCACGGCACCACCCCCTCCACCCCCTCCACCTCCTTCCTCATCTTACTATCAAAACCAGCAGCCCTCTGCAAACTTTCAGAATTACAGTCAGCTCAAAGGTAGTCTTTCCCAACAAACTGTGTTTACATCAGGACCAAATCAAGCACTTCCTGGCAGCACAAGCCAGCAAACAGTTCCAGGACACCATGGTACTCCTGGGCATTTTTTGTCCTCTCAGAACCCTACTCTTCACCATCCGACTTCTGCTGCTGGCGTCCCACCCCCTCCTCCACCACCACCTGCTCCAGGACCACATCTTGTCCAACAGCCAAATTCCCATCAACAACACTCTGTAGCACATGTAGTAGGGCCTGTTCATGCTGTGGCCCCTGGGTCACATATTCATTCTCAAACTGCGGGACACCATTTACCACCACCTCCTCCACCTCCTGGTCCTGCCCCTCATCACCACCCACCCCCTCACCCCTCCACAGGACTCCAAGGTCTACAAGCACAACACCAGCATGTTGTAAATTCAGCACCCCCACCTCCTCCTCCTCCTCCTCCTTCCAGTGTTTTGGCTTCTGGGCATCACAGCACATCAGCTCAAGCCTTACACCACCCACCTCATCAAGGACCTCCACTCTTCCCTTCCAGTGCTCATCCAGCTGTACCACCATATCCCTCACAAGCTACACATCATACTACTTTGGGACCGGGACCCCAACACCAGCCTTCTGGAACAGGGCCTCATTGTCCATTACCAGTCGCAGGTCCTCATCTCCAGCCCCAAGGACCAAACAGTATTCCAACACCTACTGCTTCAGGGTTCTGTCCTCATCCTGGCTCTGTGGCCCTGCCACACGGGGTTCAAGGACCTCAGCAGGCATCTCCAGTGCCTGGACAGATTCCAATTCACAGAGCACAAGTGCCACCAACATTTCAGAACAATTACCATGGTTCAGGGTGGCATTAATGGACTCTTAAAAACATTTTTTAAAATGTTCTGTAAGATAAACTGTATATTTCATATGTACCTATTAAGGTACTTTTTAAAGCTTGTACATGAAACTTTGTATAAAAACAAAAGAAAAAACACCAGTGCTCTTTCATTGTATTTTTCCCATTTTTGCTTTTAAAAATTCCTTTTAAAATGTGCTGTTAAGCCAGTATTAGGTATCTTTATTTTGTAAGTGAACATTCCAGCTGTTTTTCTGGCAGTAGATTTGATGCTACACATGATCTTTAAATTTTATTGTTGCCATTAAACCCATTTAGTGACTGTTTTCTCTATGATTTTATACATATGCATTAAGTACACAGCTAAGTAATGGCACTATGAGGATTGTCACTTTTTTTTCTGTCAGCCGTTCTGTGGGTGCATCTTAGATTTTTAAAAATGCAATACAGATTTTTATAGTTTGGTGTGGACATGGCTCATTTTGTTTTATCGGTTATTTGCAAGCAAAATGTAATTTAATGTATAGATTATTTCTAATGTCTCCTGATGAACTGTAAATACTGCATTTCTTTTGCATATATAACTGCTTGCAGCTTTTCTCATTTGATATATAGCATTGTACATATGACAAGTCTTTTGCAAAACTATGTGATCTTTGTGAAAGTAGTACAGTATATGACCTTTAATTTCTTTTTTATTTTAAATATACTGTCACATTGAAGCACTGGTTGGGCATTTTAATTCATGTTAATAAATCACAATTATGTCAGTTTTACCAAATTGTCCTGTACAACGTCTGAGATTGGGTTCTAAGTTGCAATTGTAACAAAAGTTAAAGATTTCAAATATAGTTTGTAAGGAGCCTTTGATATTCTGTAGCAACTAACTACCTCACTTTAATGGCAGCAAGTGTCAGGAGAATAAGGGGTTATACCTATAACAATGTTCCTAACTTGTCATTTTATAGGAGCAACAGCCATAGCACTTTAACATTTATGCTTTGTAAATTTACACAAACAACATAGTTAATGCACTTCACATGATACAGTTTGTTAAGTGCCATCAAGACAATTTCGACTCATAGTGACCCTGTATAGGTCACCTGAGGAGCGGCTGGTGTGTTTAAACCGCCGACCTTGATCTTGCAGTTCAAACTGACTTCGCAGTCCAGTGCCTTCTCCTGTAGTGCCACCCCAGGGCTCCTGATACACGCCACAATTTGTAACAAACTTCTGGGAAAGGAGTAGCTTGCGTGGAAACAGGAAATTTTAATTTGTTCATTTTAGATTATGACCGAAATGTCCCTCTGAGGAATTAAATGACTTTAAAAACCTTAATACTATCTAGCTATAGTGGTGGTGGTAGTTGTGTGCCACTGAGTCGGTTCCTACTCATAGAGACCACGTATAGGGTGGGTTTCCAAGTCTGGTGTAGTGCTGTAGGATAAAGCAATGGACTGCAAGGTCAGTTTGAACTGCATGGTGTAGGTTCAAACTTACCAGCCACTCCTCAGAAACCAGGGTCGCTATGAGGCAGAACCAACTTGGCAGCAGTTAACAAGCAATGTTTAAGGGAGCAGAAAGCCTCATCTTTCTCACACAGAGCAAGTGATTCAAATTACTGACTTACAATTACCAGGGGATTATCTTTTGTTATGGGGCCCTGGTGTGGTAGGTTATGCATTGGGCTTTAACTGCATAGTGTACCAGGTTGAGTCTACCAACGATTCCATGGGATAAAGATGTTTCTGCTCCTGTAGAGATTTACAGTTTTGGAAACCCTGTATGGATCACTACGAGTTGGGACTGAGTTGATGGTATATAACAGTAACAGCAATCTCTTTCTTTAAAAAAAAAAAAAAAAAAAAGTTAAGTTTGGATATATAAAACTAAAGGAAAATGACATCATCCTAAGACCTTGCAGGTGAAATAATAATGTCCTCTCTCAAGTCAACATTACTAAAATATAAAATGCTAATTATTTTGAAAAACATAAAAGCTTCCCAGACTTTGTGTTCTAACTTTCAGGATGACAATTTAAGCATGTTGTAGTTATGAAGTTCTGTCAAGTCGGTTCTGACTCATAGAGACCTTGTATAGGGATTCTGAAGCTGTAAAATAATTTGTGGGAACATAAAGTCTCATCTTTTTTCAGCACTGATGCTGGGGGTCTTGAACCGCTGAACTTTTGGTTCATAGTCCAGTGTTTATCCTGGAGTGCCCGGCGTCCCAAATTAAGCATATCTGAACTGCAAGGTCAGCAGTTCAAGCTCACCAGCTGCTCCTCGGAAACCCTATACAGGATCGCTATGGGTCAGAATCGACTCCACGGTGCTTCACAGCAGCACAGCATCCTGGTGTAGCGCTGCAAGTTAATGCTCTGGACTGCCCAGTCAGCTTGAACCAGCGCTTCAAGCTCACCAGCCACTCCTCAGAAACCCTGTGCAGGGTCGCTGTTAGTGGAAACCGACTATTTTGTACCATTAGAGAAAAAAGTAAGCAGTCTATAAATGACTAAGATTTGGTAGTAACTTAAATCATACTATACTTCTAGCTTCCATTTCCTTTTGAAAAATGCTACTGATGGAGACATTAATAAAGCTGCTATTAGGGGCTCAGCCCTAAACCAGAAATTTCAGGATTTAGAACTTGGGTCAAGTTTTCCACCATCCTTTACTTGTGAAACCAAATTCTACTTATACTTACTAAAGAAGCGTTTTTCTGAAAACTGGCTTCACACCATCCATCTTCAGATACTTTCAAACATGTAACAGTTAACAGGCATGGTGAAATATCAATATTCACTTCCTTGTAAGGATTTTTAATTCCTCAAACTTCTTATCCTATTAGAACAATACAGATGCTTTTTAGTAATTCTTTGAACTCCTTGATGAGGAAATGCTGTTCAGTGCCATGAAGTCAGTTTCAACTCATAGCAACCCTATACATATGGGTTCCGTGGAGTAGCTGGTGGGTTTACACCACCAACCTTGTGGTTAGTTGCTACTGTTAAGTGCCGTCGAGTCGGTTCTGACTCACAGTAACCCTGAGAGAGTTTCTGAGGAGTGGTGAGCTTGAAACACCGACCTTGTGGTTCAAACTGACTGCTGTCCAATGCATTAACACACCGTGCCACACCAGGGCTCCTTTTGGTTAGGAGTCCACTGTTTATCCTACAGCACCACACCAGGACTCAAATATTATTATCCTGTATAAGAATTTCATCACATTTATAGAAAAAAAGCAATGGGAGAAAAATGTAAGACACAAATTGCAGTATTTTTACTCTGGTAGAAACAGCGGCCCTACTGTTCCTATTAACCGGTTATGTCTGGCTCCAATACATGCAAAAGCAGCAAGTTATTACTAATGTCAGGCCAACAGGTGGTTGCGTAACTTTTCATCTCTAAAGTTGACACTTTTTCTCTGCCTTTGAGCAACTGTCTGCCACTTGCTAAACAAGAAGCTTTTAAATTTACTACAATCATCCTCCATGAAAACATTACATGAACTAGAGAAAGGAAAACAAATGGCTGGCTAGTCTAAGGCTTTGCATAATCAGTGAGTCTCATTGAGCTTAAATGAGTTAATCAAGCTACCAAGAACCTGCAAAAACGACATTGTTCCTGACACAAACATACACTCCTAGAGCGGTCTGTATATGTATTATTAACTAATGTGGCTTTGTTTGTGCTTTTTTAATCACATGGACAAAACCTTTTAAAAAGTTCATAATAATATAGTTTATTTTCTAGCATGTGCCCCAAACTGCACTCAACAAATTTTATTCAAGTGTGTTGTCGCCCTGGTAAAGATTAGCATACACTTAGGGAAGACACAAATGCATTCTGTGCTTTCTGTGGAAATTGTGGATGGTATCACTAGATGGTCTATAGCCACCCACAGTCTGATTAGAACAATTTAGCATGTGCACTTCTTAAAATACGTCTACATGAACTCATGTACTACCTCACAGCCATATGCAATGCAGTGCTAGTTTCACAAGAGGTTTTGTTGTCTTTTGGGGGAGCAGTTATTCCCCACTCCCCCAAAATAATTTTGCACAGATGCTCAAACAGAATGCAATGGATATGGTTTTTTTTAAGAAACATGGATGAAAAAGGATTACTCAAATTCTACTTAATGAATTCTACATACAGCAGCATCTTTTCTGAACACAATCTGTCCTTAAAAACCGACTTCCTTATAAAACACTTGTCTGCATGTTATACAACTACATTCCCAGCAATAAGAACTTTGTTTCCTTTTGATTTTGGTTATACTATACTAAAATAATATCAAGTGTTTTTTAATTCTATCACTTCAAATACAGGCCAATAACCAAGAAAATGTCTCGGGAGGAAGAAAAAAAAAAAAAAACTTTAATTTTTAAGACAACTGCAAGCACCTCAAAACAATGGATTATTGTTACAACACTTGGTATCTTTTCACAATCTAGTTATTGCAAAGGCATATGGATAAATTTTAATGGACAAAAGTCAAGAAAAAATGAGGCACCTTAATGAAAAAGTTAAAAAAAAAAATCTTTACATTCATCCCATTGACTTCTAAAAGAGGTTAAGCAGACCTCTGCAAATTACCTTCCAAAATTGTATGACTACTAAGGTTTGTGTCCTGGATTCTACAATTAAATTTAAGGAATCGCTTAAGCAAAAGTGTACAACCTGCAAAGGGAGAATCATTTTCTTTACTCCAATTTGTGGTAAGACATTGAAAAGGCTATTAAAATGTGTTGTAGTGATATATAAACTGCCTCTGGAATGACTGGGATCACTGTTAGCTCCAAAACGGTAGGAGTTTCTCTTCTCACCGAGCTGCAAACTGTATACACCACACGTGTTTTAGACACTCATGCCTACCCCCCACATAACTACCAAAAACAAGTTATTGTCATTCCAAACACTGAGCACACTTCTACTGTCCAATTTAATCTGTGTATAGTCCAACTTACAGTGCTTGGAGGAAGCAATACCACATGATTCTGGGCTGTCACATTTTTTAAGGGAAATAGCTCTTTTTCTTTAAAAGTACTTTGAAAAATATGCAAAAATACAAATGGGAGTGCTAAACTATTATGTGTATTTTAGAATGAGAAGCATGTCTTTTCTTCCTTTAAAGTGCCAGTTAGGGAATGAAATCCTGTAAACCAGAGACACTGTTTAAAATCCAATGTAAAATATCTGTTATGGAATGAAAAGTTTGCACAACTTCTTGGAGCAGTTAAAGTCGGCTACATGCAACTTCAGCTACAAAGCACTCAAAACTTGGTAGCTTTTCTGAAATTTGAGTCCCCATCCCATATTTAATGGAAATTAACATTTACAGGGTGCATTTACATAGACTATAATACAGGAATGATATCCCTTTGCCAGAAGATAAAATAGTACATTTCCTTGCTATTTCTTAATTTCAACTTGATAAGTTCTTAGGATTGTAAATTATATAGTACTCAGCTAAAATATTTCTTCATAAATAGTTACAAAACCTGCCAAAACACAAGGGGGAAAGTATTTTTCGTTCAAAAAAAAAAAAAAATGACATTTGAATGTCACACAACACAAGAAACAATGCTTAGAGACATGTTATTGTTTCCAGAAGAAAGTGGGTCAGTACACTACTTAGCCGAAGACAGAAGACTACCCTTCCCCAGGATCACAGCGCACAAAAAGCAAAATGTCAGACAACAGTACCTCAAAGCACAATAAAGGTCTGAGGACGAAGCCAGCTCACTTGTGATCCTGTTAAAGAATGACAGTCACCGTTTAGGTCCAATGTACTGGAAAACATTTGCTAGCTCAGAATGCTCTATCTGTAGAATCTGCTAAGAATTCAACCAAGGATGCCGAAGGCATTCGCCAGCTGAGGCTCGTTTTTCTGGAACCATTTCTAACATCGGGATCAGGAAATCTGTAAACTGTGCAGCATCTTCATGGGGCCAACCATACTTTTCCACAAGTACATCAAAGAGGCTCCAGGGCTTCAGCTTGGTGATGTGCCGCAGTTCTCCTACAGGGGAAAAACAGGCCATGTCAGCAAAGGTCTCCGCTTGCTTTTCTCA
This sequence comes from Chrysochloris asiatica, assembly GCF_000296735.1. Classification (NCBI taxonomy): domain Eukaryota; kingdom Metazoa; phylum Chordata; class Mammalia; order Afrosoricida; family Chrysochloridae; genus Chrysochloris; species Chrysochloris asiatica. The sequence continues at coordinate 37,016,532 of NW_006408528.1, forward strand.
CTATAGGTCCAGCCGGGTTCTTTTCCATGGTGCAGATAACCTACCTGCTCAACCCTTTATGGCCAACGACAAAGCAGTGTGGCTTTCTCCCACTAAAAAAGGATCACTGCCTGGATACATGATATGCCGTATTTTCAAATGAACTTGACGGATGTAAGTAGGGAATGTTGAAAAGGGAACACAGTTCAGGACTCATGCACAGCAGGTCTAGGGTAGGGTGGCCTGAGGACACCCCAAACATTTTCATCTGTAAGGACTGATAAGTCTCTCATTCTAATCTGAGATTCTTTTGCAATTTGCAAATAAGAACTATAAAATATACACTATTTAAATTCCTTGGATCACTATTTCTGCCTGTTAACATGGAAAAAAAGTATTTTCCTCTAGAACAGCACTGTCCAATAGAATGTTCTGTGATCGTACAGATATTTTGTATCTCCACAGTTACAAATGGTAAGCTTTTCACTTTATTTAATTTTAATTTGTATACATTTAAGTAACCACATGTGGCTAGTGGCTTCCACAGCAGACAGCAGAGTTCTACAAGCCAACCCATATCATATATCATTCATGTCTAAAAACTGAAGGTTCCAAAACATCACTGTGGAAACCTTAGAGTTATTACTTTTCAACGTGTGGGGGGGGGAGGGGGGAGGGCGGGGTGCTTTTTAGGTTGAACCACAAAAAGGCCAGACTAACTTTACTAGAAGTCGTTTATATGTTACAGATGTTCACAGTATCCCCCTACCCCCGGTCTATCTGCAGAGTGCCACACACAGCTGAGTCTCCCAATCAAGACCTGGACATGAATAAAATCAATTCTGGCTCACCAAGCTCAGCTTGAAAGGCCGGGGCGGTTTTACCCATTTATTCAAATCAATTTAGAAGATGCCCCCTCTCTTTTTCAATCATAAAGAAATGAAAAAATATTACAAAAATTAGGAAAACAAAGAACCCAGAATCCCACCCACCCAACGACTTGTTCTTTTTGCCTAGACACTTCTTGTGTGTGTTTACTGCAGCTGTAACACACTCCGAATTCTGTAATAAGGACTCTTACAAATGGTAAAGACTCTGGCACACAGGACAAAATTCTGGAACCAAAGGGAAGTCTGGGGAGAGAGCTAAACATCACTTCAAGAGTGGACAGCAGGCCCTTTTTTATGAGGGAGGGGACCCTGCTCCTTTGAGAGGTAGGAAGAGTGACCTCCTGGGGGAAGAAGCCAATTCTCAACAAGAACAAGGTGGAACAGTCACCGAACATGCATCCCCTTTAGTGCAGAAATGCCAGCTCTAGGAAGCCAGCCTCAGCAGCATCGTGAGTTACAAGTTGGGCTGCTAATCACCAAGGTTGAGCTGTTTGAATCCACCATATAGCCTATGGGGAAAAGATGAGGTTTTCTGCTCCCACAAGGATTTATAGCCTCGGAAATCCTGTACAGGGTGGGTCACTATGAGTCAGAAATGACTCTACAGCACACAGTCACCACCACAAGGAAGTCAACCTAACTATGCAACCTATTCTCAAATGATGCTCACGGAAAAATGATACATGCTTGACATAATTACATATGCTAAGTAAGAGGATAATCTTGGGTTTCTAAAAAATGGCATGCCTTATAATGAATATTATTTAATATTACTTAATACCATAGGGGAAATAATGTGGTACATTTTGGTAATAAAAGAACAGGAGTCAAAACCATGTCATACTACTACATGATCAAAAGTGACTTTTATAAGACCCCAAAAGATAGACCCTGCTTGTATTTAAAATACCAGTGGCATAGCTTCCAGCATCACAGCAACATGTAGGCCACCAGAGCGTGACAAAGTGACAGATGAGTGGTGGTAGCCACACACCTACAGGGAAGACAGACCAGTGACTACCTCTACTATGCGTATTTATGTACCAACCACTAAAGTCAGTGATGATGATACTGAAGAATTCTACCAGCTTCTTCAGTCTGAAACTGATCAAACATGCAATCAAGATACATCCATAATTACTGGTGATTGGATTGGGAAGGTTGGAAACAAAGAGGAAGGATCAGTAGTTGGAAAACATGGCCTTGGTGATAGAAACAATGCTGAAATTGCATGTAGAAGTATGCAAGACCAATGACTTATTCACTGTAACTACTTTTTTTAAACAACTAAAAGATAACTATTCACATGACCTCACCAGGTGAAATACACACAGGATTCAAACTAACTACCAAGAGACGGTGGCAAAGCTCAGTATCATCAGCTAAAACAAGGCCAGGGGCAGACTATGGAACTGACCATAACTGCTCATGTCCAAGTTTAAGGGTGAAGCTAAAGAAAATGAATACAAGTGCAAGAGGCAAAATATGACCTTGATTATACCCCACCTGGTAGGATACTGGTGTGGTGCTGCGGGTTAATGCACCGGACTGCAAGGCTGGTTTAAACTGCAAAGTCAGTGGTTCAAACTCACCAGCTGCTCCTTGGAAAACCTATACAGGGTCTCTATGAGTCAGAAACGCTTGATGGCACTAAACAACAACAAATCCCGCCTGAATTTAAAGACCATGTCAAGAACAGATTTAATGTATTAAATATTAATGATTGAAGACAGAAGAGTTGTGGGATGGCATCAAGAACATCAGACAGGAAGAAAACAAAATGTCACTAAAAAGGCAAGGTTAAAAAAATGAAAGAACAAAATGGACGTCAGAATAGACTGAAAGTTGCTCTTGAGTGCAGAGAAACAAAAGTGATTGGAAGAAATGAGGAAGCCAAAGAGTTTTAACAGAATATGTCAAAGGGCAGCTCAAGGAAACAAAGTATTATAATGAAATGTACAAAGACCTGGAGTTAGAAAACCAAAAGGAAAGACCATGCACTCAGCATTTCTCAAGCTAAAAGAACTAAAGAAAAAATTCAAGGTTCAGGTTGCAATATTGAATGATATTGTTGCTAACAACAATGATGTGTAAACTACTGAATGATGTGGAGAGCATCAAAAGAAGATGGAAAGGAACAAACAAGATGGCGGATCGGGTGGATGTATAGCAGAGAGCTCCACCAACAACAACATAGAATACCCGACTAAGCAGGCTCAGGGGATGGTCCCAGAACTCTGAACCACATATAAAGGAATACTTAGAAGGCTGGAAGGCTCACAGCTGGGGGAATTTGTGGCAGAAGCAAGAAATCTATTGCTTTCTAGTCCGGGATGCTCGGCTGCGCCAGAGCCGCCATCTGGGGTGAGACCACGTGGGGGAAAGATCGGAGCAGCCACAGACGCCTGGCAGAACCACTGAGATAAAGGTGTGGACATTCTTCTCTTTGGGTAGCTGTTCACTGGTCCCTTGCTGTCTGTGCACCTCCATTCTGGTGACTATAGGTGTGCCTGAGCTAGTGGGCACCCCAGCCCCACCCTCGGAGGTTTCTACTACGCATCTGCACAGATCTCCTCGAAATTTAAAGAGGCAGTTTCCAATTAAAACCAAACGGCCACAGCCGACCCTGAACTGTTTCCAACTAGAAACAAGTCCTGAACAGGGATTGTGGGGTGGGACAAGCAGACAAAAGAGGAAATAGGCCGAAAATTAAATCCTAAGTTACATCAAAACGACCAACAGTGGTATCTTGAAACTTCTCAGGAAGAAGAGTGAAAAGGGAAGCCCATTTCCTGAT
>NW_006408528.1:37025218-37028389 GCF_000296735.1 Chrysochloris asiatica
AAAAAAAAAAGAAGATGGAAAGAATATAGTTAACTGTGCCAAAAACTGTCAATGTTCAACCATTTAAAGAGGTAGCACATGATCAAGAACCGATGGCAATGAAGGCACTGGCAAAAAAACAAGGCTTCAGGAATTCATGGAATAAAAATTAAAAATCTTTCAACAAACTGATTCAGTCCTGGAAGCACTCACTCATCTATGCAGAGACATGTGGAGGACAGCAATCTGGCAAACTGATGAGAAGAGATCCGTATTTGTGCCCATTCTAAAGAGAGACGAGCAAATGGAATGCAGAAATCATCCAACGACATATTATGCACGAGTAAAATTTTGCCAAAGATAATTCAAAATCGGCTGCAACAGTACATTGACAGGGAACTGCCAGAGGTTCAAACTGATTCAGGAGAGGTCATGGAATTAGTAATTATCACTGCTGATGCCAAATGGATCTTGGGTGAAAGCAGCAACTATCAGAAAGATGTTTGTTTGTGCTTTATTGAGTATGAAAGGCTGTCGCCTGTGTGGAGCATGACAGGCGATGGATACCACTGGAAAGAATGGGTGCTCCAGAACACTTCATTGTCTTAACGAGAACCCTGTACATAAACCAAGGAGCAGATGTTAGAACAAGGAGATACTGAATCCTTTCACCCTATTTATGCTGACCAAACACTCAGAGAAACTGGATTATATGAAGAAGAATGTGACATTAGGAATGGAAGAGGACTCATTAACAACCAGTGATAGAGCCAGTGATAGATACACAGATGATAAAACTTTTCTTGCTGAAAGAGAGGAGGACTTTAAAATACTTAATAGTCAAATACTCAAAAACCACAGCCTTCGTTATGAGTTGTACCTTAATATAAAGAAAACAAAAATCCTCACAACTGGACCAATAAATAAAATCATATATAAATGGAGAAAAGATTGAAGTTGTCAAAGACTTCATTTTGCTTGGTTCAACTAACAACATTCATGAAAACAGCAGTTAAGAAATTAAACAACATATTGTATTAGACAGACTGCTGAACAAGACCTTTTTAAAGTGTTCAAGACTAAAGTGTGCCTGACCCAAGCCACGATATTTTCCAACAACCTCATATGCATGTAAAAGTGGGACAATGAATAAAGAAGAACACAGGAGAATCGATGCATTTGAGTTATGGTGTTGGAGAAGAATATTTTATGTACTGTGGATTGCTAGAACAAATAAATTTGTGTTGGAAGAAGTACAGCCAGAAAGTTCCTGAGAAGCCAGATAACATGACTTCGTCTCTCATACTTTGACATGTTATCAAGAAGGACCAGTGCCAGAGAAGGACACCATGAATTGGTAAAGTGGAGGGTCAAGTGGTAAAGAGGAAGATTCCCAACGAGATGGGTTGGCCCAGTGGCAGTAACAATGGGCTCAAGCTTAACAACAATTGTGAGGATGGTGTAGGACTGAGCAATGTTTTGTTCCGTTGTGTACAGAATTGCTATGAATCTAAACCAACTCAACAACAAGATGGAAAGCAGTTGCATCAAAACATCAGCAGTGGCTTTGCTAGTATGGTAGTTTCTGATTTTCCTGAATTTTCTGTCATGTGACGTACTGACTTTATAGTGACTACTGTCACAGAGGAACAGACCAAGTTCACATGGGACATGCTGAGAACAAGTCTCTGGGAAGAGCAGAGCTTTACTGACACTTGTCTCCTCCAATTGGGAATATACTCCAGGTTAGAAAATGAACACAATGACCAGAACCAGTCTGCTCAGGAGCCAACAAAGAAACATAACTTTGAAGGTGCCAGTTTTAAATGAAAATCAATCAACAGACATCAAATTAAGTACACCCTTCCATGAAAAGAGAAAAGCTTCACCACTACTGCACTTGTTGTGGGCCACTGAGGTGTTTCTGACTCATAGTGACCCAGGACAGAGTTTCTGAGGAACGGCTGGCGAGTTTGAACCTCTAACACTGTGGTTGGCAGCCCAGCGCTTATCCTATAGGGCCACTCCAGGACTTCATGGTGTTGTGGTGGTTGTGTACCACGGAGTCGGTCCCGACTCATAGTGACCTTGTACAGGGTTTCCAAGGCTGTAAATCTTTATAGAAGCAGAAAGCCTCATCTTTTTCCCACGGAACAGCTGATAGTTTTGAACTGTTGACCTTAAGGTTCGCAGCCCGATTCGTAACCACTACGGTACCAGAGCTCCTTCCAGGACTTCATAGATGCCTAGCAGCAGTGATAAAAAGCACATTGCTGAAGACCACAAAACCATTCATTGATACAGAACTAGCAGCATTGGAAGCTGATATGAATACTTTCAAAAACCAACCTAAAACTTTTGACCAGGTAACCAGGAAAAAGAAAAAAAAAAAAAAACACACAACAAAAATCCAAACCTACTGCCACTGAGTTGATGCAGACTCACGATGATGCCTTGTGTTAGAGCAGGCATGAGTCCCCCAGGGTTTCCTGGGTGTAACCTTTATGGAAGCAAATCACCAGGCCCTCTGGCAGAGCTCTCTTGGAGTGACCCACACAAACACTGTATACCAAAGATATCAATGACACAGCAAAATAGGCATAGTCCTAAAACCCACCTGGCACTGAGTAACAAATAACAGGATTACAATGTAACAGAAGAAATTCAGTCCTGTAAAAGGTTGGCAAATGTAACTTTCAAACAAGTTGCAAACCCCACATGTGTATTAATTACTAACAAAAATAAGCCAAGACTGGGCACATCCAATGAGTAAGGGCCTCAAATCCACTCCCCAGCTCCAGATCAGTGTTTAAGAATGGAAATACAGCTTCTGCCACTTATAATAGCAAACAGAATAAAATATTAATTTTTTATTCCTTTACTATTTATTGCTATGGTAAACTAAGAGATTATATTTATTGCTATGGTAAGCTCTCTAAGAGATTAAAGATTTTTGCCTCTTTAGGAAACAAATCAAGGTATGCTTCATTGAAAAAAACTCTATACATTTACCAGTTTTTAGGTCCCCGTTTCTAGCATTTCCTCCTGAAGCGATGCTGAGTATGGACGATCCGGAGATTACAAGCTGTCACCGCCACTCTCAGTTCCCATGCTCACCCAGGTGTACTCAAATAAGAGGTCAGATAAGAAGAGAGGGCATATGCATAAGAACACCCACACTTGCAGATAATA
>NW_006408528.1:37029149-37052998 GCF_000296735.1 Chrysochloris asiatica
AAAAAAAAAAAAAAAAAAAAGAGGTCAGGAAGGATGTCCAGGATGGGCAGCACTGTCTGATCACAGCCCCATTGGCGTCATCCTGTTTGGAGGGCGCTTGGACAGTAACCAGACTCTATACCCCTGTGTGTGTACCAGTGACCGTCCCTGTGAGTGTACCAGTGACCGAGCCTGTGAGTGTACCAGTGACCGTCCCTGTGCGTGTACCAGTGACCATCCCTGTGTGTGTACCAGTGACCGTCTCTGTGAGTGTACCAGTGACCGTCCCTGTGTGTGTACCAGTGACCGTCTCTGTGAGTATACTTCTTATCTTCCTTGTCAGAAGCCCTCAAAGAATTCCCTGCAGCGCATACACAGTCCACTCCCCATGAGTGGCATTTACCCATCTGACCTCTGGCAAAATGCAGTGATTTGCGATGCTTTTAAAACTTGAAGCCCACACAATTAAGGCGGGGCAGTGACTATTTCCAACCTTTAAGGGTCAAAAGCCCACAAAAGAGCTTTGCTTTCCAAAGAAATAAGGGACAGTCTGTTAATGTTTAGGTTAATTCTGAACATAAATTAAAACCAGTGTACCAAATGTCATTTTCAATATTAGATACTACGAACTTAGCTCTGCCTTCCCCTCTCCTGCACACCCTCCTCCCCACATGACTTTAACTCATGGGATCTGGTCGCCAGTCCCAGACACGAGGTCAAGTGGCACCATGAGCTGCCGACACAGACCTCTGCCCACACAGTACTTTCACACTTCGACATTTTCCACTGCGTTTAAGGAGGCCTTTAGTTCGACACAGAATCCCAGTGCTCAACAGTGAATCAGCACACAATAGTTTAGCCGAGTGTCCCCTTTGATGCCTCCATTCTGAAATTTTTACTAAAATGCTAGCTAGCTGTTGATATGTCAGAAACAGCCTCTAGCAGCCTGATAATGATGTCCCCAATGTACTAGTGTCACTTAAAGACTGGGCATTGCTGAAGGGATGCCTGCTTCTTGGGTTCAGGATGGGACAAAGCCCATGAGGTGCTGACTTGTATGGGGCCATCACATCTTTCTTAAAGATCTTTCAATAGCTAATGTCCATACCCGAAGGAATAGCCAGCAAATTAACCCGGATAGGGTGGGAGCAGTAGTAATTACATTCCCTGCCAAACATTTCAGCTCAATTGTTTAACTCCTGTCCAAGAAGTGGTTCAAACTAGTAATGATGACTAGACACTGAATTACACCCAGGAAGATCAGACGTCAATTAGCTGATTGGATTTTCAGTTTTAACAGAGACCCGCCCCATCTTGTTTGATGAGAGCAGTGGTCCCTCCAGGGTCAGGAAAGCTTGTTACTCCCTGGAGTGCTCAGGTTTCTAACAGGACTTCAGCACTGAAGTATTGAGAAAAAATTTCCAATGGTTACATTTAAGACGGAGACATCCCAAAATACATCCTTTATGTAAAAAATCCTTCCACTCATCCCGAGGAACAGGATGAAATTCTCTTCCTGGCAGGCCCTCATTCCTCAAATTTTACTTCTGTGACTGTGCAAAAACCCTGTACAACCTTTGACCTCTCAGCCACTGTAAGGAAGCAACACTCAGGAAGGAAGAGAAGTCCCTAGTCCGAACCACTGCAGGGGACTCCTGCCCTTATCAGAGAGGCTCACTGAAATCTACGGAAAGGCCCAGAGCGCTCTGGCTCCCAGGGCCAGTCTGTCACCAGCAATGACAACAAGGCTTTTTAAACTCTTCAGTAGGGTCTGTGGACACTAGTACCGAGGCATACCGCAATGGCCATGCCTGGGCAGCGGATGTGAGCAAGACCAGTGTAGGGGCAGACAAGAGGTGCTGGGGTAGACCACGCGAAAGACTGCCAGCCAGTCATGAAGCCCACCACTGACAACCCGCTATGCCATGCTGCAGGAGCCTGTAGATGGTGCTGTCCCCACTGCCAGTATAGGGCAAGTCTTCACAGCTACTGTCCCTGCTAGCTCCCAGCATCCAGTCCAACAGGCAGGTGCAAATCTGGCCACCTGCTTCTGGGAGATTCCCCTCTTCTTACCCTCTGTGTGCATGTCCACCTGCCATTGCCCCACGCCAACAATGGGCAGAGAGAAATGAAGAGCTCCCTGTCAGCATTTCTGAGGAAAGGTAAGAAGTGTCACAATAAAGGTGTCATTCCCAGGTGCCTTTGTTAGCTTGAGAACATCACTGTTTTCAAGTGAAATGCCAAATCTCTGTGGTAGGAAAACATGCCTTGGAGTCTGGTGCTGAAACCTATCCACCTGCCTTCAGGAAACTCTACCTGGCTAGAATGAGATAGTGCTGTGGCCCAGTGCCCTTTCATGCCGGCCCAATTCTCCTCAGGGGCATCATCAGCTCAAGGTTGTCTCGGTATCTATGACAAACTAGGCAGACAGCCCAGGTGATGGGAAGGGCTGTGGCTGGGAGCTAACTTCGAAGTTATGTACCAGCCAGATCCTGCTGGGGCAAGGCCACCTTCCACAGACTCTGAAAACATTAGGAAATCTGGAAGTAGAAGTCTGCCTCGATGAAAATAAACACAATTTCCCTAGCATAATCCAGTTTTTCCAAATAACCCTTTCTGGACATTTCCTAGAGATCCTTAAGGCTATTTTCTCAGTAAAACTGTTGGTTGTTGTTGTTAAGTGCCACCAAGTTGGTTTTGACTCATAATGACCCTGGTACAGGGTTTCTAAGGAGTGGCTAGTAGGCTTAAACTACTGACCTTTCGGTTAACAGTCAAGTACCACACCACAGCTCCATACTTCTGTTTAGAAGGTTGAAAGGTTTACAGTGTTTTCCTGTTTGTAATTCAGGCTTTAGCAATTAATAACAATTGTGACAGCATCGTCTTATATCTTCTTAAAATACCAATGCTGCAGTTACCTGGTTGACAGGCGACGTGACTAGAGTTTGGAGACACGTGACACGTCCACAGCCTCACAGCTGATAACTCCACTCTATCACTGTAGCTTGCTCATGTGACCTAAACTCAGGGGCTAGATCCTCAGAACCAAAAATGAATGCTGGCTGTCTGGCAAACACTGTTTTCCCTTGCAACTTCTGATCAGCTTTACAAGCTACATCATTTCTAAGTCTCTTTCCCTGGGTAGCCCCCCAGGAAACCACCATCACGTGCAACTGTGGTGCATTCAGCTCTTAGCTCACACATTTAGCAGGAAAACATAATTTAAGGATAGAGCAAGAGATGGTTAACAGAACATGAGTAAAGTGTATAATAAAGGACTATTACAAGACCATAATTCCTTCTCCTAGGAAAATAAAGTCAAATTGATTCTCCAAATTTAGGTAACATGGGGGAAGATGGGAAATTATCTGGGACTTCCAGAAATTTCTAGAAACTCCATGTCCCATTCACATCAGCTTTCCTAGTTCTTTGTTCTTCCCTCATTAACATAAACTCACTGCTCCCTGTGGTTTCTATTAAAGCTTTCAAGTTGCTGTTGTCAATTACTTTCCAAAATTCTTTATGAAGGGCTATTGCAACTCAAAAATAGAAACTGGGAAAACATAAATTAAGAACAACTAAACTCATCAGAAAAGATGACACTGGGGAATGTAATTTTGAAACACAAGTCAAAATTCCCTTTTCTTTTTTCTCACCGATCACAAACTGGGATTACACAGGGCAATAAAACAGAAGTTCAAGGTTAGGTCAATGGGAAGTCAGGTTTGATTGAGAAGAACACCTTCAGCAGTAAGCCAGCCCCTCTTCTATTCACAAACAGCCCAGACACACACAGCTGAGCAGGGCAGTCTCCTGGCCTCGCTGGCAGAGCTACAGAGACACTGTTTGGGTCACCCATGAACCACGTGGAAAATGAAAGGTAAGTCTGGTTTTTCAAACTTGTAAACACCTTTTACAAATACTTAAACACACATATTGGGGCTTGAGGTACAACAGGAGAGAGGTCATGGAGGAGGATTTGGGGGAAGTTGTTCTCTTACAAAAATCTTATTCCACAGATATCAGATGGTTCGGGTTTATTTCTTGAGTGCCTTCTTCAGCAGAATCCCCTGGCTGTAAGAGTCCAGAGCTTTCTCCACGGCCCAAACATGAATGCACAAGTTCTCCTTTTGGGAGAAGATTATGCTGAAAATTAGTGTTGTATAAATACCGTTACCTTTTCTGGTGAAAAACTCCTTGGAATATTTTCCCAACATAGCGTATTTTCGAGGGATTTTCCCCAGCAGTTCAATGATCAATGCTATGTGATCTGCATTGGAAAACATTGCCAGCAAAACAGAAACACATGACAGTTTAATCAGTACACTGCATGCAGACACGTCTATCGCCCGCGCAGACAGAAACAGAGCAGGCCTGCTCCCCCGGCCACCGACGAGGGTCAGAGCCGGAGGGCATCTGCAAGGATGGGGCCAGGTGGCGTCTCCCTGTCCACTTTGAAATCAGCACAGGAATCTTACTGAGGTTGCCTTTATGAATTAAGGAGAAATGCTTTTGTCACAATTAGTGTTACAATTGGCAGCTGCTATTACGTTTCTGTCTGCATCATGGCGTTTTTCAAAAAGAAGAGGCACTACCTCTGCGATTGAAGAACTCCCGAGAATATTTTCCAGACAGAGCAAAGTGCCTTGGGATATTGCCTAGCAGCTCTATGATGTGGGCTATGTGGTCTATGGAGGAGAGAAAAAAGGATACGGGAATGGGAGGGGCAAGGGGAAGGATGGGATAAAAGAAGAGGGAAAAAAAATTGAAATTAGTAAAAACTCAGAAATAGAGTCAAATCAACAATGTCTGCAGCACACCCATGCAGAGGCTACGGGGCCAGCTGGCCTCAGGCACTGTCTGGAGCTCTGCCAGCAGGAAGGCAACAGCTTGCCCCAGGCACCTCAGCACCACAAGCAAATAAGCATGGAGATGATCGGGTTTACAGATGGAACTCTTGCCAGAATTCACAGCTTTTCCGCTCAACTCCCAAACAGAACAGAGGACTGAGTGGAAGGCTTCGGGGCTCACACTGTCTATGCAGATGGCTGCCCACCCTGACCTGCAGGAGGCGTGGAGGGCAGACTGCTCAGGCCTGTGAGGTCTCAGAACAGCCAGCTCTGCCTGCTCACTGGGACGAGGGGTTCCAGATGCAAACGGAAGATGTCTGAATTTTGTGTTTAGAAACCAATGGCTCTACTTTGGACCATGTATTCTCTCCAGAAGCTGAGGGCTCAGAGCAAGACCACACTGAGGCACTTGGAGGCAGCAGTACTCACCTTCATCTCTGGAATAGTCTTCCCCAGAATGCGGTTCAAACAAATAATCACCCGTTGCCAGCTCAAATGCCTAGGACACAACAGACAACAAGCTAAGCACCTCACAGATACTGCCCAGGGTCAGCAACTACTTCTCTTCGTGGGAGAGACCTACATTTTAGGAGCTGAGTCAAACCCACAGACTCCTAAAGGGCTTAACACCAGTGTGTTTTCTTTCTTCCATAAAGTTGAGAGATACCTTGTTGTTGTTATGTGCCGTGGAGTCGGTTCTGACTCACAGCAACCCTGTACAGGGTTTCCGAGGCTGTAAATCTTTATGGGAGCAGAAAGCCTCATCTTTCTCCTGCGGAGCAGCTGGTAGTTTCGAACTGCTGACCTTAAGGTTCGCAGCCCGATTCGTAACCACTATGCTACCAGAGCTCCTTAGGTAAGAGGCACCTTATGAATACTTTTTCACACTGCATCTGTAATGGGGTATAGATGGGCTTCTTCCTCTTATTTGTGCAAGAAGCAGAACTGAACTTCCAGAGACAGCATAAGCTCCTTACACGCACTGGACAAGGTGAAGCTAGGTTTCCTACTGAGGCTCCAGCCCAGTCCTGTCTCTGGAACATGCCCTCAACCACCAGGCCAACCAGACATTAGTAATCTGGGCTCCTCTCATAACTTACCCACGTTGCCATTGCAGACCTCCTGAGGACAGTCAGCCAAGGAGAGCAAGCTCACACTGGGTCTATCCCTCAGCCCAGAGATGAGGAGGCCACTTGCTTCCATTTCTGCCAGGGAAGTCTACTTTCATGCTCTCCCACAAATCTCAGGGCTAAATCTTAGGACCGTGTGTGAAATTTGGTAGCAATCTACAAATTCAGCAAGTGCTTTTGTTCTGCTGACCAAATACCACACACACACACACACACTAAATCCCACTTCCGGCTTGCCTATGGTGCTTGACTCTGAGTCAGAGCTCCCTGCTGTGAAGGGTGTGCAGGGGCTAGCCTGCTTCATTCCTGCCTTTCCAACACCCCTTCCTTCCTTTCCTCTCCAGGGACCCCTGCCCACTCCTGCCCTCTGCCAACCTTCTTCTCTCAGTTTCAATGACCAGAGTGCAGAGAACGTAAAAACACGGCTCTGCCTGAGCCAGAGGGCCACCACTCCTGGGACTGTAAGTCCTGACTGAGTGGGCACCACTGGACCGCTTCTCTTCACTTGTTCGCTTCGATTTAAATGGTTGAAGGAGGGAAGCAGAGTGGCAAGAAGGTTGCCAGCAGCCCCTGAAATGAACAGTAAGCTCAGGCTGCCTGCCTTGAACCCCGCCCGCATGGGAAGCATTAGCAATGAGCCACTCAGAGGCTGCCAGGCAACAAGGGAGCAGCAGCCCCCGACATGTCCTCACTTCAGTCCCCGTCTCCAACCAGTAACTAGGAGACAGCTGGGCCACTTCCATCAAAACAGGTTAAGGGAACCTCATGTTTGATCCAAAACCCACGGGAATAACTGGCTCACATATCCAGTGGCCTGAAGAGTCTTTCTAGCCTGGGAAGCAATCAGTTCAATACTTTATAAGCCCAAGGTAAAATCTGAAGACCCTATGAAAGAAAAGACTTGAGAAGCTACTTGGATGGCCTGTGATGAAAGCCCAAGGTGCCACAGACTATGAGCTTCCCGACTGCTGTGGGGACATGACTCAGGGAGGTCAGGTAGTCAGGTGGCCAGAGGACACATCCCAGGGGGCTGAGCCCACGACTTAGCTGCATGGAGAAGACAAACATCCAGAGAACATCAAGCTCACCAGCAGCTGCCACACCCACACAGCTCTGAGGGCTGGAAAAGAGCACTCCCAAGAGGAAGGCCAGCCAAGACCTCCCGTCCAGAGAGCGAAACAGCACATATGTCCAATCAAACACCTGACTCAAAGAAATCTATCAATGAAATGATTTTTTTTTTTTTTTCTTTTAAAGAAAGAAGCTCCATATGTTAGTGCTGTTTTTCTGGAGAGTGACTAGAGCTTAACAAACATGACAGTAAAAATACCTGCCGTGGTACCACATCACATGCTTTATGGTGGCATCTATACAGACATGAGAGACCATGCAGTGCAGTCTAGTACTGCCAGCACACCTTCAGCATCACTTATTTTCAACAACTGAAAACAACAGTTCTGAGCAATGTGCTCTTTTCCCTCTGCACTTAAGCCTCATTGACTCAGAGGCTTGTTCTGTACTCGGGTTCTTGGGAGAGCAGTAGCTTCTTTCCTCAAACACCTTCCTACAACCCTCTGGTTGGTTCTGTGGCATCAGCAGTGCTGAGGAGCCTGATGAGATCACACACACTGGCTGTTGCTCCATGGCAATGACCATGGAGTTCCACGACGCTCCCTCCTTTCCAGGGTCGGTGACACACACATGCAGAAGAGCCAAAGTCTTAGCCCACAGAGAATTCTCAGGTTCTGCCCCAGAGCTCAAGAGCAAGAAAATCAACTCAACAACTGACATGTATGTCCCAACCACTCTGCCCAATGCTGGTTTCCTTCTTCAGCTGCAGACCCTAAAGTTCTCCTCGCCTCCTGTAGCCAGATTCCTCCAGCCACCACGTTGGTGCTCACTGCCATCTGAGTCTCTGTGTAACTGAAGGTTTTTATAAAACTCAAAAGACTCTGCACTTACCACCTGTATTTTATTAAGCCGCACATTATGAGACAGAATTAAATCTGCAATATTTTTAAACTTTGACCCACTGCCTCATTTCCACCAAGTTTTCCAGGCCGACAAAAGGTTACTCTGGGCTGTGGCTTTGCAGGGTAGAGATGAAGATTCATCCCAATTCTGAATCATCACCCTCATCAGAGCTGACTATACAGCACCTTGTAGATGCTCCCTAGAAGCACCGAAGGCATGAATGTTAGACTCTCAGGAAGGGCGGCAGGCTGAAAAGAGACAGTGAATGCTTTTCTTTGGAAGCCTGTCATTGACACTGACGCCACTGCTGATAGCAGCAGCATTTCAAGAAATTGGGGAGACAGAGAGCAACAACTGGTTATCTAACAGGAGGCCAGGCAGGAATTCTGCCATAACACTGCAGTGAGAGCGACATCGTTCTTCACTGCATCTGAGATCTTGTCCTATTTTTCTGGTTACATCACCAACATTTAATACCTAAAATTAGAAGCACAGGGCTTTAGAGTTGAAAGCGTTCTTAGAGTCTAATGCAGGGCAGCCCCAGTTTACCCCTTTGTCTTGCTAGGGGCGAGCTAGGTCTTACTCCCTGCATCCTGAGAGGGTAACAAGCTCTCCCCCGAAGCTCCCTTTTCCTATCCTGGTCTCAGCCTCCCACGGCTCCCAGCCGTCCACCTCCTCATCCTACCTGCTTGGGCCACACAGAGTGAGGCAAAGAACTCCTTCATCAGTAGTCGCTAAATTCAAAGTGACCATCGCATATCCACTGGTGCGCTTCACTTCATTCCAAACCAAGTAAGGGATTTGATTTTTGATACTCACTGGAAAACTGCAATCAAGTATCTATCATTCTGATCTGTTATGATCGGTCAGAACATGGGAATAACAGGCTTGGCCTACTTGTTACTATGCTGACTTGGAAGACACTGTTGTTGTTGTTGTTAAGTGCCGTCGAGTCGGTTCCGACCCATAGCGACCCTGTACAGGGTTTCCGAGGGTGTAAATCCTTACGGGAGTAGAAAGCCTCATCTTTCTCCCACAGAGCGGCTGGTAGTTTCGAACCGCTGACCTTAAGGTTCGCAGCCCGATTCGTAACCACTACGCTACCAGAGCTAAGCATCTACTTTTTCTTATCATCAAGCACAATGCTTTTTCCTCTAGTATTCCAAATCAAACCCACTGCCATCAGGTCAATGCTGACTCACAGCAACACTATACACAGGACAGAGAAGAACTGCCCCGGGGGCTTACCAAGTGGTAATCCCTACAGAGGCAGACTAGTGTTCTCTTGTGGAGTGCTTGGTAGGTTCAAAAACACCAACTTTTCAGCTAGCAAGTGAGGGACTCACAAATGTGCCACCAGGGTTTCTTACTTTAGAAGACAAATGGCAGTAAATTTAAAAGACATGCTAAAGTTGTCTTTGAATGTTGTTGTTACATGCTGTCAAGTCCGTTATGAGGAGCAACTGACCTTTCAGTCAGCAATCCAGAGCTTATTCTATAACGCCACATCAAGACTCCAGAGAGCGTAAATTACCATATTTATTCTGCAGTGCTTTCTCTAGTGAAAAGTGCCAATTCTTACATACATGCCCTTGTATTTAAAGAATACAGCTGAATTTAGATTTCTCCCTCTCTCTCTCAACACACACACCATCTTTACCATGGGGGGCAGGGGAGCTTCAGAGCAGTCCCCTAAGAAGAAGGTGCTAGGTTGGCCAGGAAACTGGGCCAGCGAAGGAACCTGAGATGAGCTAAGAATGAGAGACCTTGCATACTCCTCACTTCACAGGGTGTGAGTACAAGTGTTGGCACGAGGTGGGGCGTTTAGACATAAATAACACTGTGAGGCACAGACCTGACATGAGACGTGGGTGGAAAGAGGCATCACCGACGACCTGACGAGAAGTCACCATGTTGTCTACGACAATAAGCTCAGATACTCTGGTGCTGCCTCCCCTCACAAGTGCCTACATCAGCTCGAACTATACAGCCAGAGCAGGTTTTGATGGGCAGGTAAGGGAAAGTCTTGTTCTTCAGTGAGGAGGTAGACTCAGACCATTTTCCCCTAGAAACCACTCTCGTCTTCCTCGGCAGTGGTTGTGGTATTGTTGTTTAAAGTGCCATTGAGTCGGTTCCAACTCAGCAACCTTGTTGAGGGTTTCTGAGGAGCTGCTGGTGGGTTCGAACCTCTGGCCTTGTGGTCAGCAGTGCTGATGCTACAGCACCACCCCAGGACTACTCGGCAGTGGTTGTTAAGGGTAAAGCTCTGCATAGACTGTGTGCTTTCAGAAACCAAAAGAAATTACTTCAAGTCTTTTTGCTACCACAGATTCTTGGGACTGTGGGGTATGTAAGGACTTAAGAAGAGAAAGTCTTGCACAAGGCCCAAAACAAACAACAAAGTCCTGACAGGACTGAAAAGCGTTCTTCCAACTCTGAAGGCCCCTCCACAATCCCACAGCGACAACCCTCACAGTTAGGAACTATGACCACACGCACCAGGAGACTGCGCCCACTCACACGGAAGGAACGGCAGAGCTGTTCTTACCATACAAGCCGTGCTCCAGATGTCAGCAGGGGTACTGTAGCCTGCTCCTATTAAAACCTCTATGGATCTATACTGACGCGTCTGGATGTCTTCTGTGAAGTGTTTATGCTGGAAGAGAAGAGACAGCATTAACACAGAGGGACACACACATTAAGAAGGGGAAAAAAAAAAACAAGTGTGCTAACCTATAATCAAGAATAAAATGTTTTGGAAAGAAAACTCTACTTACCACCCAACAAGCATTTCCCAGGTCGGCAATTTTAACTCTAATTTTATCTGCATTCCGTGGATCCAAGGGATTCACCAACAAGTCAGCTGCCCGAGTTTTTGCTGGCATGAGCAAACAGGCGGAGAGTTAGTGATGGGGACAGGCAGTTTGCATGTGTGAACAATGTTAGGTACAGCTGGCTGCTTTTATAGAGCAGGAAGGTGATGGGGTGATGTACGCCTGGAATCCTGTAAGTTGAACCCAACAGCATTTAAAATTCTTGGTCTCAATTGTACATTGTTTTTTTTTTTTTTTTAAATAGTCATTCCAAATAACGTGCGATGCCATGTGACAGGAAGTTACTGCCTTCTCCAAAGCCACCATGCTTTCCCCTAAGGAGAAAGGGCCCAGTCCTCCCTCAACCCCGCTCCAGATCTACATGGTGGGAGGGATCCACAGCATTGCTTTTGTGTAAACTATGTAATCCAAAATTTTTAGATCAATCTTCCGCCTTAATATTTGTTCTTTGTATTTCCTTTCGTTTTGAATGGTCAGCCATTATAGTGCCCCTCCTTTTCTGCGCCCCAACTTTAGAACTAGGGAGGCTTCTGGTCTCCCTTGGTTGGTTGGGATGTGGAGAAAGTCAGGGCTTCACTGTACGCTGACTTTGACTATTTCATAAAAGTGCATACCTTAAAGAAGAAGAAAAAAATTCTTGGTCTCCATTCTTGAAATTATTCTATAAAACTGAGCAAACTGGGCTGCCCAAGGACTCCATGGATACAGCGTTGCCTTTTATTGCTTTTCCAATGTCCAGACCAGCCCTAAAACAAGCCAGTCTTGCAGTTTCCTTGTCTGCATCTTTCTAGATACTCCATGAGTCTAGCTCACTGGTAGTTGCTACTTTATCACGGGGAGCACACAGTGGAGAGAATGCTGCCTCTGGGAGCCAATCACTTCCAAAGCGACAAACAATTCACTGGATACCATGTGACTACTGGGCCCTCTCCCTTTATTTGAGCCAAACACAGAAATCTCAGGGTTAAATGGTGACTTATTAACAAAGAGAGATGAAAAGTAATAAGCTATTTCAGTCATCTTTGGATGAGGAAGATGCTGGCAAAGATGTCTGAGATGGCCTGGGTGAGAGCACACCTCCGAGTTCCTTCATCAACCTGTCAAATCTCCAGCCACTCTGATAACAGGCTGGCCCCTGGGGAATCTCAGGGTTTCTAGGGTTTCTAGAGCCAGAAGAATTCCCAGACAAGTCCAGATTGTGTCTGTATCAGGTACAGTTAATCAGGAGACAAATGGCTAGGAAAAATAACCTGGTGAGTCCCAAACAGAAAGTCCTGAAGTGAGTCAGCATCTTCACCTTCAAACCACAAAATAACCTACAAACTCAGCTTTCTGGGAAGGATGAAAAGTAGCCATGACTTTTGGAAGGTAATTCTGAAATGGTGTTGACAGACTAAATAGAAAAGCTAGCTCAATGAGGAGCATTAAAAACTCACCTCTGAGAGTCCAATGGCACTGCTAAAATAAATTAAATCTCCTTTTTGGGTATGCTAGCAGTGAGGAGTCACCATCATGAGAAAGGTGGCTCTGGGACCTTGAGGACACATACAGGCAGAAAGGCTAGGGTAAGCTTATGGTCAGCAGACAAAACCCCAGGACCTGAAGCAACCACAGAACTACACAGGATGGCTCTTGGGGAGGTGGGCAGCATTCAGTTCAATGTTTCAATCCTCATGACCTATTCCTCAGTGGATCAGCTTAGATGTTTCCTTCTTGCTACCCGTCCTATGCCAACTTCCCTTCTTATGAGGACAGGGGTCCAACCAAGGGCCTCACCAAACTTACCAGGCATGAGCTGAGGAGAAGCAGATGCATGCGGACACAGAGAGATGAGAAAGAAACTGGCAAAAAGATGCAGCTCAGAAGGCAGGATATGTACAATGATAATGGACAGAGACCAGAGCTCCAGGACAATGTAAAATGCTGACCCCATGGGTGGAGGGACAACACAAGAAATGGCTAGATGAATCCCTGGTGTCACTTCATCAGGCAAAAAAGAAAAAGGAATCTGAGGTCTGTGAACCTGGGCTCAAATCCAAATCTAAGGTTCAACACTGAAAATCTGTAAGACTGGCAAATCATTTAAACTCTTTGATGTTCAGGTCTCAAAAAAAGGAAAAGGTAGGGGCTCCCTGTCTTTTCATCAGCTGGAGTCTGCGGGTGCTACCTGGTCAGTGAGTGCCTAGCCAAAGTCCCACTGTCAGAGAGCAGCCAGAGAGAAAGGCGGTGGGGGTAGGGGGCTGGGGAGACACCAAATGGTGAGCTCTACCTCATAGTCCTGGTGTGGCACCGTGGGCTAATGTGTCAGAATGCAAAGTCATTTGAACTGCAAAGTCAGTGGTTCAAGCTCACCAGCTGCTCCTTGGAAACCCTATACAGGGTCGCTATGGGTTGGAATCGACTCAACGGCACTTACCAACAACAACAACCCCACAAGCAGTTCAGAGCTAAGGTCTGCTTAGAGAAGAGGATGACGTGGCATGTGTAAGACATGACACAACCCCTTCGGACCAAGAAGATTGGATGCATTTTTCTCCATGAAAACGAGTTGTTAAGTGCTGTTGAGTTGGTTCCAACACTTAGCAACCCTGTACAAGGTTTTTGAAGAGCAGCTGGTATGTTTGAACTGCCAGCTCTGCAGTTGAAACTGACCTTGCTGTCCTGCACTTATTATCCTATAGTGCTGCGCCAGGACTTACAAGCTTTCTATGGCGGTATTTCTGGCTATTCCTTTCTCTCCCCCTCAAGTGTCTATTTTATAATGGTATGCCAGGGAAACCAAGTTTCAAAAGACAGCCAAGCATCTTAACATTATTTTCCCCCTTTTGCCCATTCCAACCATGTCTCAATCCCTATATCCCAGAGCCCAGTTGTTCCAAGGTTGTGCATACATCATTATTTACTTCTGTCCCCCTTAGCCTACGCAAACCTGCCTGTTTTCTTGTCTGCTTTGGTATTCCATTCCCCTCTCCCTTCTCCAATTCACAGCAACCCTTTATAGGGTTTCTGAGGAGTGGCTGGTGAGTTTGAACTGCTAACCTTGTGGTTCAAACTGACCTGAGGTCGAATGCTTATCCTACAGCACCACACCTGTTAACTTGGGTGACACGGAGGGCACTACAGGAAGTTGGCAGAAGAATGATGAAGATAGGTGAAGACACAGGGAGCTATGCAAGGACTAAAGAAATAGATAACAATTTGAAAGAGGATATTTGTACATTGACAACAATGAGAAAGTGGGACAACTGCTGTTGTATGGAACGATTGCAGTCATTGCGATGAAGCAAAGTGTTAAATGTAAAACAGATGATCATGTCTGTAAACCTTCACTCAGTTCACAATAAAAAGTCTTTTAAAAATAAAGAAAATGCAAGGGCAACACTGTTGAGCCTAGCTTTTAGCAAAAACACAAACAGCGAAAGGCAAAATAAATAAACAGGACCTCATAAAAATGAAAAACTTCACATAAATGAATTCAAATAGATTAAGAGCCTAAATGTGCAAATTTCACGCTTCTAAGTGCTGTCAAGTCAGTTCCGACCCACAGCAACCCTCTACAGAGTTTCCAAAGAGTGTATGGTAGGTTTTAATGGCCCACCTTGTGATTAGTAGTCCAGTGCTTATCTTACAATGCCATACCAGGACTCCATAAAAGTCTTAGAATAGGCAGGGGCAACACCACCAGGCCTAGCTTTAAACAATGGCTTACCAGAAAGCATACATAACAAAAGCACAACAACAAAAAAAGGCAAAATAAATAAAAAGACTACCAGAAAAGTGAAAAACAAAAGCCGACCTATCTACCTACTGATGGGAAAGTATCTTCTGATACTTGATATGAATACATGTGATAAAAATCTAATAATATAAATATGATCTAATATATATAAGGAGAGTGCAGTGGCTCTGGAAGACAAGCACTGGACTAACCACAAGGTAAGCGGTTCAAGCCCACCAGCCGCTCCAAGAGAAAAAGGTGAGGCTTTCTGCTCCTGCAAAGATTTACAGCTTTAGAAACCCTGTTCCTAGTTGCTACGAGTCAGAATTGAGTCAACAGCACTTAACAACAACACAATGTACATAAACTTTGACAACAAAAAAAGACAAATAACTCACAAATAAAATGGGCAAAGGTTTTGAATACACAATTTACCAAAGAGGACATTCAAAGGGTCACCTGACCTGACACACGAATAGATGCTCAGCATCATTAGCCATCAGAGATGAGAATCAAAATCACAAGGAAATATCCTTTCACTCACACTGGGATGGCAAAAATTCAAAACAAAACTGGAAACGTTAACCATTGCTGGTAGAAATAGAAAATGGTATAGCCACTGTGGAAAAAGGTGGGTGGATCTTCAATAACTAAAGATGCAACTACTAAATGACTAACAATTCCACTCCTAAGTATCTACCCAAAGGACTTGAAAGCAGATGTGCTCCAATGTTCAGGACAGCACTACTCAGAACAGACAAAGGGTGGAAACAGCCTAAACGCCCATCAACAGATGAATGGATAAGCAAAATGTAGTACATACATACAATGGAATACTCAGTCAGCAGGAGAAGCAAAGTCTTGATACATGCCACAGTAAGGCTGGAACTTGAAAACATTATGCTGAATGAAGTAAGTCAATCACAAAAGAAAAACTTTTAGGACCTTACTTTAACATAAAAAGATAAACCAAAAAACCAAATTAAACCCAGTGCCATCAAATCCAATTCCAATTCCTAGCAGCCTAGAGGGTTACAAGGCTGTAATCTTTATGGATTACATACTATGGAATGACAGTGCAGACTGATGCACTGGACCACAGGGTCAGTTTCAATCACAAGGTCAGCAATTCAAACTCACCAGCCACTCCTCAGAAACCCTAGACAGGCTCGCTATGAGTCAGAACTGACTAGAGTGCACTTAACAACAACAATCTTTATGAAAGACTGTCACATCTTGTTCCAGCAGAGTGGCTGGTGGGTTCAAAACTGCCATCCTTTTGGTTAGCAGTCAAGTGCTTAACCACTGCATCACCAGGTCTCCTTTATATAAAAAGCCAAGAGCAGGCAAATGTATAGGCCAGAGTTTATTAGTGATTACCAGAAGTGGTAAAGAGGCAAGTAGAGGAGGTTAGCAGTGATGGAAAAAAAGCACAGATTAAGGGTAGGGCTACACAGCCAAGTACCATAATTGTCAGTAACTTGTACACCTGTTAAAAATTGAATAAATCAGCAAAAGTTTTGTAATATATACATTTGCAACAACAACAACAACAACAACAAAAAAGTAGCTAACTGAGGCTATGCATACAACCCAACAACTCATGGGATTTGGTTCTATGGTTTGGATGTTTCAGAGAACGTCTATTAGCATGTTTAGTGTTGCTGTTCTGCCCCCTAATTCTTTTAGGAGTACCAGTGGTTTTAAAGCTTGCAAATGGCCAATTAAAGTGAAACAATTGGTTTCTAGTTTCCTAGAGCAAAAGAGGAAGAAGAGTTAGAAACAGGAGAGGCAGAAATGGATGTGTGGTCAATGGCCTCTACGAACAACTGCCTCCTTTGCCGTGAGTCCAAAGAACTGGATGGTATCCAGTTACCTTTACTGAACATTTTGATGGAAGATTCTATAGTAGATTCCTAATTAACGGGAGAAATGCAGAACAGAATTTCAAATTCTCAGAGTCCAGACTTTCTAGAGCCAAGGGGAATAGATAGAGTCGGTGGATGAACACTTCTTAAATACTGTTTCTCTGTATTTAATACCTCTCATTTATGAAACTAAATCAAATTGCTTTGGTGACATGCTGTTGTCTTCTTGGCTCAGGTTCGTAAATAAAAGGTCACTTGCTCAAAACCGAACTCCTCAAACCGCATTCCAAATGATACTAGGTAATTTATTTCAGTAGTCTAATTGCACAAGAACATGACAAGAGATAAGAGAAAATCTGTTTGTTTTCCTGTATTTCCTTAGTATAATAGTTCCCTGATGTCACAGTCAAGAGAGCCCAATCAAGCACAGGATTCTCACACTTGCACTGATTGGACTAATTCAGCTTTGTCCTTCTTGGATTGGATGCCTCCTCGGATTCCATCTCTCCACAACTCTCCCTCTCTCTGATAATCAGTGATAATGTCATGAGTCTTCCCTCCAAAATAAAAAGCCTATATAATGGCTCTCTGCTTCTGCCCAGAAGGGAACAAGTATGTTCAGAGGCTCTGTGTGGTTAGACCAGAGAATACCACAGTAGTAGGAACACAGGTCAAAGGATGAGAAGAGGAGTTAGGTTTTCTCTTAGATCAGTAGTCACTAGAGCCATGGCACATATCTTGGCTCATCACAACTGAAGGCCAGAGGACCTGTTGGCTTTACTGGTAAGCTATCTTTTCTCTCAACAACAGCCCATGTGGTTGGCCATCTTTGCCCAGGCTGCTGTAATCTGCATTCCATACTTGCCTTTTCACCTCTGTATAGCAGTCCACACCATTCCTTCTTCTCCCTGAAACATGATCTCCAGTTCTCCCACTCTCACTAAAGCTTTACAAACTCCACATGGTGTATTTCCCTTCATGCCCTTTCTCTATTTCCCTTGTTCATTCTGCCCCACCCATGCTGACTTTTCTGGTTCTCAAAACCGTGAGCTTGGTTCTGCCTCTGGGCCTTTGCACTTGCTTTCTCCTCAGTTTAGAACTTGTCCCCTTCCATCTCATCTCTCCTATTATGTAGGTCTTCAGAAAAGATCTCCCTGAACCCACTCATCCTTTCTCCTTCTCCTTTCTCATCAGTGTTTCTTCACATCATTTATTATTGCTGCCTGACTGACATGAGGTGTGAACCATTCCTTTATTTATTGTCTACATTCCCAATTACTTTCTTAATCAGGGTATGACACGGAAACCTTGTATGCCTTTTTTCATGCTGTATTCCAGTGCCAAGAACACTCCCGAAACACAGGAATCAGTATTTGTTGAATAAACAGATCAGGTTTTAGCATGCAATCTCTTTTCCTGCTACTTTCTTGAGCCTGCACTTCCTTCATACAGAGAGGATACCCAAGCCTTCCCTGTAAGGATGCTGTAAGGATGAAGGATTAGCACGCGTCTTGCACATAAATGACGATAGCGATTTCCTCTCTCTGGCTCCCTGCTGGCTGCCATCTTACCAGTCTATAGGGTAACTTTACATGGAATGAATTGAATTAGCACAATGCCACCCAGAGACCAGACCTATTAGAAAACGACTTAGAGCTTCAGCCCGACCTAAGTTGAGGTCTTCCTGCCTCTCACTTTCCGTTTTTATAATGCAACATGAACTCCAACATGCATACTTATAAGTAAGCTCTACATACTACTGTCCCTAGTCAGGGCAAAGGTGAACAGAAGATAAACTTGTCTAGTCACATAAAAAAACACACCATTAGGATGACTTGCTATGGCTAGTGGGCAACTTCATTCAGAGCAGACCACCTGTCAGCTGGAAAAAAAAGCTACTACAGACTTTCTTGGGCTCTTTACCAGCAAGGCCTGATTCCATTTACTTCCCATGCATTAATCTCTCCTGCCAATAGAGGGAGCAGAGGAGGTTTCTGAGCTTTCCCAATCTGAGTCAAAATGGAAACCAACTGAAATGACTTAGCATTGTCAGAGGCAGGGAAACACCATATGGCATTCACTACCCAAAGGGTACAAAACAAGTCAGGGCTCTCAGATAGATAAGGTCACAAAACTCAATCTAAACAATCTGTCATTACATTTAAATCTTTGTCACCTCTTTTAAAAATACAATCCTGGGCTAGTTGTTGTTGTTGTTGTTGATATGTGCCGTGGAGTCAGTTCCGACTCATAGTGACCCTATACAGGGTTTCCGAGGCTGTAAATCTTTATGGGAGCAGAAAGCCTCATCTTTCTCCCATGGAACAGCTGGTAGTTTCGAACTGATGACCTTGCAGTTCACAGTCCGATTTGTAACCTCTACGCTACCAGAGCTCCTTATCCTGGGCTAGTAGGGTCCTATAATCAGAAATTAACAAAATAAAGCACCTCAATATCTCCTTGGACTCCTGGTGTGGTGGCACTGTAGGATCAGCACTGAGCTGCAAACCAAAAGATCGGTCACTCGAACCATCAGCTGCTCCTCAAAATCCTACAGTGGTTTGCTATGAGTTCGAACTGATTCAATGGCACTTAACAACAACTACACTGTCTCATTCTTCCTCAGTATCTACAAAGATGTCACCAACCAGAGCAGACACATTTTTCCTTGACATACACAAATTCTAGTTCTTAGTCCAATTTTTAAGGAGAAGCTGAGGACCAGGAAGAGAAAAAAACTAAATATAATACTACCAGATGGAAGACGATGCAAATATAAAATTGAATTATATGTTCTAGAAAGCTACAAGGTTGAAGTGTTAGACACTAAAAGGTTTTTGCAAATGCATGACATCACTGACTTCAAAAGCTCAGACATGGGATTTGATACGTAGAAGACAAGAGAAAGTCTAGTGGCACAGAATATATTTTAAAGACCATTACGTGTTCTCAAGGAGCTCTGGTAGCATAGTGGTTACAAATCGGGCTGCGAACCGCAAAGTCAACAGTTTGAAACTACCAGCTGATCCGCGGGAGAAAGATGAGGCTTTCTGCTCCTGTAAAGATTTACAGCCTCGGAAACCCTGTACAGGGTCGCTATGAGTTGGAACTGACTCCACGGCACACAACAACAACAACAACTTGTTCTCAAGTATTAACGTGAAAATGGTTGGTATTCACAGACATGGCTGTATCATCTCCAGGAAGAGTATGACCCCAGGGACACTGAGCTCTGACACTTACTTTTTGGCAAATCCCCAGTACTGGAGGCGGAAACCGTCCTGCTTCTGTCGTGGGATGGGCTGCTTTCCTCTTGCTCAGTAAGTGGGGATCCCTCCGAGAGTGCAGAGCCACAGGCCACAGGTTCCAAGGGCCCAGAAAACAATGCAGAGGAAAACTCTGGGAGCTGAGACTCAGGAATTTTGTGTCGTCCATTTGGCAATTCACCATTGAATTGTTCATAGGAGCTGCTATACGTGTAATCACTCTCTGCATTTGGCTCATCAAGGTTATATTCCTCAGGGTTTGGGCACTCTTCTTCATCATCCTCTTCATCATCCAACTGCTGCTCCAGTAAGAATGGGCCATTCTCAATGTGGCCATTGGTTTTGGGGGATTCTGTCCATGTAGGGTCTATGTTCGTGAGCTCCTGTTCAACATCATCTTCATCTTTCTCAATGTTTTCTTTCTCGGCATCTTCTTTCTCGTCCTGGTCCTCAGCTTCCCCTTAAAAGTTGGGTTAAGAATTAGAATTTGTGTGTGTTTCTCTCCTGGAAAAAGTAGCAGCAGGTACTTATATCCTCCAACAAGATACATTCTGAGCATGTTTAATTTAAATATTACACAAACATCTCTTGGTTTTCAGGGCAAAACCTTTAGATTTTATAAGAAATCTTTTGTTTAAGAATTAACCCTTAATTAGGAAAAAGTCAGCTTTGGGGAGATGCTACTTCTAAAAAGAGCTGTAATTCCATTTCTACCCACCCTCTCCTCTGCAATCCTCAGAAAACGTTTGTGAATGCAAAATTACTGCCAGATAAAAGGTTAATTAAGAAATAAAGGAAAGACAACTATTAGTTGATAATGAATGAAATACCACAATATTTCCCATGCTCCCCAATAAGGAGTTGGGGAGAAGCACTCCTCAGTATCTGAGGAAGAAGCACAAAAGTGGGTCCCTTTTAACGAAGCCCCTGGACATGGTGCAGCCCTGTCTCCTGGTTTCAACTGACCATTGTCATTCTCAGTCTCTCCCTCGGCTGCCTCCTCTAACCCAGCTGTCTTTAGCTTCACCTCCGGGCAGTAATCGTCATCTTGCTCATTGGAAGGTACAGCTGAAGTGATGTTTTCTTCTATTATTTTCCTTTCAGCTTCTCGTTCTAATTCTTCTATTTCCTGCAGGCGTTTTTCCAGTAACTCAGCCTGCCTCTTCTGCTTCTTTTTCAGTTTTTTCTTTTTGTTTTTAGATATTTTTCCTATCTGCAACATGTTAAAAAGCAAAAAACAAAATAGGTCAGTTTGCTTCGTTTTTTAAAGCTCAGCACAAAAGTACAGTGCCAGCTGCATTGGAAATACCAACAAATCCATCTTTCTAAGTAAGGGTCAGTAAAACCACACACCCAGATGTAGGGCTGCTGATGTTAGTTCTGACACCAAGAACTGGTCTACTACCAGGGTAAGTCTTTTGCATTTAAACTAGAAAAGAATGCAGCAAGCTGAAATACTCTTAGTAGTTAAGTGAGAACCTCTTACAAGATTTCCTTGTGCTGCCCATATTAAACAACATCCCTTCCTTTCTCTTCTCTTCACTGTCTTACCTACTTGCTTGCCACACAGCACGGATTGTGTCTCACACATTGAGCTGTTGGTAAACAGCCAGGACCACAGAAACTACACGAAGTATGCATATGAAGCAAAGGAAATGGGGAGGAAAAAGCCAGTTTCAGCCTGTCTCCAATCATGACTGTGGACTTCAATCTTTCACAGACTCAGTTTTGACTGTACTGTAAAACAAATAACACTCTTTCATATTTAACAACCAACTTGGGGTAGGGGAGATGAGTTAGATCAACACTTGAGAGTTAGTCAGACTTAACGCAAAAACAATCACAGTTCAAACACTATCACCTTACAATTCACCAGACTTGGCCAGCAGAACTGCAGACATTACGTGAGGACATGAAGCTCAATCTTGGGTATCATTAGGGTGGGTGTGAGGACACGAAGCTCAAGATCTTGGGTATTGTTAGGGTGGGTGTGAGGACATGAAGTTCAATCTTGGGTATCATTAGGGTGGGTGTCACTAGCCTACGCAGCAGTTCATGGTGTTGACCCCCATCCCCAAACAACCTCCTTCTGAACCAGACCATACTTTGTAAGGTTCAATATCAATTTTAGTCTTTGAATAACATGTAACATAGGTGTATGCTGCTTAAATGTAGTTCTTAGATTAAACAAATACTAATAACAAAATTGTTTTGTAAAATATTTCCCCATTACATTATATTATTAACTGCAGCATTAGTAGTAACTGAGCAAAGCCTCTTTTCTCCTCTTTTAATTACTACTTCATTCTCAAACAAGTTGCTGATATAGGTTCACAAATACTAATAGCCACAATATTGTAGCTAAAAATAAAACACAAAAAAAGTAACAAAATCAGTGACTATTGAAAAACGGGCTGCTACAAACCCAGCATGTGCCGATGATACCATATAATGAAGCCTGGTTGTAACTGGGTACTCTGAGGGAGTGCGCTGGAAGGTTCAACAGGAAGTTCACACAGAGCTCCAGCCTCCTGGGTATACTGATACATGTAAGCTGGGTGTATGAAAAATGTTTTTGTTGTTTATTGTTATAAATAACTGCTGCTGTTATTGTTGTTACATGCCATCAAGTCAGTTCTGACTCACAGCAACCCTGTATAGGGTATTTGAGGTTTTAAAACTTCGAGGGAGGAGAAAGCATCATCTTTGTCCCACTGAGTTCAAACTACAGACACTGTGGTTCACAGTCCGGTGCTTATCGGGTGGAACCATGGCACTTCCTATAAATAACTACATGGATATTTTCAAAAAAGATAATTTTCTGCTGAAACACTGAACAAAATTTTATAGACAGGCATTCTGGTGCTACCTCCTCTAACAGTGTCACCTGGTGAGGTCCCCATGCCCTAGAGACACCACTGACCTTAGGGGCACATTAACTATTCCAAGTGGGCAGAAACTGCTTCAGCTGAAGAGAACAGTATGCCTGACACTTTTGAGGTTACACAGTAACTACAAACATGCTTACCGTTTACATTTATGGTGGTGGTTATGTGCTGTGGAGTTGGTTCCAACTCACAGCGACCCTGTACGGGGTTTCTGAGGCTGTCAATCTTTACGGGAGCAGAAAGCCTCATCTTTCTCCCGCGGATCAGCTGGTAGTTTCGAGCTGCTGACCTTAAGGTTCACAGTCTGATTCATAAGCACTACGCTACCAAGAGCTCCTTGTTTATATTTATAGATACCAGACTACCAGCAGCAGTTTAAGGAACAAAAATGATGTAAGGCAACTCCTCCAAACAAACACTTAAATGAAAACTGTTTCAGAAAGAAACTAACAATTTCATGTTCTAATCTGGAGAGTTCGATAATGAAGTCCCTTTGACATGAGGTGAAGGAACACAGGCAGCATAAGTACTTACAGGTTTCTGTTGTGGAGCCGTACTCACTAAAACAAAATGAAACAAAATAAATGCTCAGAACACAATCGGTTTATACCTTAATTAGGCAATTTTAACTTTAAAACAGAATAGCTACTATCTTTCCATCGTTATCCAACTTTAAAAAACAGCTAATTATCAGATTTTCTTAACCACAGGGACCTAAAGAAAGTTTATCCACTCAAACGACTGATTCTTAAAAGATAAAAATTGTTCATACTAAGTCATTTCTCTTACTTATCCAAAAGTAAATATCACATCCATTCCTTAAAAAAAAAAAAAAAAAACCTAACAGACTACAGTCCCACCATTTATAAAAGGCTTTGACGGTACTGAAGGAGACAGGAGACTTTTACCCTCCAGTCTCATAAGGGCACAGAAAATGTGGAAAGAGAGTACAAACCAGCTGTTCACTGCCACAATTATATCCCCCAAAACTAAAAATAAAACTCAAGATCTAAGTCTTATTTTCTTGCGATTAATTCCAAATCTAACAGTTAAACTAGTACTGATTAACTATGCTAACTGAAGACTAGGAAGCATTTTAACACAACTGAAACTCTCATGATTATAATATGTTAGCTACCTAAAACCTCTTACCAAAAAGTTCAAGTACAGAAAGGAAGACCGCTTAAGGGAAATAAGACCCAATATATACAGACTACACTCCCAGGTAAGGTTACTCAAGGTATAAGTAGATTTGTGTTATCTTTCAGTAACCCAGAAATTAATTGGAACTTAATCCAACAGCATTTTAGGAGATTGTAGAACAATATACACTTCTCTG
>NW_006408528.1:37053757-37113068 GCF_000296735.1 Chrysochloris asiatica
CATATGGTGGGGATAATAATCAATGTAATGAAACAAGCTATATGAATGGTTGAATGTGAAGCTGATGATATGCCCTGTAAACTTTCACTCAATGCAAAATAAAACGTTTAATTAAAAAAAAAAAAAAGTTCAAGTACAGATGAAGCAATGGGTAAGAGCTTAAGCGACCTCTTAAGGGAGGGCAGAGTTGAGTAATTTAAAATTTAAAACATAATTGGGGCATCTTTCATCTCAAAAGTTGTTGGCAGGTGCCACTGAGCTGATTCTGACCTGCAGCAGCCCTAGTGTCCAACAGAACGCAACACTGCCAGGCTGGCCCTGCACCATCCTCAACAGTGTGTGAGTCCACTGTTGCAGCCACAGTTGTCAGTGTGTCTCACTGAGGGTCTTCCTCGTCTTCACTGGCTCTCTACTTAACCAAGCATGACGGCCTTCTCTAAAGAGTTCCAGTTATGGTTGTCAACCAGACGCTTCGAAGAAAAGTTTCTAATGTGCACACAGTTGAACTCAATTGCCTTCAATGTGCAGTTCTCAATGACCTCAACACAGATAAAAAGGAGCTCCTGGCTCAGTCCCCTCACCTGCAGACCCAGAGGGAGGAGGAGCACCTGCTTTCTGCCACTCAGTGGCCTCGGCGGCCATCCTTCTCACATAAGCATCGTCCACACACATCAAGATGTTTTCCGGCTTTATGTCAGTATGAATAATCTTGCATTTACTGTGCAGATAATCTAAACCTTGAAGGACCTGTTCACAGCAAAAGCAAGAGAGAACAAGAAGGATTAATGCCTTGTCACTTTTATCTATTTGTAAAATAAGTACATTAAAAAGATGCGAAAGGGCATTTAGTAAAATTCACCCCCTCATCTCTGCTTCTACAGGAATCTAGTTTCCCTTCCCATAGGCAACCAAAGTGTATCAGTTTACAGATGATTTATGCTCAGGTAAGCAAACATTCATATGCATAAGACAACTTTACTGAGCTATCATTCACATCTATTACAGTTCACCTTTCTAAGTGTACAATTCAACAGTTTTTAGTATATACACAAGTGTTCTCATCATCGCTGCCTAAGTCTAGTAGAATTTCATCCAAAAGGAAACCCCATACCCATTAGCAGTCATTTCTCATTTTCCCCCAACTCCTTTGGCCC
This sequence comes from Chrysochloris asiatica, assembly GCF_000296735.1. NCBI lineage: Eukaryota > Metazoa > Chordata > Mammalia > Afrosoricida > Chrysochloridae > Chrysochloris > Chrysochloris asiatica. The sequence continues at coordinate 37,054,912 of NW_006408528.1, forward strand.
TAAGTTGTCAAAAATATTTTTGTCTCTATAAATTTGATGATTCTGAACATTTAATATAAGCAAAATCAAATTGTGTGGTCTTTTGTGGTGAGTGTAATGTTTTCAAAGTCCATTCATGTTGCATAACACTGGCAAATAATATTACATTGTATGAACGCACTATCTTTTATTTATCCATTCAACTGATGGACCTGTGTGTGTTTCCCACTTTTCAGCTATTATAAGTAATGTTGCCGTAAGCATTTATGTGGACAAGCTTTTGTGTGGACATGTATTTTCATTTCTTTTGTGAATACACAACTAGGAGAAAAACTGTTGGATGATATGGTAACTGTATGTTTACTCTGATGACCTGCAAAACTCGTTACAATAGCAGCTACATCGGTTTCCATGCCCACCAGAAATTATGGGGGCTTCAGTTTCTGCACATCCATGTCAACTCTTTGTATTCTGTCCATTTTGCTTCAGCCATCCTAGTAGAAGTGGTATCTCATGGTGGTTTTTATCTGCATTCTCCTGATGACTTCTTATGAACACATATTTATAAAAATAATTTTTTGTTATGTTTTTGAATTTTCACACAGCAAATTAGGTTCCCATTTAACAACAACAACACAGATTGCTTAGTGACTTTGGTAACATCCTTCAAAATGCGTCAACACGCTCATTATTTCTGTTCTGAGCATTTCATGTTCAGTCATCTGGAGTTCCCCCTCTCCTGTCAACTTTGCTTTAGAGTGACTGTTGACCATTTGCCTCATTATATATGTGGGGTTTTTTAAAAGATGAGTTTTTTAAAAACAGTATATAGTATTCACTGGTAGTAATCTTATTTCATGAGCCAATCAATCAATTACTTCAAAGATGAACTCAGAGGGCATATGAACATACATTCTTTTTTTCTCTCAAATGCCTAACTTTATTATTGTTGCACTGTTGAACTTAATCTGTGTTTAGAACCATAAATACTAGACCAATAGATTTTGAAACCAAATCACAGTGGTAAACCTCTAAAGTAGTAAAATAGATTTCCATTTCTAAATATATTACAAAAGGTTAAATATACAACACTTTTGTGTACTTACAGCTATAAATAGATACATTAACTATACCACAAACCACTGCCATCAAGTCGGTCTGACTCCCAGTGACCCTATAGCAATCATAATCAATGCAGCATTTCTTATTAAAGCATCATTAAACAATGGAAGAATGAAAATCATCTAGGAGTCCTGGTCTGGTGCTGCGGATAGTGCACTGGACTGCAAGGTTAGTTTGAACTGCAAGGTCGGTGGTTCAAGCTCACCAGCTGCTCCTTGGAAACCCTATACAGGGTTGCTATCAGTCGGAACTAACTCATTAGCACTTAACAGCAACAACAGTGTATTTATTACTCGTAGCCCTGGTTTGGGGCTGTAGGCCCAGGACTGGACTGTAAACCTCAGAGTTGCTATGAGTCAGAACTGACTCGAGGATGCCTAACAACAGCAATACATTACTGTCAAGGTTAGTTTTCCATTGTTAGTTGAGATAAAACCTTGACAATTCAGTGTGAACATATATTCTTAATATTGCAAAAAAAAAACTTACTTTAAATCCAAAGAAAATAGCCCTATGTTTCCACAACGTAGAGCAGTGCAACAGAAAGAAAAGGCTGACTCACAGTACTTCTGTGTGTCTCACACTGAAAAAGCACGTGCTTACAGAGTGCTCAATGCATACATGCAAGACCAAGGCTTTCTGGAATCATATCTACTAGGTAAAAATTCTCTTACTCCAAGACAAAAGTAAATTTTTATAAACCAATTCTCCATATATTAGAAATGATTCATGATCAATTAATATTCGCATTTAAGAAGCATCACCATTCATTTTAAGTCATTTAGGCACAATGTCCACCAGACAAAAAGTATAAAAAAAGACAATGGAAAAACAGAAGATCATCCAAACCTGCAAATTTTCCAGCAAACACCCAATGTTTCTGTCTACCTTGAGAATCTGGCTAATCCACCTTAGAAAAGGACACAGCATTCGGAGGTGGTGGGCACTCCACCATTTTACAAGGAACCCTCTCCCTCAAACAGGACCCAAATTCGTATTCTCATTTAAAATAACTTTACCTTAGGTACTGTACATGCATTCCCTGAACAAGCCTGAGCTGAGCCCCTGTGACAGGCCACATGTCCTCCTAGGGATTTGCTCTGTTGCAATAAACAAAGCAAAATCCTGGTGTGGTGCTGTGGGTCAACGCACCAGACAACAAACTCGCTTTGAACTGCAAGGTCAGCGGTTCAAGCTTACCAGATGCGCCTTGGAAACCCTATACAAGGTCACTGTGGGTTGGAAGAGACTTGACAGCAGCTAACAACAAACACTAATTAACAAAGTTCTCTTCTATATGATGCTTATATCCTCAAGTCCTCAGGAAGCTATCTCATGGGGGAAAGAGGACAGGAAAGGACTGGCCCAAGAGAAACCACAGTCAATCCTGGGTACAGAACTGGTGCTGGTGGTTGTAAGCTGTGGAGTCAGTTCTGACTCACAGCAATCCTGTATAGGGCTGCCGAGGCTGTAAACCTTTAAAGGAGCAGAAAGCCTTATTTTTCTCCCATGGAATTGCTGGTAGTTTCAAACTGCTGATCTTGAGGTTAACAGCCCAACTCGTAACCATTTGTTGTTGTGAAGTGCTGTCGAGTCAGTTCCAACTTACAACGAGTCTGTATAGGGTTTCCGAGGAGCAGCTGGTGGGTTTGAACTGCTGACCTTGGAATTCAAAGGACCCGTGGTCCAGTGCTTATTCTACAGAGCCACACCAGGACTCCAAGTGCTCCTAGTAAAAGGAATACTAGGATAAGAGGAGGAAAGACTGCATTTTACCTAGAGCAATTACATGTCATATTTTAGAGAATAATGCAATTAGAGTCAGGTGTTCTGGTGGCATAGTGGGCTATCCATCTGGCTACTAACCCAGGTGAGCCGTATGAACCAATCAGCTGCTCTGGAGAAGAAAGAGGAGGCAACCAGCTCCAGTAAACTGACTCACAGTCTCAGAGACCCTAGGGAATTCTACTCTGTCCTGCGGGGCTGCTAGGAATTGGAACCAACTCAGTGGCAAAGGGTTTGGGTTTTTTTTTGGTGGCAATTAGAAAGTCTTTAAATTATGTTTACAATGACAAGGAACCAATAGTCAGTGAGACATTAAGTTATAAAGGGAACAAGATCTAGAGGGCCTTTAATATTGCCTTCAGAGTTTCATTCATTTTCATTGTATCACGTATGTAGTATGTCTCTACCTGGACAAGAGAAATTCTGAAAAGTACAAGCAATTAAGGTACAAGCACACTTCTGACTTCTGACCCATGGAGGCAAAAAAACAAGATTTTCCTGTCAGCTAACTTTTAAGAAAGTCTAAAGTTCAGTATTATTCCAACTAATATTTCAAGTCAGTATTATTCCAAGCTTGACCACCCTTCCATGTACAAACTGTCCTTTCTTTCCCAGCTGAACTCTCACTGATCGAAGGTTGATCACTGCACTTAACTAGGTGAATTTTCCTGGAAAAAAAAAAAAAAAACCCATTTGTAGTATCTTACAATACCCACAGCACACACAAAAGGCTTTACCACTGAGAGAAGTGAACAGGTTAACTAAGAATGCAAATCATTAGAGGAGACAGTCAAGAGGCACAGCATTTAAAGCAGGCTCTTGGGACTCATACAACTCTCTCAAATTCTCTTCAGTCATTCACAGTGTGAGTTCCAACTCATAGAAACTCTGTGTAGGGTTTCCAAGGAACAGTGGGTGGGTTTGAAGAACTAACCTTGTGGTTAGCAGTCCAGTGCTATTCTTACAGCGTCACAGCTTTCTATGCCCACAGCAACCATGTATAGGGTTTTTACAAGGTTATAAATCTTTACAGAAGACAGCCTTATTTCTCTAGAGCAGCTGGTGGGTTTGAACTGCAACCTTGCAGTTAGCAGTCCATTTGTTATCTTACAGTGCCACCAGGATACTGTAAGTTTAAATAACTCTATCTACAAAAGGAAAAACATATCACACAGAAATAAGTATGAATTAGTGGAAATAATCTAAGGAAATACAAAAAACAAGATCACACACAGTAGGTTCAAAACACTAAAGGAGAAGTCAGTTGGGAGACCTAGATTGAAATGGATGGAATAGCTTTGCTAAGTCTCTTGTTAAACTTCTGAGTCTCAGTTTTCTCATCTCTACTAAGAATAAGTTGTGACTTGAAAACCTCCATGATACATCAAGCAACAGAACTTTGATTCTATAACTTTTAATTTTGTATTACAAAAAAAAAAAATCACAATCAAGCTGTAGCTAACAAGAATGGTTTTATTTTCAGAAATATCATTTCTGTTCTAAGCCAAGTTTAAGGCAATAAAACACCCATAATCAACCATCACAGCTGGGCACTCTTACAACCATTTATGCAGAACTGTGGCAATGCAAAAAATCAAAGAGTCAAGCTCATGCTCAAGGATCAGGCTCCCCTGAAAAGCTAACAAACAGTTAATAAGGGGACATCACTCCTCAATAGCATCCTTGACCTCACCAGCAGGAGGCAGCAGATATACTGGCCTGCTCATGTCTGCGGCTGCCGCGAACCTGAGCTCCTTCTAACTACAGAAGGGTCAGGGCCAGGGCTCTCAGCATCTCCTCAGAGAAGCCGGGGCAGATGCCAGAATTCCTCCTGTGAAATCAAACTTGGGAGTTCAGCAGCAGAACAGAAGTGAAGGATGTGAAGGCAGGAGAAGTGCCCAGTTCAGGTTAACAGACTACCTAGAAAAGATGTGGAGTCCCTGGCTGGGGTTCAGTTGCTAACTGCAGTTGCAAGTTAGACTCCACCAAAAATTATGTTGGAAGAAAGCCCTGGCAATCTACTTCTGAAAAAGCAATCATTAAAACCCCTTCGGAGCCTAATTCTACCCTGACACACTTGGTTTGTCCTGAGTCAGGTTGTGCTATGCAGCTTGCTGCTACTACATGTCATTGAGTTGGTTCTGGCTCATAGCAAGCCTGTACAGGGTTTCAGAGGTTGTAAATCTTTACACAAGCAGAAAGCCTCATCATTCTCCCGTGGAGCAAGTGGTGCAGTCCAACTGTTGACCTTGTAGTGTAGTCAGCAGCCCAATGTGTAACCCACTATGCTACCAAGGCTCCTTGGTTTTGCTACAGTTGTTAAGTGCTGTCAAATTGGTTCTGACTCATAGTGACCCAATATAGGGTTTCCCAGGAGTGGCTGGTGGGTTTGAACCACTAACCTTGTGGTCGGCGGTCCAGTGCTTATTCTACAGTGCCACACTGAAGACAAATCGTTTTCCTTCCCTGAACCTGGTATCCTCTATTGAATACAGGTTTGGCGGCCAAAATGATCTCTGACATTTCTTTCCATAGATGACTCATACAGGATAGCACCTATAACTGGGGTTTAACAATATAAACCTGCTCCTATCCACAACTTGGTGGAAACAGGTCCTGTAATCTTGTAGATAAAGAGGCATAAATCTAGAGTAATTCTGAGATTCCTCTGAAAGCTGTCTCCTGACCCTGCTCACCACTCACAGAGCTAAAGCTTCCTTAAAAATTTCAAACTGAAAAGAGAAACGGAATGAGAGCAGCTCTGCCAATTCTGTTTTAATACCGGTTCAGTGCAGGGACTTCTTCCACCCACACCTGAATAAGGGACACAGAGAGGAGAGATTCTGCCCTCCTCTTATTTTCTGGGTAACACCTCAATAATGAAGCAGTGAGGGAAAGAAAGCCAAGCCGGCAGGCAGATGGGCTGGCAGAGAGGCGGTGGCTGGCCTGCGCAGGAGTCCTTAATTTAGATATTAATTACTGGTGGGCGTGGAGGAAAACACCAGAGAGCTCTGCTCAAGCCCAGGCAGACAGATTTCATACTAGAAAAGCTCCAGTTCCCACTGGATCTCTCTTCCTACTAAACAGCTGTGAGGTCAACACTGTGAACTGCTTCTGGAGGAAATGCCTGTTAAGGTAACAGCACAAGAAAAGAAATCCGCTCAGACAGAAATAGCCAGTGCACAGAGCCCTCCTTATCCACAACATCCTGGAACTCCCCCTGCAGCAACTCTCCTTGGTCTCCTTAGCTCTCCCTTCATAGCAGTTGTTCTTAACTCTCCCGATGAAACACCCTAGGAGAAAAGATAACACCAGTGTGCCTAGCATTTAGATGGCGCTGAATAATGAGCTGGAAAATTCAGTTACACGAGAGCCATTTCACCATATTTGAGTTAAGAATCCAACTCTCTGAGGAGTAGAATTCCAAGTAAGCACAGAATCGTAGATCCAAACAGGATGGACACATCTAGTAATAAAAAAATGTGTCCCAGTTCATTAATTTTCTGGTCTAAATTCTGAACAATATAGCTTAATCATAACAAATTTTCAGAGTCACTAAAAGTGTAGCACAAAATTGACCCTCCGTCTCCCCATGCCTTTGATGTGCCTCTAGGATCCACCACTCAAAGAGCACACAGCTGAAAAGGCACAGGCTTAGAGATGCCATTCACATGCATAATGCAGTACCCACTACATGACCCTACTCATAAAATCTAATGCTTTTCAAAGACTCTGGCTGTTAAGTGTCATCTAGTGGGTTTCGACGCATCACAACCCTGTATAGGTTTCTGAGGAGCAGCTGATGGGTTTGAACTGCTTACCTTGTGGATCATGGCCCAGTGCTGATCCTACAGCTCATGACCCCTAGTGTCTGGGAAATAACACCCATGACAGGGTGGTGGTGAGGGCTACAGAGCTTCCTACACACAGAGCACTACACAGCAAGTGCCCAGAGTGTAATAAATGTTAGCTACAATGGACATACTGACAATCAATGAATTCTGTTCTCTATGAACTTTCTGAAGCCCCCTCATAGTTTCTGACAAGGTTTCTGAGAAAGAATAATGAATTAAATGATAGTTTTTAAAGTAAAACATCAGATCCCCTTTCAATTACAAACCACTTTAACGAGCTGTTATTAACTGCCCCTGTGTGTGCCAAGTAGAACTACTCTACAGGGGTTTCAAGGCTGTGACCTCAGATCACCAGGTCTTTCTGAAGTCCTCTGGGAGGGATCGGACCACCAGTCTTTTGGTAGACAACTAGCCCTTAACCATTTTGTACCAGTGTGGTATCTATTTTACCGTTCCATTTAGAAAAATGTCACCACACACACCTTGTTACAGTTACATACATCAGAGATGGACAAAAATATATCTCAATGAAGTTGATCTAAGAAGAAAGGAAAAATGAAAAGTTGTGCTAGAGAGGCAAACGGCATCACCAGAAGGCCCTACCCAGGAAAGCCCTTCTCAGCCCCAGCACAAGGTCAGCACAGCTAAATGAGGACAAGAACTCATCAAACGGGTGATGACCGCATATGGCAACTCCCATAAAAGCAACTGGTTCAATTTACTGTCTTTTTACAGCCCCCACCCTGCCCAGCTGTACACCAGTGAATAGAGCTCTCGGGCTTTGTCCAGAGGTTTTAATAGATTTTACAGGGAGTTAACTATGGATTGTACAGAAACTGCCTGTGTGTAACAACATAGTGTTTGCACATTCAATCTCATTAACATCCAATTTCACAGAACTTATCGTGGACGTTAAGTGACACTTGCCTGTATATGTAAGACACAAAGAAACATGTAATTCACAATACATGGAGTTGGAGACGGTTTGTGCTAATCTTTCTATTAGATGCTTTATAAGCAGTCCCTCATTGTCAATTTCCACAAATAAATTAAGCATTATCATGAGGCCGGTTCTGATCAGGGTCAAAACTAGAAAATGCCAAAGTTAGAATTTGAAATTAAATCTGTCAGCAAGCATACAACGTTGGCCATTCCACTATTCCAAGAGTTCCACTTTTGTTCTCTAGGTGGCATCTGACTAAGTTAAGAGACATTTTTAATTGTCACAACAGGGAGAGGTGACTGCTAACGGCATCTAGCAGACAGCGTCCAGGGAAACTGTTAAACATCCTGCCATGCATGTGATGGCCCCTCACAAGTTATCTGCTGCAAACGCCAACAGTGAACCCAAGATTGTCAGAGGGAATAATCAGCACCAAATGGGATGACAATGATTTAACTCTTATAGCACAGAGGCCCAGAACAATTCCAAACAATATATATTCTGAACTGCTAACCACAAAGCTGGTGGTTCAAACCCACCAGCAGCTGCTCCTCAGAATCCCGAGTCAAAACTGACGTGATGGCACTAAACAACAGCAACAATTTTATAGCATTAATGTGGGGATTCAAAGTACTTCGAACTGTGCTCATCACCTAAGCGAGGCCTAGTAGTGCAGTGCGTTAAGCGATGGACTGCTAACCAAAAGGTCGGCATTCTGAACCCTCCAGTTGCTCCACAGAACAAAAATGAGACAGTCTGCTTCCATAAAGATGTATGTAGCCACAGAAACCATATGGATCAGGGCTATACTGTCCTACAGGGTTGCAGTCAATTGGAATAAACTTGATGGCAGTGGGTTTGGTTTTTGGTTTAGAAATAGTAGCTGAAGTAGTAACAGCATCTCTGTATAGCTTCACAATAATCCACCGAGGAAGGTACCATAATTACTTCCATCTGGTAGTGAAACTATGGCGTTAAGGTGGCTAAATAACTTGGCCAACTTCCTTCAGTTCAAGTGGGGGCTATCTGACTTTGAAACCCAACCTCTTAACCACGCTCTGTATTGGCTTCATGAGGCCCAAAACTTTACACGTCAGGGAACATGCAATGGGAACTCATTAGTGGTTCTAAATGAGGAATATGAATCATTAAAGTAGGTTTTACTTAGGAAAGCAACTCGCAATGGAAAAAAGACCAAACTGGAACAAGAAACAAGCAGGCTGGAAGCAGAATGAGTAGACTGTGAAAAGGTCCTGGCTGGTGGTGATGAGGGTGGTGGTGAGGCGTTGGGGATGGAAAGAACATCACAAGTGAAAGACTCAGCATAGGGCAGATCAGGGGCTGAGTGACCAGTTCAGCAAGGCCTGTGGCAGCTACAAAGATGACTGCAAAGCAACGACCTCTAAGCAGAAGGAGGCCATACAGTGAAACAATGTTGGGAAAGTTAGCCTACCCAGACTTGTTCTGGGAAATGATCCAATTATGTAGGTTCACAGTAGAAGGCATTCCCAGTACCATTCCAAACGTCTAAACACTAAAGCATTAGGCAGACTCTAAGGGAACAAAGGAAAACTCAGGGATTAACTGAGTTTTATGTAACTTATTGACAATGTGCTACATTAAACTTCTAAGTAATTTAGAAAAACATCCAAATTCTTAGTATTTGTGGATTAAAAAAAAACTAGTTCCCATTTAAAAAAAAAAAACAAAAAAAAAACCGCAACCCAAAAGTGTCTATCAACATTGCTTACAAGAACTAAGTGCTGATCACATAACAACCAAAATTCCACCATGAAATTATTTTGGGCTAATAAAACTCTACCAAAACTTTGTTTCAGTCTTTAAGGAGCAAGGCACATTGACTACAGTGACGATAATACGTTCATTAAAGCACGGTTCATTCAACAAGTACATATTAAGATTTGATTAAACTAATGCTGTCATCTTTTGATTTACAGACTCCTTCACTCACAAGAAAGATTAGATTTTGTTTTCCCCTTTTGGAATGTAAAATAAATATAGATGGTTCATCTGGTAATTCATCTTCTTAAACTGTCAAGCTTGTGGTGACATTTCAGTCACTATGGCAACAGCAGTAACCACCTCTCCAGTACAGGTTCCGGAAAGTGACAGAACTGGAGTAAAACACTTACAAGCTGGTGTTTCTGAAATTATCTACTTTTTGTTAAGTATGTAAATCCTGTGATAACTACAGATGTATCAGAAAAATTGAGATTTTTTCCTAAGTTTTAAGAAATTATATTTTTAAAGAGCTTAGACTTGCCATTAAAACCTATAAAAACTGCACGTCATTTGGGAATAGAAAATTTCTGACAAACATTAATTTTCTCCCTCACATCTTTTACAATAATGAAAAAAAGTTTTGTTTTTGTTTTTTCATTTGAGGTCTTAGCCTATGTTACAATGAATGAAATGAATAAAATGGCTACCCTCTGAATCTAAAAGAAAAATAGATACATCATTAAACAAAAGCCGGTTTTCAGCTGGTTGCAAATACAGTCATGTGTCACTTAAAATCCAAGATACACCTTATGAAACAGAACACTGTTATGTGGACACTGTTGAACACCATACAGTAGTCTGGTCCTGCTTTTTCCTTACACATCTCAAACAAGTTTCTTGTCTTAGCTGTGACCCTCCACATGCTGAGAGGAATTCGCTTTTGAATTTGGTGCTCAATCCATGTCATTAGCAACTTCTCCCTATCTGATATAAGCCTCATAGCTTTCAACAGAGGCCACCCTTTTAGCAGCTTGGAGAATTTGTCATAGTTTTTAAGGATCATGGTGATGGTCAACTGTGACATGTTAAATCAGGAACAGCACTCACTGATTTTCTGGCTCAGTGTTGTTAAATAATCTTTTGTTTCATTTCTAAATTCATACTCCTGTGCCTCTTGCTGTTGCTATCATGAGCATTCGTTTTGCTGCATTTGGGAGCCACAATGCACTTTGGGGTATTATTTTCAAAATAAAATTAAACAGAGAATACTACAGCATTCAAGAAATGTATGATACATGAGATTGGATGCTACTGCCTAGGAGTTCAAGCATACACAATAATGTGGTAACATTTTTAGATTGAAAGTACAGTACAATACATATGTAAGCCAGTAACAGCGATTTATGATATCAAGGCATACATATATGCTGTATGTTATAATACATGTACTGGATCATTACACATCTGGCAGTGCAATCACTTCATAGACAAAAAACATGAGACATATGTATTGGATGTGGGAAGCTGTTATGCTGGCTATGCCCTATCCTGTAATAGGTTTCTGAATTCTATATAACTTTATGGGACTGCACATGTATGTGCAGTTGTTGTTAGGTGCCACTGAGTTGGTCCCAACTCACAGAGACCCTATGTATAACAGAATGGGACACTGCCCCTGTGCCAACCTCATAATCGTTGCCATATTTGAGCCCATCACTGCTGCCACTGTGCCAATCCATCTCATTGGGGGGGTCTTCCTCTTTGTTCGACCCTCCATTTCACCAAACGTGATATCCTTCTCCAGGGTCTGGTCACTTCTGACAATACATCTGAAGCATGAGAGACATCTGGTCACTCTGGCTTCCAAGGAGCATTCTGACTATACTTCCTCCAACATGGATTGGTTTGTTCTTTTGGCAGTCCATGGTACTTTCAATATTCTCCTCCAATACCATAACTCAAATGCATCAATTCTTCTGTGGTCTTCCTTATTCACTGTCCAACTTTTGCATGCATAAAATACCATAGCTTGGGTCAGGCGCAGCTTAGTCCTCAAGTTGACATCTTTGCTCTTTGACACTTGAAGAAATCTTGTGCAGCAGATTTGCCTAATGAAACAGGTGATTTGATTTCTTGACTGCTGCTCCCATGAGTGTTGATGGTTGATATAAGCAAAATGAAGTCTTGGACAACTTCAATCTTTTCTCCATTTATCGGTCCAGTGGTGAAGTTTTCTGTTTTCTTTATGTCGAAGTGCACTTCAATAGCAAAATCTAGGATTGCCTTCACTGTGTAAATTTAAGCTTAAGATTTGTATAAAATGGTTTCAAAAACCTACTCACATGTATACTAATAAATATGATCTATACTTGTTAGGAAGATTCTTTAAAGCCACCATCTCCTGAGCTCACAATTCTTTAACTGTGATTAATTCTCTAATTCTTTCCTATTTAAACCTATTTAAGAACTCTGAACTAGGGTATGTTTTTCAAGCCTGGAACCTTTGGGTACCTAAGCTCTGTGCAGAGGAGGGATTCTGCCTACTCCACTTTTAAAGAAAACCAAGCAAACTCCTTGGTAAGTCACTATCGTACAAATTATCCACAGTAATTTATTATGCCAGAATAGGTAATCCAGAATAAGTTGTTTTTGCTACTTTAGTAATTTAGGCTATGGACAACATGTGGAATACAGACTGGTGAATGCCACACAGAAAACTCAATCTGGCCAACACTTATAAAGAGCATCACTGCTGAGCCACTCATGAGCAAAAGGGTTTCTTTTGGCAAGTGAAAATCTACATATGAGGGTGAGTTAAAAATTATCTGCACTCTGGCTATAGAACTTATTCTAATCAACTTTTAGAAAAGTCAAGTGTGTTCTTTTTCAACATAATCTCCTTGCTTTTCAATACACTTTTGCCCATCTGTCAACAAGCTTTCATATTTCCTTATTAAAAAATGTTTTAGGCTGAGCTGTGAGCCATGAATGCACTGCTGTCTTCACTTCTTCATCAGAGGTGAGTCTTCACCCTCTAAGGGCTGCTTTCAGGGGACCAAGCAGGTAAAAATCCAATGGAGGAAGATGAAGACTATAGGGAGGAGACCGTAACACCTCAAAAATAAAGTTTTTGCAAAGCGCTAACAGTGTGGGCACAGATGTGGGGACATGCATTGTCATGTAAAATCACAACACCCTTGGATAGCAGTCCTCTGCATTTAATCCACCATTTAGGCTTCAGTTCTTCAGTGAGCATCTCACAGTAAGGAGCACTGCTGATTGTTGAATTGTTCCTGACAGCATTCTAGTACTGGCTCTTGGGAATCCCAGAAAATCGTAAACATTAGTTTTCCAGCTGATGGTTAACTTTTGAGCTTTTCTGTGGTCGGCTACTGAAAATATTTCCATATCATACGTGGATGTTTACTCTCAGGCTCATAGTGACGAATTAATTTCTTGTCACTACTAAGTCACACTGGTTGTTTTTAACAAACTTTAACCCTCCCTTCAAATATTGGTCCAAATTTTGTTTGCAAAAGTCTGAATGCTTCTGGGTATGCTCTCTGTAAGTTGTTTCAATTCCCACCTCACACAAGTCTTTCGAAACCCAAGTCTGTCGTGGATTATTTCACAGGCAGAGCCATGACTGATTTGCCATATAATCCACTGTCACTCATCTACACTCAACAGAATCATTTCCCACGCATGCACAATGTTGTCATTAGCCATGGATATGGACAGGCATTTTAATATAACCGGAGTGCGGATCATTTTTAACTCACTCTTGTACATTACTGTCTATATAATTTGAACATTTTCAAGTCACCTTTCATTAATCCTCCATCCAAAGATCTTTAGAAACAGTAAATAAACTCAATGAATTACCCACTTCTGAATTATTTCCTAAGGAAATAAATTGCATTATCTTGCCCAAATAATTTCTGATTATTCTGTTATCACTTACCTTTAAAAAGACAAACGGACCAAAAGAAAGATATTTACATTTTACAATGTGCCTGACATTTACATCTTACGCCCTTTACAATAAAGAACGGCATATCACAATATTAAACAAAAATGAAAACAAAACAAACTCGAAATGCATGTTGAAAGGATGCATGTCACAGGGAGGTCCCCCTCAGAAGTCTCACCTGACGGATGATACTCTTCACACAACGCACCGGGAGACCTTGGTAGTTGGACTTGATGATCCATTTGAGGAGATGGTGACCGAGCACTTCAAAAACCATGCAGACATCTGAGACAGAGCTAAGGATCCATTTACTGCAGTGATTAAGTTTCTGACAGCAATATTGTGTCAACTTGCAAAAAAACATAGTCTTTATAAAATACAACCTCAATAATATCAAGAATACCAAGCCTTCATTTACCATGGCTCATCTAAATAAAAAAATTAACACTGACTAAGTGCTTCTGGTGTGTCATTTTTCTTATTGCTGTTGTTGTTGTGAACTGAGTGAAGGTTTACAGAATGAATCATCAGCTTTATATGCAATAAGTCATGTATTTCATTTCATCTCAGTGATTGCAAACCACTCCATTTAACCATAGCTATCCCACTTCCTCCCTATGGTTCTTATTTCTATTGCACACTCCTTCCTAATCCTTCTGAATTTTGTCCTTAGGTAAATACTGCCCTTTCCATCTTGAATGGTTGATCATTATATGGCTGTTGACCATTACTAGTGGTGTTGTCCCCTCTATAAACCTATCTACTGCATGGCTGAAAATTTGGCCACAAGGGTGAATTCTGTTCCAGACCTGAAGGGTGACTAGAAGTCATTAAGTCTTGAGTTCTTTCAGTCTCCTTCTGTCCATTAAGTCTGGTCTTTTATATAATTCTGATCCACATCTCTCCCACTCTATTATCCAGGACTCTCAAATGTAATCCATTTGAAGAGCAGTGGATCAAGGTAGGCGGGCACCATCTAGTTCTGGTCTCAGGTTGTAGAGACATGTTCACATGTTCCATTAGTTACGAAACTAACTGATTCCAAGCATCTTCAACTTTGATTATTCTTCCTTTCTCCTTGTGTTAAGCGCCATCAAATCGATTCTGACCCATAGCAACCCTGTATAGGGTTTCCATGGAGCAGCTGGTGAGCTTGATCTTGCAGTTCAAACAACTTTGTCGTCTGACGCATCAGTCCACAGCACCACACCTGGAGTCCTGACTCCTTTTCTCTATATAAAGAAAGATAAATAGACGGCTACTCAGGAGCTTTTAAGATAAGAGTTGCCTACTCACCAAAACAGGATATGGAACACAGTCTTTGTGGAGTATGGTTTGTCAACTGACCATGGTATTCCCTGAGACTATAGTCTTGAGCTGCCAACCGCAGTAACTTGCTGTTTCAAGGTGTTTGGTAATTATCTGTTTTCATCATTTTGCCCCTATATGCTCTAACCATATCTATAGATGTGTTTGCAGCAAAGACAGATAACCATGTAATTATCAAACCCTTATGTATTTGTGGGTAGACTCACGTGTGTCTTATTTCTTAATGTTTATTCCTACCAAAGCTAAGGAGCCCTGTGATGGTACTACAGGATAAGCACTGGACTGCTAGCCACAAGGTTGAGTGTTCAAACCAACCAGTTACTCCTCGCAAACCCTATACAGGGTTCGCTATGAGTCGGAATTGACTCGATGACATGTAACAAGCAACACACAAAAGCTAGAGAGACTAGACAAAATGACAAAGTAAAAAAAGACCTAAACAGAAAATTTCAAAAGGCAGCTAGAAAAAACAAAGTATCATACTGAAAGGTACAAAGACTCAAAGTTAGAAAACCAAAAGGGAAGAAAAGATTCAACAGTTTTCAAGCTGAAGTCCAAGCCTTGGGTTGCAATATTGAAAAATTCTATGGGAAAAATTATTAAATGATGCAGGAAGCATCAAAAGAAGATTAATGGAATACACAGAAAGACTGTACCAAAATCACTGGTCGATGTTCGTATATTTCAAGAGGCGACATATGATCAAGAATCAAGAAAAAGAAAGAAGTCCAAGACACAGTGAAGGCATTAGTGAAAAACAAAGCTCTAGGAATTGGAGGAATACAAATTGAAATGTTTAAACACACTGACGCAATGCTGGAGGTGGTCACTTGTCTATACCAAGAAATTTGCAAGACAGTCACCTGGCCAACCAATTGGAAGACATCATATTTGTTGTGCTACACTAAAGGACTACAAAGTCAGTTTGAACTGTAAGGTCGGTGGTTCAAGCTCACCAGCCACTCACTGGAAACCTCATATGGGGTCAATAAGGGTCAGAACCAACTCAACAGCACGTAACACTAAAGAAAGGTGACCCAACACAATGCAGAAATTATTGAACAATATCATTAATATCACATGTAAGTAAAATTTTGCTGAACTCATTAATAGCTAAAGTTGTACACTGACAGGGAGTTACCAGAAATTCATGCCTGATTAGAAGAGGACGTGAAATGAGGAATTTCACTGCTGCCTTCAGATGGATATTGGCTGAAAGCAGAGAATACCAAAAAGTTTTTTTTTTACTTGTGCTTTATTGACAATACAAATGCATTTGATTGTGTGGATCATAACAAACTATGAATAACACTGTGAAGAATGGGTATTGCAGAAGACTTAATTGTGCTCATGAGGAACCTGTACATAGACAGTGAGGTAGTCATTAGAACAGAACACGGGAATAAAGGTTTAGTGTCAGGAAAAGTTTGCATCAGGGTTGTATCCTTCTAGCATAGTTATTCTATCTATATGCTGAGCAAATAATACAAGAAACTGGATTATATAAACAAGAATGTGGCATCAGGGTTGGAGGAACTGATTAACAACCTGTGATTGTTGTTGTTGTTAAGTGCCATCGAGTCAGTTCCGACCCATAGCGACCCTGTACAGGGTTTCCGAGGGTGTAAATCTTTACGGGAGTAGAAAGCCTCATCTTTCTCCCGCGGAGCAGCTGGTAGTTTCGAACCACTGACCTTAAGGTTCGCAGCCCGATTCGTAACCACTACGCTACTAGAGCTCCTGTGTTAAATGGATGATATAACCTTGCTTGCTGGAAGTGCATTGGACTAATAAAGATATGAATTGAACCTTACTGTAAAGAAAGAGAAAATCCTTACAATTGTATCAATAAATCATATGATGAAGATTGAAGTTGTCAAAGATTCCATTTTACTTGAATTCAAAATCAACCCTCATGGACATAAAAGTCAAGAAAATCAGATAATGTATTGCATTGGGCAAATCTGCTGCAAAATACCTCTTTAAAGTTCAAAGAACAAAGATGTCACTTGTTCTTTAACAAGAGCACTTGACTCACACCCTGGTATTTTCAATCACCTCATATGCATGTGAAAGTTGAGCAATGGGTAAGGAAGGCCATAGAAGAAACCGATGCATTTAAATTGAGGTGTTGGCTAAGAATGTTAAAAATACCATGAATGGCCAGAACCACCAACAACCTGTCTTGGAGGAGGTGCTACCAGGCTGCTCCTTGGAAGCAAGGGAGACTTCAAGTCTCTCGTACTTTAAACTGTTGTCGGAGGAACCAGTTATTGGATAAGGACATCATACTTGGTAAAGTGCAGCCGCTTAACAGAGAAAACTCCCAGTGAGATGGATTGGCATAGAGGCAGCAACAATGGGCTGACACTTAACAACTGTGAGGATGGCAGGGTTGGGCTGTTTCATCCTGTTATGTTCAGGGTCACTATGAGTTCAAACTGAAGCCCCCTAACAAATACTACACTTAGGAAATATCATATATAAGTATCCCCACTGTAGAAATGTAGAGAGTAAAACTCAGCAGGATTAAAGAATGCCCCTGCTGTTACCCAGTCTGAAGCTGTTAAGAGTCATGATTCAATCCTACACTTCTCTGCGCTCTTACCTGTTTCTGGACACTGCCCTTTGATCATTAGTCTTAACAAAAATGGGCACGACTGAAACCTGACAGGAAAAAAAACAAAGAACGTCAGTGTCTTAAGTGCCTATATTAAATTTGTACTAAGGGCCTATATTGTATTGAATTTGTATTTGATAGGTCACTTAAAACATATACTAAAATAGAAATTTACTGAAGACACTGTTGTTGAGTCAGTTTGGCCCATAACGACCCTGTATAGAGTTTCAGAGGAGTGGCTGGTTAAGCTTGAGCTTAACCTTGCAGTTCAAACTGACTTTGCAAACCAGTGCATGAACCCACAGCACCACACCAGGGCTCCTAAAGACATTGAAGACCTATCTAAAATTGTTAATACCACAGGCTGCTTTTAAAAACGTAGGACTGCAATTTCAGACATTGCATAAAGACCAATGTGCAAAAATGACATCTTAAGAATCTGATTTTTTTTTTTTTTTAATAGAAATTCGAGTCAACCATTGACCCTCTAGAACTCTGGTCATACAAATATCTGCTATGCCATTCATCTGTGAAGATTTAAAACAGCTCTGAAACTTGCAGGAACAGTTGCTCACCCCTGGGGCTTTAGCATTAGAGAAGGTCAATTTTCTATCTCTCACAATAACTAGATCTATTTCTTGGTGTTGCTAGATGCCACTGGGTCAGTTCTGACTCATAGCAGAATCAAACACTGCCTGCATCATCCTAATTGTTGTTGCCGCCACTGTGACAGTTCACCGTGTTGAGGGACTTCCTCTTTTTTGCTAATCCTCTTAAGTTTCCAAGCATGATTACCTTCTCAAGGGACTGGTCCTTCCTAACATGTCCAAAGTATGAGAGATGAAGTCACACCACCATCCTTGTTTCTAAGGTGTATTCTGGAGGTACTTCTTCCAAGACAGACTTGCTACTTCTTCAGGCAGTCTATGGTACTTTCAATATTCCTCTTTTATACCATAACTCAAATGTATCAATTCTTCAGTGGAATTTCTTATTCCCTGTCCAACTTTCACATGCATATGAGGTAACTGAAAACACCATGACTTGGGTCAGGAGCACGTGAGACTTCAAAGGGGCTACATTACACCACCAAAATAACAGTAGCTTTAAATTGCTTTATGTGTATTATAAAAGTTTCTTTTGAAAATATAACTTGTCCCGCAACGCTTTTACAAATCTGGAGTATGATAGTTACTTAGTATCTTATTTAACAGTAAAAATATAGCCACTAGAATATATATATGGGGACTTCATAAAGTTGGTGGGAAAATTCCATTATCTTTTGTGGATCGTGCTGGGCTCTGGCCTGGGGGATACATGGGTAGCCTGAGTGTCATTATCTTTTGATTACATTTTTCCATACACTTTTAAAGCCCCCTTCATACAAACAAACCAAATTACCCCTCCATTATCCTACAAATCAGGTGGTTTCCCCAAAGAAACTATCCTAAGGAACTGCCATAGCAGATCTGAGACCAGAGGAAGGACTGCCCTGGTCCAACAAGTAACAGGCTCATTTGGAGATGCAGAAGGAGAAGGCTAGCTGTCTTCTATCCAGCTGTCAAAAGGAAAAAGATGAACAGTAGGCTGAAATCACCTCGAGGCAAATGCTGAGTGGTGTCCGCAGTCTTTGGTGTTTTCTAGTATCCTTCAGTGTCATCTCTACAGAAATACAAGAATCTTCACAAACATAAAATGTGTGGGGGAGAATCCGATCCCCTAAAGGATCATGACATAGTAGATGCAGAAATTGTAAATCATTCTAGGGAGAAAGCCAGGAGAAGACCTTGTCCTTTGGATTCTGGCACTTAAGAAGGTCAAAGTGTCAGATTTGTTCCAAACATAATCTAAAGGAAAAGAGCAAATGATCAGGAAGCAGCCAGAAGACCCTGACTCTTTAATTAATGATTAAAGAGTCGTTAATCACATAGCCCTGAATGTTGTTTTGTTGGTAAGTACTGTCAAGTCGTTTCTGACTCACAGCAATCCTGTATAGGGTTTCTGAGGAGCGTCTGAGTCCAATATTCTAGAACCTTGGAAAACAAAGGTACTGCCTATAGTCCATTCACATAAAGGATGTTCTCAGAGAAAACAATGAAAATATGGAAAGAGCATTCTGGAATGAAAAGCTATTCCCTCTCCTCTCCACCTCTGGGCTGTGGATCCTGGGTTATTTTGCTGTTATAAAGCTGCCTTTAGCAATGTGCCAGACAAGAGATAAGACAAGGCCCTTTCCACAACCCCAAATCACCTCCTCCTGAGTTCTCCTAAAGCAACAAGTATCTCAACATCTTAAAATCGGCCCATTCAAAAAGCATATTCTCAAAATAGAAGGGGGAATCAAGAGACACCCAGGCTCTATCTTGTTAGATCCATGTCTTCTCTAAACCATTGCTGACTCATAGCAACACCATGTGTGTCAGAGTAGAACTTCCCCTAGGTTTCCACGGCTGTAAATCTTTACACAAGCAGACTGCCATATATTTCTCCTTTGCAGCAGCTGGTGCATTCAAACGACTGACCTTTTGATCTTTTGGTAAACAGATGAGTGCTTACCCATAATGCCACCAGGGCTTCCATTTCAACAGGACCTAGAATTAGCACTAAGTCCTTCTTCCCTTTAAATCTAAGAACACCTAACCTGATAGCTGACCAAGAATCTCTATCTTTCAAAAACCATCAATTTCCATTAGGGTAATACGGAGCTGTACTGAACTGCTAACCACAAGGTTGGCAGCGCAAACCCATGAGCCACTCTTTGGAAACCCTATACATGGGGGATAGGAGTCAGAACTGACTTGATGGCACTTAATACAACATGCATAATAATTTCTGAGAGAGCAAATGCTCTGCAGCAGATTCTAATAGGAAAAAAAAAGTGTAACAAATCTTTAATGATTTTTTACAAGTCAATTTGTGGACTTCTAGTATGGCACTGTAAGGAGCTCTGGTAGCATAGTGGTTACGAATCGAGCTGCGAACCGCAAGGTCAGCAGTTCGAAACTACCAGCTAATCTGCGGGAGAAAGATGAGTCTTTCTGCTCTCGTAAAGATTTCCAGCCTTGGAAACCCTGTTCAGGGTCGCTATGGGTCGTAACCGACTCGACGGCACTTAACAACAACAACAACAAGTATGGCGCTGTAAGATGAGCACTGGACTGCTAACCAGAGGTGGAAGGTTCAAACCCACCATCTGTTTCTCAGAAACACTGTATAGATAGGGTCGCTATGAGTCAGAACCAACTCAGTGGCACTTAACAACAAAGTAAATTTACACAGTTTCAGGGGGAGGAACAGGCTGCTCCAGATTACAAAAGATAGGAGACAACAACCTTGCTTGTTGAATGTGATTCAGATGAGTCATGTTTGCACTAGCAGGGAAATGTACATATGGACTAAGTATAATGTGGCATCACTCAACTACTGTTAATGGGCAATGCAGGCTAATGTGCTAGAATGTAAAGTTAATTTCAATCCAAAGGTCAGCAGTTTAAGCTTACCATTGGCTCTTCGGAAACCCTACACAGGGTCACTATGAGGTGGAACCGACTCAATGGCAATCAACAACAATGGCTTTATGGCCATGTTTGTTAAGTCTTTCTATTTTTAAATCATAATTTCACTTATTTTGTTGTTGTTGTTGAGAAGCATACATCAATTCAACAGTTTCTAATGCACACATTCTTCAAGTTGTATAACCATTCTCACCCTCCTCTAAAAAGTCCTATTTCTAAAAAGATACACACTGACATTTCAGATTTGTAGGATTTGATTTAAAATAACTCAGCAAGAGAGAAAAGCTAGATGAAGGAATTGTGGCCAGATCTTGGTAACTATTGAATCTGAGTGAGGGGTTTCTGAAAACTCAATGTACTACTCTGTACTTTATTCATGTTTGAAACTTCTCATAATAAAAAATTTTCAACATAAACAATGGACGTCTCTCCTATCAAGCACTGGTTTATGTCAGATTTATCAACTACTAAAGAAAACTTATTACTTTGTTTTTACCAGGCTTTTTCAAAGTAGACAAAACCAAAATACTTCCATATTCACCTGGCAGAAGAATGACCTTCTTTCTTGCAAAACAATTACTTCAAAGACGAGATAGTACCTTCCGGGAAGCAGAATTCAATTACCAACAGTACTTATTGAGAACTAAAAGGGTTCAGGTACAATTGTTGCAGACATCAGCAGAGCATTTCTCTTATACTGCCTCAAAAAATGTTTTAACGTCACTTGGGGTTTCGTAGCTATGGGGACACACATAACCCTTAACTAATAGATTTAAAGGGGCTTAAAGCACAAAGAATTCCTGTGCATGCATGTATTGTGGCTGTAGTGTACTGTCGAGTCTGCCGAAACTCACAGCGACCCGAACAGGGTTACCAAGAGTGACCTGTGGGTGTCAACTGCTGATCCTGCGGTTACTGTCTGATGCTTGCTCACTCTACAGAGCCAAACTATCTACCTGCTTCCAGCTATGACTGCAAAAACAAACTCCCCACAGCTAATGGGAAAACAAAATCATCCCATTCCAAAATTAAAGTCAAATTATTAAAAAAAAATTTTTTTTTTATGATTCTGGTGGTGATGGTGATATGCTGTGAAGTTGGTTCTGACTCATAGCGACCCTGTACGGGGTTTCCGAGGCTGTAAATCTGTACAGAAGCAGAACGCCTCATCTTTCTCCCACGGAACAGCTGGTAGTTTCAAACTGCCAACCTTGAGGTTAGCAGCCCAACTCCAAAAATCTTCAAAAGTCCTTAAACGAGTACCATTAACACTTTGTAATGATGATCTATGTCTATGTGAAGATTAATGCAGAAGCAGACAGAAGTTTTACAGGGTTGGAAATCTTTCCCATTTTTGGGAAAACACGTATTAAAATGAAACCATCTGGAATTAACAGTTGGCTCAGAAAGGATACGGATTCCATTCATGCCTGAGATCTTGAAGTCGTCGATCAGCTGTACCACCATGTCTTTATTTGGGTCACTGGGGTCACTTTCTCGAACCTGTACAAAGAAAAGTAAATGCAAGAACACAAGAGTTTAAGGTTGAAAGAAGTTATTTCTTCTACTATTTCAATCAAAATAGTTTTTCTAATAAAAAGTGATGCTATTAAAACAAAAGATTCAATAGTAGAGCTTACAAAAAATAAAATTCAACTTTAATTTAACACTGCGCACATGGGGGGAAAAATAACTTCTGTGGGATTTTTAGGTCATTAATTTTTCTTTTATCAATCGCAGCTTGACATACTTACACATTTGAGCAATTTTATTTCATCCAAGGCCGTCTCGGTATAATGCTGGGCACTTTTTACAACTTTCATTGCAACAAATCTTTTCCCCCTTTAAAAAAAAAAGTTGTTGTTTTTTTACATTTACAAGTATAGGTAGTGACCATTATAATTAGTACTAGTAACATACACAGTACTAGTCTATGTAAGTGCTATATAAACTATATAACTAATACAGGACTTTTCAAAGCATGGGGCTACAATTGACTAGTGGGTCCTTGGAACAAAACCACCTCTTATAAGTAACACTTTTCTTTCAGTCCATACACATATACACACAATGCACGTATGTGTTCTATGCATATATATGGGTCATCGTTTTGTTTTTGTTTTTTAAAGTAATATTATATCATAGCTTTGAATTATTATTCTATATTTAAATATTTCTCTGATATACATGAAGTACTTAAAAAATTAGTTTCAAAAACAAAGCTAGTGTTTTAAGTTATCAGGCAAATGAAATTTAAACCTGTGACAGAAAAAGAGAAAGAGCCAGATGACACTTCCTATGCAAAAAATGAGGTCCCTCAGCCATACTTTCTTTGGCCACTGAGATTATGAGCCAGCCCAGGGATCAAAGCATCCATGACAAAGAACACTTACTGCATATCCCAGCACAGCCAGACAGTAGAGAAGTGGCCCCATCCTAGCTTCCTAATAACATGGTATCGGCCATTGAAGAGATCTCCAATTTTCACTGGATGATAGCCACCTTTTAATAAGAAAGTAAAAATTAAAACTGAAATAGTCAGATAAACAGTAAAATCATTTTATTGCTAATCAATTCCTGATGACACTGAAGATAATAATCAGATCAAAACATGTTCAATAATTTAAGCCCTGCTTCCTGCTCAGGAATTGCGTTCATCAGGAGAAAAATGTCCCATGCTTTCCTGTTAGGACTTTTGTTTGTTTTAATTTAATTTTAAAAGGCCACATATGGTCAAGCACTCCATAACAATACTCTGATTTTTGTATTTAAACCTAGGTGCCTACTAAACACAAACACCAGCTCTTTAAAGTGTAAATGAGCTTTCAGTCTTCCCAGCAGTTAAGTCAAACTCAGATCTTTTTGAATCTGTACATGGCAACCCGACCAAAATAAAGAAGTTTACTGCGCATAATTCTCACGACTTGTATAGCCAAAGGGAATTTGTATAATGTACGTTCTAATTTACCCTCCAACAAAACATCCATTAGAAATAAGGAAATCAGTGGAAGAGGGTGCGAAAGTATATTCTTAAGTAGACTCTTATACGAGGCATGGAAGGGTGTTTTCCTTAATCAGGCGCGCACACACACACACACACACACACAAATAGAAAGAAAGGAAAATCAAACAAGGCCTTTCTCTTTGTATTAAATGAAATATGCAAGCTACATAAATAGCATGTGCAAAGAAAAAACAAACCTACAGAGTATCTCTCTATACAAAACTTGTCTTTCATTCTTTTTATCTATAACTCATTCTTCTATTTTTATTTGTAGGCTTAGTAATAGTTTCAATTTTTTTTTTAAAGCAAGACTTCTCTACTTTTTTACATGGAAAATAAACTCTTTTAATTTAAAATATAATGATTTTTAACTGTAAAATTTATATTTCTCATTTCTTAATTATGAAAACTTCATAAATCACTCAATGAAGAAAATAGAAATGACTGCAATAAACAGAGATCAAAAGAAGTATATGATTTGTTGAATATAACACTGATAATCTACTCTGTAAACCTTCACTTAATCCACAATAAAAGTTTTTTTAAAAAGTAGATGATGATGGTGGAGAGACTGTACCTCATATGCTGGGAGTCACAAAGCAGGTGCAGTAATTCTCTAAACACCATCCTTCAATACACTTACTTGTGTAACTCCAAGAGTTAGAAAATACTGTCAGAGCTACCACAAATATTTATAAACATTTCAATTGTGTACCAAAGCAGGAATGGTTTACATATCACCAATGCACTTGGCTTTTCCTCGATGTTAATCTCAACATATATTACCAACAGTTTGGAATAAAAATAAGAACTAAAATAAATAAAAATGAATTATTTAATTCAAATATTAAGTTAAAATTACTTAAAATAAATGGGTCTGTTTACAGTCCAGCTTTTAAACCATTAAAACTAGCACTTAAAATGAAAAGAAAAATTAACATTTTCCAAGTAAATACGAGAAGTGCTGTGCTCGGTATTTTGTTTTTGTGCTTGGTATTTTGTTTTCAATACTGTATTCCAAGAAGCAAAAGTAACCATAATACATTACAGGTGGTTCACTGGGGTGGGGGAAGGGGCAAGCGCAGTTCTCTTTGGAAATGCAAAGCTAAGCTCAGAGCCTAATGTCCCAACATACCCAGTGAACCAACTGAACAGTCAGTGCACATTGCATCTTCCAGACTCAAACCTCAGTGCCATCAAGTCAATTCCGATTCCTAGAGACCCAACAAGACAGAGAGGAACCGTTCCCCAGGGTTTCAAGACTGTAAATCTTTACAGGACCAGACAGTCTCATCTTCCTCTCATCTAGACAGAGGTGGTCATGAAACTATTGAAAATTAAGTCCGTTTCTATAATTCCAGTAACACTCATGCGCTATCATACTGAATTCTTACATCTCTGAAAACTAGATGTGTTATTTCTACATTGTTGAAGGTACTAAAGCTCAGAGAGAGACAGTGGAAGGTTCAGAGCTGAGAACAGTCTAACTCCAAAGCCTATGCTTTAACCACTATTAAATGGTCTCCATTTTTTAAAAAATAAGTTTTTATTGTGAATTGAGTGTTAGTTTACATCATGGGAGAGCATCAGCTTTAGGTTCATCCTATCGTATTTTGTTTCATTGCAATGATTTCAATCCCCTCCATGCATCATCATTCAACAGCATTTGCTTCCAAACCCTCTGCTGCTTTTTGTTTTTTGTTTTTTTTTGAATGTACACTGAAGTACTCAGGAATATATAACCATTCAAACAACCAAAGCACGCAGGAATATATAACCATTCAAACAACCAAAGCGTATACTCTGCACGCCAGCCCCCGGCTGCCAGCACACAGCCCCTCTCCCTTCGTGGGACTCCATTTTCAATAGCTGAGATGTTTCCTGATTTTAGTTTAAAAATTGTATTATGCCCATTTTGTAGATTGCCCCTCTGTATTATTTGCCTTCCCATTTACAAACTTCCATGATAATGTACATTCAGTACACAGCGAACACGGACTAGCTCAATTAAAAGCTATTTACTACTTAATTAATACATATTGCTTGAGACCTGGTGTGGCACTGTGGGTTAATGCAATGGACTGAAAAGTCAGTGTGAACTGCAAGGTTGGTGGTTCAAGCTCACTAGCTGCTCCTTGGAAACCCTATACAGGGTCACAATAGATTGAAACCAACTTGAAGGCACTAAACAACAACATACATTATTGACAAATCAAAGTTTCTAAGTTTTTGATAATAATTGTGCGTAAAGAAAAAAAACCCTGCATCACTCCCATATATTATGCTTCAGATTTAAATTCTCAAACAGAAAGATGTGAGTACATGTGAGCAAAAATAGAAGCAACATCTCCTCTAAAATAATCTCCTAAGTCTCAAAAGGACTTTGAAAGTTAAAAAATTTAACAACTGAGTTCAGTTTCATCTTAGGAGTTAACAGTACTAAGAATGCTGTCTATAAAAATAGGTTGAATAAATGTAAAAACCAAAAACACTGCCATTGTGTCCACTGCAATTCCTAGAGCCCCTGCAGGACAGAGCAGAACTGCTTGTTAGGTTCCCAGGGGTGTACATCTTTTGTGGAAACAAACTGTTGTCTCTGTCTCCCATGGAAGAACTGGTGGGTTCCAACCATCAACCTTTCATTTAGCAGTCATGTGCTTTAACCACTGTGCCACTGAGTCAGTTCCAACTCACAGTGACCTTGTATAGGGTTTCTGAGGAGCAGCTGGTGAGTTTGAACCGCTGACCTTGCGATTCAAACTAACACTGCAGTCCAGTACTCATTCCTACAGTACCCATACCAGGATATTCCAAGCCTACAGTCTATATATTCTTATGCCCTAATTTCTTTTCTACAGAAACCAGTATTTTTATATATATAATTTTTTTCATTCTCTTCTCTTACAACAGCAGTCTTGCTCATAGTAGGGTATCTCCTCTAACTAACACCCTGTTGCCAGGAGGGGGAAGCACTTCCCCAGTGGTAGACCAGACCTACCTGTCCAACACACAGAGAACTAGAAAATGGATATTCCAGTCATTCTGTCCTAACAGCACACAATGGTCATGCCCAGCGATGGTCTCCCCACACTCTACCACTTGTCTAGCTAACAAGGAATCTTGTGCATAGTGACATACTGACAATGACCCAATCATGCCGTGATTCTTATCGCTGCTTTACCAACAGGCAATTAATTAGAGCTTGGGGGTTTTCTTTTGGCAATCAGGGTTTGGTGTGGGTTTTTGTTTTTTGCTTATTTATGTTTAAGGTAAAAACAAAACAAAATAAAACAAAAAAACCTACAATATTCTTACTTATAATCTCTTTCCTTTTCAAAATATAAATCCTAGATTGGATCACAAATACAAAGAGAATAAGACATATCCATTAAGTCCATTGCTCTAGTCTCTTCTACTTTCTCCCTCCAAACCATCCAAAGAATGTACATCTAAAGTTCTATATAGAAAATGAATAAAGCTTCAAAATAGACAACAAAACAAAACACTCCTCTTTCCTTGCTAATACTGTTGTTGTTAAATGTCAAGTCAGTTCTGACAAAACTACGCTGTATACAGTGAGTTTCTGAGGAGCTGCTGATGGGCTTGAATGGCAGACCTTGCAGTTAGCAGTTCAGTACTGATCCTTCAGTACCACATCAGGACTCCAAGCAAAAACAGGTTTTATTTATGAATCAAAAGTTCAAAACTTTATGACAGGCATCTAGAAGGATTTTCAGCAAATCCCCTTTTCTAATAAAATCACTAAACATGATTTTACAAACACTGGCATCTCAGTCCTCTGATGGTAAGAATTCTCTTTTTAACCAATGACGTATTCCAAAGGTCCAAGACAAAGATTTAAGAATCACTACCAACACAATTTCAGAATGGAATTGGGCAGTAAGAAGAAATTTGTTCACAGTGAAGATAGCCCAGACATACTCTGAATCACTTAAGATTTAAAAATTCCCTTCTCAAAAACTGATAGAACAAGTAAACAGACAATAGGTAAGGATATCAATAATTTCACCACCAGCTGTTCGCGGAAGAAAGATGAGGCTTTCTGCTCCCATAAGGACTTACAGCCTTGGAAACCCTGTACAGGGTCACTATGAATCGGAGCCAACTATACAGTACTTAACAGCAACAACAACTGACCGACTGACCTAAGAGAACACACCAATACCATGGCCAATACAGGAAACTGAGGGAACCATAAAAAAGGGGAGAATTCCTACCTCAAAAGGATTTAAAAATATAATAATCAACTTTAATGAGTAAAATTTGATTGGATCCTAGATTTAAAAAACACACAAACAACAAACTAAAATAAAGGTTAAAAGAAATTCTTGAGAAAATCAAGTAACTGTAAATAAGACGTGGATTTTAGATATTATAGAACTGTTGGTTTTCTTAGGTGTAAAATAACTGTGGTTATACAATAGGAAAATGTCCTTGTTCCCAGATTTTTGCTGAAGATTGTAGGAGTAAAGTGTCATGAGGTTTGCACTTTCTTTTTAAGTGATTCAGCAGGAGAAAAAAATGCAAATATTAATGTGTATATATGACAAAACGTCGGCAATTCTGCAACCTAAATGCAGGAAATGCAGATATTCAAACTGCTCATTTCTGCCAGTCTCTCACTTGTTTCCTCCACAGAAAGGCAGGCTGGGAAGAGGTGTTATTAGCCAGTCACCAAGGGATAGGGAAGGAGAAAAACTAATTCCAACTACTGGGAGGGACAGAAAAGAGAGACTGTGAAAAGTTACCAGGATGTTCTTCAACCATAAAAAAGAAAAGAAAAAGATTAAGAGGGAAAAAAATAAAGAATGTGTTCAAGATATACTTTAAAAATTTTTTTTGAGTTTTTTGATAGAAATTTTGCAAGTTAGATTCCCTTTTGACAAGCCGTTCAGTGATATTAGTTCCACTGATGACAATGTATCAGCATCCTCTTTAGTTGTATTTTGTCTGTTCCATTTCCAGTACTCTAAGGTCTATGCCTGGTGTGGTGCTGTGGGCTAATGCATCAGAGTGCAAACCTGTTTGAACCGCAAGGTCAGTGGTTCAAGCTCACCCGCTGCTCCTTGGAAACCCTATAGAGGATTGCTATGGGTTGGAATCCACTCGACATCACTTAACAACAACAACAAAACCTATGCTTGGATTCTTGGCATTTAGCATCTTGGTTAAAACAAACAATACTGCAAGATTAAGTCATTATCATTCCAGCTAAACAAACAGGGTGGTGGTGGGGAAGAAGGAGGCCTAGCATAGTTATACACTAGGGCAGTGTTACAGGAGAGCAAGCATTAGAAACAGAATTAGGATCAAGACATGTCAGATTCTTTAAAAAAAATTTGTGTTTTCTATTATACCATGTTTTCATATTCACCCATCAGCTGAAATATGTTTCCCTTTCCTTAATGAGTAAAGCTTCTAATATGCTGTGAATGAGTGAGTAAAAATTCAAAATAAAAGTGTAAGCACACTGTGTGTTCAACTACTAGGCAGTGAAGTTCAGAGTAAACAGAATTCATTTTATTTATTTAATCTACATGCTGTCAATCAGAAACTGATTTTTTTTTTTTTTTTGGTAGATTTAAGACTCTGGTTTTTATCAAAATATTTATTGCTTATTAACTAACTAAAAACCTACTTAAAAGTCTGCCATTTAAAAAATGATTATATTCTCAATATTATTGTTGTGTGCTAATGGATTTCAACTCATAGCAAACTTGTATAGGGTTTCTGAGAAGCGGCTGGTGAGTCTGAACCACTGACCTTGAAGTTCAAACCAACCTTGAGGACGAGTGCTTATACTAGGGCGCCACACCAGCACTTCTTTCTTAATAAGATAGCAAGAATATTGCATGACTTAGAAGTAGACTAGTATCAACGATTTAGGAAAATCAGCTGTAACTACCTACATAAACAAAATTCCACAACCATGCTCTAACTTAGGTTACAAAACAAATGTTGTTAGGTGCCATCAAGTTGGTTCCCACTTACAATGGCCCTATGTACAACCAGAAGTGTGCGGGGGAATCAATGGCTCTGTAAGATAAGGACTGGAATGTGAACCTAAAGATGGGCAGTTCGAGCCCACTAGACATTGTATGGGAGAAACATAAGGCTGTCTTGCTCCCACAAAAATTTACAACCTCGGAAATCCTATACAGGATCATATGAGTTGAAACAGATTCGACAGCACTTAACAACATACAATCAGACAAAATGCTGCCTGGATCGGTGCCATCCTCAGAATGAGTGCTATGTTTGTGCCCAAAATTACTGCTTTAAAAGTTTATGCCACATCCCATGCCCGCCCTTAAAATCTGAGTTGTGAAGAATATGTTTGCAGATAATATCAAATAAAAATGTTGAAGTATAAGAAAACACTGATTTTCTCATTAGTAAATAAAAGCACAATTTAAATCACAGTCACTCCAAAAGAAACGTTAACATAGGGGACTGCAAACATTCATGGGAAATAGAATGAAAAGAATGACATTTTTCCACCAACTTTTTGAAAGCCACTCCTGTTATTAACCTTTATTAACCACCACCACCATACTATTAGAGAACTCGGACACACCTGCGAACCATCAGTGAATGAGTTTGTGAGCAGAGCCTTCCAGTCCTAGCCAGTCTTCCTATGAAGCAGCCTAGCTGAGAGAGTCTGACCCTGAATCACCCAGCTGGACCACTCCCAATTCCTGACCCTCACAAACCATGTAACATCGTACCCTATTTATGGTTTTTGGCTTCTCAATTTTCAGGTGATCTGTTATGCAGCAATAAATAGTTAATACATCTACCTGTAATCATCACCTGCACTACATTTTCCACTATAGCGACCACATATGACACAGAAGAACTACCATATAGGGTTTCCCACAGGCTCTAACCTTATGGAGTCTTGGTGTGGAGCTGTAGGATAAGCACTGGACCTCAAGGTCGGTTTGAACAGCAAGGTCGGTGGTTCAAACTCACCACTTGCTCTTTGGAAACCCTATACAAGGTTGCTATGAGTCAGAACTGACTCGATCACACTTAACAACTACAATAATCTTTTAGGGAAGCAAATCACCAAGTCTTTCTCCCATGGAGCCGTTTGGTGGGTTTGAAGTACTAACCTTTCAATTAATGCTTAACTGTTGCTCCACCAGGGTACCAGGAGCATCAGGTGATACATATTACCTTTTGTACTTACTATATTTACTTTAAGGGCACTTACTACTTGCCCAAATCTTCATGCAGTTTTTAAAAGCCATCAAGTCGGTTCCAAATCATAGCGACCCAGTATAGGGTTTCCGAGGAGCAGATGGTAGGTTTGAACTACTGACCTCGTGGTTCACACCGAGCTTGAGGTTTAGTGCATTATCCTACAGCATCACACCAGGACCCCCCCCCCCCCCCAAAAAAAAAAAAAACTTGTTGGGAGACAATTCTGCACGGGTCACTGGCATTTCTGCACATCTTACCAACAGAAACGCAGATGGCCTTTGTTGCAGATGATCTCAAAGGTTTCTACAAGAACCACCTGGGAGAATGGAGTAGCATCTTTCTCTGGAGCAGAGATTGGGTGGATTTGCTTGCAGGCCCTCATAAAAGACTGGGGTTCCCTAAGCTCAGAGTTCCTCGGTTTGATATGAACCTACTGTGCACACAGCCTCCACCTGGGCCTGCCTCCACATCACCCGTGTTGGATGTGGGGCAAGAGGAACATTGAGTAATAAAGTCCTGTCCCTGATCCGGAAATTTCGTGTTTCTGCCAGCATCCATAAAACTGAAGTAGAGTAGCGTGACAGAGGTTATAGCGTTTGGCTGCTAACATAAACGTTGGCAATGTGAACACACCAGCTACTTTGGGAGAAATATGTGAGTTTATTTCTACAAGGACTGTTGTTATGTGGTGTGGAATCAGTTCTGACTCATAGCGACCCTGCACAGGGTTTCCGAGGCTGTAAATCTTTATGGGAGCAGAACGCCTCATCTTTCTCCTGTGGAACAGCTGGTAGTTTTGAACTGCTGACCTTGCGGTTCGCAGCCCGATTTGTAACCACTATATGCTACCAGAGCTCCTTTCTACAAGGATTACAGCCTGGGAGACCCCATGGAGCAGCTCTACTCTGTCTGATAGGGTCACTGTGAGTCCAAATCAACACGAAGACACTGGGTTAAATGACTCTTGATAAATTTATCTTTGATGCCTGTGCAAAAAGTCTTCTTTAAGGCAACTAGCTTGTTTTATCTTATTAAAACTGTTGTTCTTAGAGCCATTGCATTTCCTTCCTTCCTTTGATGACAAAGAAACCCAGAGCCAAATTTGCAAGATTCTCTCAAATTGCAGAGATCCTATCAATACAACTTTATGCAATAACCTTAACTGGCTCTATATTATTTCTACTCTTTTAGTGTTTATTTCCATATTTTTATTTATTGGGTATTTGTAAGTAGCCCCTGGGTGGTGCAAAGGTTTGATTCACATGGTTGCCAAAATGAAAGGCTGGAAGTTGATCAGCTTCTAAAAACTAAACACTGAAACCCCCTATGAAGCACAGCTCTACTTACAGAGCACAGTGCTAGTCTCTCATACATGGCAGTACCACGCGTGACTATGGAGTCCACTCTATAGCAACTGGTTTGCTTTATTTACTTGTAATATGCCTCAATCAAGTAAGTTATATAACGCATTGAGGCAAATAACAGCTACTTATTCTGCAGGCCAGGAGTCCTGGTGCGTTGCTGTGGGATAATGTGCTGGACTTGCAAGGTTGGTGGTTCAAACCTACTAGTTGCACACCCCGATTTTCCTGGTTGAGGACGTGTCCCCAGTTGGGTTCTCTGATGGTGGTTGTGGTGCACTTCAATAAGTCATTTTCTCATTTGTCTTTCCCAGGAGATTACAAACTGAGAACAGGGATAGGGTTTTCCTTAAAGACAGTATCTTCAGCACCTCACATATCATATTTGGATCATGATGCTGTTGTTGTTGTTGTTAAGTGCCATAAAGTTGTTTCCAAATGCACAGTGACCCTATGTAGGACTTCCAAGGAGCAGCTGGTGAATTTGAACAATCAACTTTATAGTTTAAACTTGACAGTTCAGTGCTTATCCTGCAGCACCACACCAGGCCGTTACAGTGCCCAAAACAAATGACAGAGCAAGAGAACAGGTGAGAGAGGTTTGTTTCTCTGTCCCTTGGAATGAGACAAAAGAACTGGGCCAGGCTTCCCCAGTTTAAGGTATGGGCACTTATATTAATATTAGTTCTACTGTCTACGTCTCATCACTGATTTTGGTTGTATGAAGCTCAATTTCTTACATACTTATTGGGCTCATGAGGACAATATTTTTTGGGTTTCTGTATGCATGTAACAACTGACATGTAAAGCTTTTAAGCTGAAGGTCAGTTTGGCTGGATATAAAACCTTTGGCTCACATTTCCTGTAAGCATGTTGCATGCATTACTATTGTCTTTTGGTCTAAAGTGTTGCCATGTGCAAGAGCTTAACAACATCTTTTCCCCCTGATAATTCATCTGATAAGTACATTTGCCTAGACATTTTTCATCACATCAAGCAAGCTCAGCCTACAGTATTTAGTGGCACTTTCTGCTGGCGGTTTTTGGTTTTCTTTCTTATTCCTCTTTGCTTTGTGGGGAAAGAAAGAATAGGCATTAAATGAGATCCTGAAGAGAGACCCCCTCCTCTTCACAGTAAAGAACGTGAGCTTCAGTATATGAATTTGGACATCTTTTACATGTCCTTAAAGACTTTATGGCCTCACTTCCTGGTTTGTAATTATGTTCTCAACAATATATCTAAAATATAATTGGGACATATTATTGAATTATTGTTACGAGAAAGTCTTTAACTGGATCAAAGTACACTTTAAAAATCATAATCCCATTGATTCAATGAGAAAGATTGAGTTTTGTTTTTGTTTTGCTTTTTTTTTAAGTAGCTAAAAATGATTCCTTTAGTTATAAAAATCTTTGGCAATAAAAAGAACTTAGAAAGTAGCCTTGGTTTTTGAGACTAAATTCAAAGTCACATACACCAGACACTAAAATGTAACCAACTGAAAGATTAAGTTCCTTGAAGGAGTCAAGACGATTGCTATTTGCAGGCTCCACCACTCATGAGAGAGCGGGGTGCGTCACACCGCAGTGCCTGACGCAACTGTACAACTACAGACATGTCCAGGAACAAAGCATAATATTTTATGAGTAATCCAGAGTCTCAATTCTAAAGAAAAATATTTTTAATGAAAACAAAGGTTTTCAGAACAAATGACTACAAATGAGTAAGCAAAAGTCTTTGATATATGTAGAAATAAAACTGATTTTGAGATTCCTATAAAGCCCCACCTAGTTTTATAATACAAGAAAAATTAATGCTTTCTAGTTTAATCATCTTCAGAAAGCCTAAATCATGCGTCAACCTGTGCATATGTTAGACAATGAATACAGCAATTTAGACAGAATTAGTGGACTTAGGTGTAGGGCTTGTATTAATTTCCTAGGTCTGATGTTAACAAATTACTGGATAAGTTTAAACAACAGTCTAGAGGTCAGAAGTCCAAAACCTAGGCATCAGCAGAGCCACATTTCCTTTAAGTTGTTTTACAGAAAAACCCTTCCTCACCTCCTCCAGCTTCTGGGATTCCTGGAGTTCATCAGCTCATGTCAACAAAACATTAATCTCTTCTTCTAGCTTCAAATGGGTTTCTATGTCTCAAACCCCCTTCTCCTTTCACTTACAAGGACACCAGCCACTGGATTTAGGTGCCCCAACTCTCTGATAGCATAGTGGTTACAAATCGGGCTGCTAAACTCACGGTCAGCAGCTGTTCCACCAGAGAAAGATGAGGCTTTCTGCTCCCATAAAGATTTACAGCCTCAGAAACCTTGTACAGGGTCACTATAAGTCGGAACCAACTCTATGGCACATTACCACCACCACCACTCTTAAAACTAGGATGATCTCATCTCTGGATCCTAACTACATCATAAAGACCATATTTCCAAATAAGATCCTATTTGGAAGTCAAGCGTTTAATACTTGACTTTCTCTTCTGGGGAGGACACAGTTTAATTTACTACAAATTATAATATATGTAAGATGAAAATAATATCAAAATGAATTTATGTCCTAGGAAAAGTGTTTGTAAATTACAGTACCAAAAATCAACATAAATATACATATTTTGGGAGTCTTAAGTATCCCTTTGATGAAAGAGTTTTTTTGTGGTGTTTTTTTCACAGATTACATTCTCCAAAGAGGTGCCATAATGGTATCTCCAGGCCACCTGTTCTTCTAGAACCCCCTGTTCTACCATCAAGAAATGGGCTCTTCGTGAACGTGGTAGGGTGGCTACAGGATCGGTAAGACTAGGTGGGACTGTTGAGCGTGGAATGACTTCAACCTGGTGGTTAGCCACTGAGTCGGTTCCCACTCATAGTGACCCTGTATGTATAGTGCTTCCGACACTGTAAAATGATAAGGAGCAGAAAGCCTCCTCTTTCTCCCAAGGAGCGTCTGGTAGATTCAAACTTTTGACCTTGTAGTAAGCAGCCCACCTTGAAATACACTACCCTACCAGAGCTCCATGATGCCTGCCTGTTGGTGCTAAATGCCGTCAAGTTGGTTCCAACTCATAGTGACCCTGTATAGGGTTTCAGAGGAGCTTCTGATGAGTTTGAAATGCCAACCTTATGGTTCAAACTGACCTTGTGGTCCAGCGCTCCACCAGAATGCCAGCCCAGCGGAGCTTAATTCCATCTTGTGTCTAAGAGTTCAGATGCCAAAATTTCTTGAGTACTTCATGCAACTCTGACAGCTGAACTGTCAGAATTAGAAACAGGATATTTAAAAGTGGGTTTGGAGCCACTTCCCTTGCAGGAACATTCCTTAATGGGATTACTTTGTTGTTCAATAGTAATAGCCAAGGTAGTATTTTGTTAATTACAGCAAGATATTTCAGATTTGTTCTTCAAAATCCACTGGTCTGCAAGAAAAGATGGGCCCTCAATCTTAACAAGATTAGCCCTCTACCTACAAAAATTCCTCGTCTGTTTGCTTCCTTGCTGGTCTTTCAGCCTCGCCTCAGAATTTTTCTCCTCTAAATACAAATATGAAGGAGCTATGGTAGCATAGTGGTTACAAATGGGGCTGCAAACCTTAAAGTCAGCAGTTCGAAACTACTAGCCATTCCGCGGGAGAAAGATGAGACTTTCTGCTCCCGTAAAGATTTATAGCCTAGGAAACCCCATACAGGGTCGCTATGAGTCGGAACCGACTCCACGGCACATAACAACAACAACAATATACATATGAGCTCTGGTAGCGTAGTGATTATGAGTTGTGCTGCTAATCTCACGGTCAGCAGTTCGAAACTACCAGATGTTCCAGGGGAGAAAGATGAGACTTTCTGCTCCCATAAAGATTTACAGCCTCAGAAACCCTATACAGGGTTACTATGAGTTGGAACCAACTACACGGCATACAACCACCACCACATACAAATATGAGGTCCTGGTATGGTGATGTAGGGTTAAGAACTAGATTGCTAACCACAAGGTTGGCAGTTCAAATCCACCAACCACTCCTTGGAAAGCCTATACAGGGTCACAAGAAATCAGAACTAACTCGATGGCACTTAACAACAACAATATGCTCAGGCCTCCCATTATAAAAACAACTTTCTCTTGCCAGCTTTGACCCCACGTCCCGATAATTTCTGCTCTTCTATTTATATAATTACTAAATTTCACTATAGAACTGACTCATCTAATATATTCTCCCCTTGACACCTCTATGACCCATCACTGGTATCAATGAATGAGCCGCTAGGGACACTTCACCCCCCCCCCTACCACCACACACACACAAACACACACACAAGTAGTTCACTGGCCCTTTCTCAGCTTTTGTGTTTCTCAAACTATGGCTACATTGAATGTTATCACTGAATCCTTTCTTCTTGAAAGCATTCTTCCTACTAGTTTTGGAAAGACCATCACCACACATTCAGTGTAGTACCAATAAGACAAAATTACTATTGTCTTAGGTCAAAAGTTTGGTCTGGACAGCTCATGAGATCTCAGGCCTGGAAGTATTCAGGTTTGACGGTTCACAGTGCATGTGAGGGGGAGGGGTATGGTGGTAAAAAGAGTTGAGTAGGCTAAAAAAATCAGGTAAAACTTTTTAATTAGTATAAAATTAGGTATGAAAGGGCACAGCAGATTTAGAAAACAACCAAAACTGACAAAGGAAATATAATCAACAAAGTAAAACTTTACCACTTATCAGTTTTATGATAATATTTAAACAATAGGAAAGGAATATATATTCTTCATACAAGTCCAGGTTCAAATAAATAGGTACAAGCATGCATAGTAGAGGTCACAATTGCTGGTGTGACCCTCAATTCACACGGTACTTCACAATGTCCATGGCTAACAGGGAAAACGTGTATGTGAAGATGGTATGGGATGTAGGCCAACAGCGTTAAAACGATGAATAAAACCCTACTTTATGCAAATAGCACATGCTTTGTATGTTTGGTTGGGTTTTTTTTGCCAATCTAGTTTCCTATGTGCACTATGCACACTATATACATATGCATGCTAGTATTTATGGAAAAAATAAAGTAAATTAGAGAGAGACGAGCAGCTCAGTTTTCCCAAGTACTAAGATTTGAGAAAAACTTCTCATATATGCTCATAAATAGAAAAATATGTGCTGACATGAACCACAACTCAGGAAGAACGTGTGTGCAGGTGCACACTCTACAATTCTAAACAAGATCCCCAAATGGCCAACGAGCACACGAAAGGATGCTCAACATCACTAATCAACTGAGAAACCACAAGCAGAATCACAATGAGATACTAGCTTGTATCCACCAGAATGGCTACAATAAAAGAAGAGAGAATAACAAGTGCTAACAAGGACATGAGGAAATCAAAATTCTCATACACTGCTGGTGGGAATTGAAAATGATGTAGCTGCTTTGGAAACAGTCTGGCATTTCCTCAAACATTAATCATAAACTTGAATTCATGACAACATTATTCATATTAGCCAAAAGGTGGACACAATACAAAATTAATCTAAACTAATGAATGGATAAACAAAATGTGGACAGAGACAATGGAATTATTTAGCTATAATAAAAAATTATTTTAATGAAATTCAGATGCATGCTAATATGAAAGAATCTTGAAAACATTATGCTAGGTGAATGAAGCCCGATGCAAAAAGGTCACCTACTGTATGATTCTATTTCTATGAAGTATCCAGAATAGAAATCAGTGAGAGAGAGAAAGAGAATTCATTTGGGCAAGGACTGGATGGTGGGGCGTGGGGACTGAGTGCGTACTGACTGTGTAACTCTCGTGAATATGCTAACAGCCCCTGGATTGTATACTTCCAAAGAGTGAACTCTGCTGCTGCTGTTATTGTTAAGTGCCACCGAGACGGTTCCGACTCATAGCGACCCTGTATAGGGTTTCTGAGGAGCAGCTGGTGAGCCTGAACCACTGACTCTGAGGTTCAAACTGACCTTGTAGTTCAGCGTATTAACCCACAGTGCCACACCAGGACTCCAAGAGTGAATCTTAGGAAGTAAATCAGATCACAAATTGTTTTAAATATGAGGGAAAAAGAGGTAGGTTTTCAATGATTGCTTCCTAGTTATCACAGAACCTAAACCTTTTCAATTTACCTTTATTCACTCTTTTCCATTTCAGGAATGGAATGCACTTAAAACAGACAAACCACCACAACCTAATTAGGTATCAGTGCTAAGAGGCACACTAAGAATGCAATCTGTTTTTATAATAGCCCCAAGTCAGGAAGAAATAAGGAAGAGGATGAGTGGGATTACTCCAAAATTTGTTCCATAACCAGGTTGTTGGCAAATGTTTTGTAGAACTGTAACTCAGACCCCAAACAGGAAGTAAACATGGCCTGTCAATGGAATTGGTGGGTAGTCCCAAAGAACTAATGTGCAAGAACTGATTTGCAAGAATCTTTCTATGTTTGCCCAGAGGAGAAAAAAAAAAACCAGTACGATCCAGCGACCCTACTGGGGGCTGGGGTATAAGGTCGAATGGAGCACAGAGTGTGTATAAGGGAAGCCATTACCTCATGCTGGGGGATATCTCTAGAGCAGGCTCCAGGGACCAGTGCTGGAGGCCAGAACATTTCTGGACAGTGGCCAGGCTGGACACTGAGGAGACAGGTCTTTCTCACAACTCCTATACCAGACAATTCCGTGCTAGTACTGAGTCCATCAGGGATAGCCCCGAGTGGGACAGACAACAGTACATTCATGTTGGGCACCAGGAGGAGCGAGGAGGAGGACAATCGTTAACAGACATAACATGACAATACTGGCCAAGTCCTTTCCTGCAGTGTTCTTCTCTGGGAACTCCCAGATCCCAATGACAGATTATTCAGGGAGTGGGCAAGTGGAGACAAGGACCACGGACACTGAGAATGGTAACAAGTATGATTTCCTGGTGCAGGGTATGCACTGGATTGCAAACCACAAGGTCGGTGGTTCAAACTCACCAGACTAGCTGCTCCTCAGAAACCCTATACAGGGTTGCTATGAGTTGGTACCGACTTGACAGAACTTAACAACTTAAACATGACTTCCATCTACTACAGCAAGAGAACAGGAAAAGAGTGACACAAACGAATGTTATGATTGTCTCATTCTGATTGAGGTATCTGTTAGCCTCCGTCCCTCAGCCTGTTGTTCCAAGTCAAGCAGAACACATACTCTTGAATACTCACATTCCTCTCTACTGTTTTTCTCTTCCCTTTCTTTCTCCTCTTCTATTCCATCACATTTCTCAAGGGTTTGACATTGAGCAGAATGACTTTGTCTGTGTCTCTCCACCACCCCTGTCTACTTATTACTGCTGATATTATCTGGTATCTATCAGATCTGTAATACTTGCTTTTACTCTCTTCTGAGTCTCAAATTCACATTTCTGCCTGCTTCTGTTTCTCTGAAAAGTGTCAAGTCTAGTTCTTTTCAATAAGAAAATGAAGCAGTTTATAAAATCACACCAGAAGATACAAAATTAGAGAAAAAAAAAATGGGGCAAAGACAAAACAAGCTGGAATAAAGGTACATAGAGTTCAGTTAGGTCGCTGAGGTGTTGCTATGTTACTGCCATCAAGGAGGTTCTGATTCATAGTCATCCTATGAACAGCAGAACAAAATACTGCCTGGGGTCTATGTTGCTATGTACAAGCCTATTGTTGCAGCCAATCTGTCAATTCATCTCCTCTTTAGGATCCTCCTCTCTTTTGTTTACCCTTTATTTTAACAAGGACATTGTTCTTCTCCAAGGACTGGTCCCACCTGATATAACATGTCCAAAGTACATGAGACAAAGTCTCTCCATCCTCACATCTAAGGGGCATTCTAGCTATACTTCTGCCAAGACAGATCTGTTAGGTCTTATGGCAGTTCAAGATGCATTTAATACTTTTTGCAAACAACATCTTTAAAATCTAGCAACTGAAAATGGAGCACAAAGGTAAAAACCATTTCCAAGTTTAGAATCCTGGAAGAACCGGGAGAAGACAGGTGTTTTTTGAGCATCATTTGATTTTTAACGGACATTGTAAATCATGAAAGTGTCATTTCTCTGGCAGGTATTTGGTTATTGAAAAGCTCAGACCCTAACGTGTAGTCCATCTTGAAGAAATGAACAGGAACTTACAGCTGGCCTTCAGTGCTCTACGTTGAATTATCCTACAGCAACACTAGGAACCCATCAAATGGGTTCGGACTCATAGAGTTTCCGAGGAGTGGCTGATGAACTTGAAATAAAAAGTTTATACCTGTCAGTTCTTTGATCTTCCTTATTCATTGTTAAGCTTTCACATGCATATGACGGAATTCAAAATACCCTGGGGCTTGGGTCAAGTCACCTTTGTTCTCAAAACTGCATCTTTGCATTATAACACTTTATGATTGATTGTGGTTTGGGTGAAATTCTATAGAGCTAATTAGTTTTCCATTCAACAATTTATACACTTTTTATTTCAAGTTCACCAGCCACTCCTTGGAAACTCTATGAGTCCGAACCCATTTGATGGCACTTAACAACAACAACAACAAAGGGGGTCATAGTGTTGCTGTAGGATAATTCAACGTAGAACACTGAAGGCCAGCTGTAAGTTCCTGTTCATTTCTTTAAGATGGACTACACGTTAGGGTCTGAGCTTTTCAATAACCAAATACCTGCCAGAGAAATGACACTTTCATGATTCACAATGTCCGTTAAAAATCAAATGATGCTCAAAAAACACCTGTCTTCTCCGGGTTCTTCCAGGATTCTAAACTTGGAAATGGTTTTCACCTTTGTCCTCCATTTTCAGTTGCCAGATTTTAAAGATGTTGTTTACTTGTGTACTTTCTTCTTTAGCTTTCTCTCCCCTACCCCAACCTGTCTGTTCAACACCACTATCATACCCCACCATTAGTTTTCAGTGGGTTTTTTTCCCATTTGCAAAGCAGTTCTTTCTCAAGTCAGAAAACAAAGCACAAGACAAAGAGGAGGGGGGAGAAAAAAAAAAAGGAAATTCTACAATCCAAGCACTATTAGAGGAACATTTTATTTAAACTGAGGTAAAACTTACACACAGTGAAATGCAAAGATCTTACATGTGTAATTTCCGGTATCTGACTAATCAATACCTAAAATGTTTCTCTACAACCACAGAGGTTTCTTCAAGTTCTCTTCAACTCATGTTCTCTGTCAGAGGTCTGTATTTTAAATTATTTTCAGAATGTCTTTAATGAACAATATATATATTAATTTATATGAAATCCAATTTATTTTTATTTTATACATAAAACTGCTTTATATACTCTCCCCACTGTAAAATCAGAAATAATTCTGTCACTTTGATTCAACCTTGTACACATAACAAGGAAGCAAAAAAGATAAGGAAGAAAGGCAGAAAGGAATAAGAAAATTATCTGCAGATGAAATGATAGTGCATGTAGAAAATCTAAAGAAAACTACAAAAATAAAACAAGACCAAAAAAACCCCCACCTCGTACAATTAATAAGCAAATTTAGCATAGTATCAGGGAACATGGTCAATACTTAAGTATCAAGTATATTCCATAAACAAATTTCCCACTTATAACAGTATCTAAACATGCACAAAAGGAAAACAATATGAGCAAGATATTCACATTCAAAACTAGAAAACACTGGTGGAAGAATTTTAAAGATGTAAATAAACAGATGTACATATCATGCTTACTATTTGGAAAATTAAATACTGTTAAGACATGTCTAAATTTTTATTTATAAGCAGACTCCAAACTTATACGTACATGTAAAGGTCTAGAAAGTCATTAACTATCTTGAAAGAGTAGTACAAAAGTTGGAGAGTTCAACTACTCGATATCAAGACTCATTGTATATAAAGCAACAGTAATCAAGATTGAGTGGTATTTGGGCAAGGTCAGACCAATAGCGGAATGTAAAAGAAAAGACCAAACAGAGTTTCCACAAAGGTGACAAGTTAACGGAATGTGGAAATAAATGTCATTAACAACAAATGGTGCTGCAACAACTACATAAAAGTTGTAGAGAAATACACCTAGAGCCCAACCTCACACCATACTGTTGACATTTTGGTAAAGCCCTTTTAGAGTAAACATCTTTCTTAAAAAGGAGAGGGGGTAGGTGGTCAGAGATAGTGTGACCACATCATAGAGGTTCATTATCTATCCTATTTGGTTCCGGTTTTTTGTCTTTTTTCTTTTTTTTAATTTCCATGTGAAGTTTTCATTTTCTTCACGGACAACTTTCTTCTCCTCTTATTCATTCTTCTACATGTGCTCCCAGATTGCTTTTCATTTGAACCTTCTACTACCAATGAGTAGAGGTTCAGAGAAGACCATTCTAAGGAAATGACATTATGTGTTTTTCAGTGCCACGTTGAGACCACAACTGTGTTGAAATTGATGTCTGCAGAAATAATACAAGTGATAAAACCGCAAAGTGCTAACGTGTCTCAAGGTGATTAACGAGAGCTACAAAAATGTCTTCCATGAGGAGCCCGTCAGGAGTACCACCCAACAGGGCAGAGTACCGTTCCTGCCTCCCTACTTGGAGCGGGCCCATGCTACACAGCTCTGAATGACGCTGGGATGCATGTAGCTCAGAGCTACAATCCCTTGCACTGTATGTCAGTCACACACAGCATGAAGTGAAGGGTTTCTTCCCTTAGTCATGACTTTCGAGTTTTTAAAGGAATCATATCTGCTTCAGACATTGTGTACAGAAAAGGCACAAGCTGAATCTGCAAAATACATGGAGTCTCAGGTCTTACTTTCTAGGAATCTAACCCAGCCTATGTATGTGGCACTCACCCCTACTGATTCTAATGCGTGCTTTGAATGGTCACACTTTGAAACCCCTTTGTGGAACAAGAAAATCTCCCTAAGACAAGAGGTTTTGCCAAGACATAAAAATATTATGTTCAAATCACCAGGGCCTCCTGGGAGTATGTGTTTACAGGCTGACCCTCATCTTTCCCGGGGTCTGGAAGTAGAAGTCTAAGACAACTGTACAGCTTGCTACGTCAATTCTGGCACCAGTCAACTGAGCAGGGCTCACAAGAAAGGAAACCGTGTTGAATGCGTGCATCTTTCCAGAGCAAGGGGCACAGGTCACCACAGTGAGGAGGGAAAACAATGCAGAGACCTGCAGAAATGGCTACAGCACCCAAGTGCAGGTGGGAACTCACACAGCACAGAACACGGGATTTGTTAAGCAACAATGTATCAAGCAATATGCCTGACTCTTCCCATTCATTCTCACAGAACCTTAGATAGGAAGATACATGCAGGAGGAGAACAGGCCAATTCAATACACATTTTTTTTTTTTACAGGAGCTATTAACACCACTTTAGCCGTACTGTTAAGTGCCCTTGAGTACC
This sequence comes from Chrysochloris asiatica, assembly GCF_000296735.1. Taxonomy (NCBI): domain Eukaryota; kingdom Metazoa; phylum Chordata; class Mammalia; order Afrosoricida; family Chrysochloridae; genus Chrysochloris; species Chrysochloris asiatica. Next base: position 37,098,783 of record NW_006408528.1, read on the forward strand.
TTCTGATTTTATAGCAAGCCTGTATAGGAATTCCGAGGTGCAGTTGGTGGGTTTGAACCACTGCTCTTGAGGTTAGCAGTCCAGTGCTTTCCCTACAGTAACACACCAGTGGCCTTTTCAATAAAATGGCTGGGGGTTCACCAATTTGGAATAAGAGTAGACTTGGTAACAAGGTAACAAATGCTGTTGGCCATGAATGGTGAGAAGTTCAAGTGAAGGAAAGCTCTGCTGCTGCCGGGTAACAGGACCCAAGTGACTTCCTCTCCGCCCCCAATCTACCTGTGGTTTCTACGAAGAACATACAAGGGCACCTCAAAATGTTTTTGAAAAAATTCCATTATGTTTTAACTTCATTTCCAACAATTTTTGGAGGCCCCTTGTATTATTCCCTTTGTATGGAGGGAAAGCAAACATCTTATCTCTAATTGTTTACGAAACAACAAGTGAGAGGCTACACTTTCCTACAGTGACCCCCCCCAAAAAAACAAATCACTGCCATTGAGTAGACTCCAGCTTTGAAACCCACAGGGTTTCAGAGACAATACATCCTCGTGGGAGAAGACAGGCTCATCTTTCTCCTCAGAGAGGCTACTGGGTTTGAATAATCTATTTGCATTGACACCAGAGTTCCACAAAACACCAAGGGAAAAAAGAGCAACGTTACAGTGAAGAAGACTGGCACACATCATCTTCAACAAGTGACCAGTATCAACTGTGATGATATAAATCAAAATTATTTCCCACCTGGCGGAAACGCAATGAGAAAAAACAGCATCCTTTAAGCAATATTCCAAACTCAGAGTGATTACAGAAAATAGCTATAATGTAATTTTCAACCATGTTAAAGTCCTGAAAGTTTAAAAAACGTAACAAAACTGAGCAACTGGTCTAGACCAAAAGGTTATTACCCATCAGTTGTTCCAGACTACAGCCTTGAGGGAAAGTTCTACTCTGTCCCACAGGGTCAGTATGAGCCAGAACCAACTCAAGGGAAACCGGTTTTAGAGACAATGGAGTCTTTCATGTGCAGAACATAACTGGATAATTCACAAACCTGAACAGAGCCTGAGGATTAAATGATAGTAACATCAATGCTAACTTTCCAATGTTGGTGTCAGTGTTCCATTTAAACTGAAGAACATGCTTGATTGCAAGTAAGCACTCTAAAATACACAGTGGTGAACCAGGAACTTACTCTCAACTGGTTCTCCAAAACCCAGATTTCTGTTCTTACTGGGAAAAAATCATCAAGGCCACTGTTCTAATCCTGTTGCTAAGTGACATTAAATCGGTTTCAACTCACAGCCACCCTCTGCACAACAGAAGGAAACACTGCCCAGTCCAGAGCCATCCTCACAACTGTTGTTATACCTGAGCCCACTGCTGCGGCCACAGTGTCAATCCCCCTCAGTGGGGTCTTCCTCTTGTTTGCTGGCCCTCCATTTCACCAAGCATGACTCCAGAGACTGGTCCCTCCTGGTAACATGTCTGAAGTTTTAAGAAATGAAGTCTCGCTAACTTGGCTTTAAAGGAGCATTCTGGATGTACTTCTCCCAACACAGACTTGTGTGTTCTTCTGGCAGTCCATTGTTGTTGTTGTTAACAGCTGCTGACTCAATTCCAACTCATGACGACCTGTATAAGATTCCAAGGAGCAGCTGGTGAATCTGAACCATCAACCTGTGGTTAGCAGTCCAGTGCTTATCCTACAGCGCCACACCAGGATTCCATGGTACTTTAATAGCCTCCTTCAATACCAAAAATCAAATGTTTCGATTCTTCTTCGTCCAACTTTCACATATTTGGGTTAGGCACACCTTAGTCCTTAAACTAACATCTTTGCTCTTGAACACTTTTAAGAGCTCTTGTGCTACAGATTTGCCTAATCATAAAGTTTTCAGTGACTAAACATTCAGAAATGTGTTAGTCTGGAAGCTCAGCTGAAACCTGTCCACCATGGGTGACCCTGCAGGTATTTAAAATACCAGTGGCATAGCTTCCAGCATCACAGCAACATACAAGCCACCACACAGATTTGAAACTGACAGACAAGCGGTGGTTAGTTGGCATAGTGAAGAAAATTTGCCTAACGCAGTATGCCATTTGAATTCTTGAATGCTGCTTCCAGACGTGTTCATAATGGGTATAAGCAAAATGAAGTTTTGTCTTGACAACTCCAGTTTTTTTCCATTTATCATGATGTTATTGGTCCAGTTGTGAGGATTTATTTCTGTTTTCTTTACATTGAGGTGCAACCCATACCAAAGGCTGTGATCTTTGATGTTCATCAGTAAGTATTTTAAGTCATCTTTGCTTTCAGCAAGTAAGGCTGTATCATCTGCATATCGCAGGTTGTTAACGAGTCTTCCTCCTATGCTGTTGGCACCTTCTTAATATAAAATCCAGCTTCTCAGATCATTTGCTCACATACACATTTTTTTTTTTCAAACATTTTTATTGTGAATTGAGTGAAAGTTTACAGGGTAGATCATCAGTTTTACAGTCAACAAATCATATACTTTGTTTCATTACAATGATTATAATCCCCTCCAGCTCACACACAGATTGAATAAGTACAGTAAAAGAATACAACTCTGGTGTACACCTTTCCTGATTTTAAACCGTTCAGTATCCCCTTGCTATGTTCTAATGCAATTGCCTCCTGGTCTATGTACAGATTCCTCATGAGCACAATTAAGTGTTCTGGAATACCTCAACACAGCTCATATAACACACTTGCACGTTAGGGAGTTAAAACTTAATATATGATTTTGGGCTTTACAAAGCAACAATATAAGAACATTCTACTTGAACAGTTCCTATGTCTTCTGTGAAATAATGGCTGGACACATAATCTTCTCTATGTCACCAAAGGCAGGACCCAGAGTGTCCAACTCACTGAGTACAATCCCAGGAAAAAGTCTGTCTCTGTTTAGCAAATTTGCACACTTTCTTTCCACAAACAATGAACAATATGTAATTCAGTGCTATATAGAGAATGGAACATTTCCCCTTCAGTCTCAACGGCCAGAAAACTTGAATCCAAGTAAGTGTACAACAGTTATCATTAGCTCCTCTCATGAGCCTGGGACCTTCTATTCTCTAAGCTCTTCTTAATGGCTTATTGTGTTTTATCCTTAACTGCCCTGTTTTAAGCTACTTTTAATTCTGCCAAAAGATTTAAATTCTTTCGAAAGTACCTAGGATATGTATGTAAATATGTATATAATTTCTACTTGGTACATTTTCCTCCCTCTGAGCTCCTTTTTGCTTTTATTTTCTGCTTATCAGTCTATATTAAGTGATCTAAGAATTCAAACTGAGATTGGCACAAGGAGGCTAATTTAATAAAGACCAAGCGGATGACATCATCAACTCCCCCAATAAATCACTGGGTAATGCCGTGGCAAAGACAAGCACCACAGTGCCAGGCTCAGCCCCTCACCTTTGCAGTAGTCAGCGGGGTCCTCTTGCTCTTCATCGTCTGATCCCAGGATCTCCTCCTCAGGCTCTGGGGGTGTGGGGTCTGGCAGAGGTGGTGGCGGTGGCGGTGGTGGTGGTGGAGGAACTAAGGGAGCTTTCTGTTGAGGCTCTGGCCTGAAATAGTGTAAAGAAAAGTTCTATTAGAAATAAATCTTACATTATGGACACATTTGAGAGTGTCTTAACATGGGAAAAATAAAACTTGTTACACTTTAAACTTTTGTTACTACCCAAGAAACATTCTTGCAGGCATCTTTTCTCTCAGAGTTTCAGTATTTCTAAAGTCCTGCCAATGTTATAAAATGTAATTGAAAAGAAAGAGTAGCTCATGATGTACAGAGCCATATCTCAGTAACACCCCACAGAGATAATAAAAGGACAGGGGCAAGCCCTCAACTAATCAAAAGATTTGGTGTCCTTTATTTAACAATCAGAATGCCTCTCCTCACAGATACAGTAAGAATAGGTCCCCAGAATCACTCATTAAAAGCTTGTTAGTATCGATAACAGCTGTTGCTGGTGGTGGTGGTGGTTATGTACCACAGAGTCGGTTCCAACTCATAGCGACCCTGTACAGGGGTTTCAGTACTATTATTTTGGGGGTTTAGGGTTTAGGGAGGAAAAGAAGGAAATGGAGATTTGATTACTAACAGGTACAGTGTTTATTTTAAGGAGGATGAAATTTTTCTTCTCACATTGTGGTGATGGTTGCACAGCCTATGAATACAGTAAAATACATGGAGCTGCATGGCATATAAATTATATCAAATAGCTGCTTACAAAAAAGAAAAATCTATACAACTATAGGATATCTTTTAGTGCACAACGATATACATTTAGAAAGTATATGCTTCCAAGAAGTATTATGAACGTCCACATTTACATGTAAGTCAAGCTCTTACACAGTGAACAGCAGTATGAAGCTCTTGAAAAGTAGACTGAGATTGCCTCTAATTGCCCAAGCTTTACCCAAAGCACTAAATTAAAAACATCTTCTCCCATAACATCAATACAATGTATCATTTCAACAACCTGAATAAAAACTTTAGAAAGCAAAACGCCAACTTTTCCACAAAGAACACTATTTGGCCCTTCATAAAATGCAAATCGTGTTTATTCTAATCCTTACTTCAAATAGGGCCATAATAAAAATGCATTTAATTTTTTTAAATTGAAACATTATAGTAAAATTACTTTCTTATTTAAAATTTAATTTTATATATAGTTCTTACTAAATTTATTTATCAGAAGGAGGAGGAAGAGCTGTTTGGCTCGAGCATATGCATGCATCAGCTGCTCTGAATTGCCATGACAACCAGATGGGAGTTCCGGTTTTCTCCCACGGCTACAGTATCTTTCTTGTGAGCAGAAAAGAACAAGTATGCATTCAGCAGAAAAAGCAGCATCTTTTTTGTTACCAGTCTAGATGACACCTGACATGATTTCAGAAATGTAATTCAATTAATCTTAAACCAAAGCATTCAAGTGTTCTTCGTGAATTTTCTCCAAGTGAGCTCACATCAAGCCAAATTTCCTTTCTTTTTCGCTCTGGTCCACTTCTCTATGACCCTCCTGCTCTCTTGGCAAAAGCTGTTAGTCCAAGAAACGTGCACTGTGATGCTTTTACTTAAGGACAGAATCCATCAATACATACTTTCCCTCAAAATAGTTTATTTAAAGGAGCTTCAATGATAGGCAAGGTCACACAGCTAAGGTAGGAAAGCCATAATGATTCCATGCATCCCTGAGAAATCCTAAAGTTTAACTAAATCAAACCTAAACATGCAATCTCTGCTCTGGTAAGCAAAATTCTACAATGAGCTCAAAAGATCCTCACCCTTATATAATGACCTTCCCTAAGTATGGCTGGACTGTTATCATGAGGAGATTTAACTCCAACAATTACATTCTGTTATAGAGGGAAAGGGAGACCTTTACTGGGTGGGCCTGACCTAATCAAGTGAGTCCTTTAGAACCAGAGAGGTTTTTTCTGGCTGTGACAGAAGAAGAAATCAGAGAGGCATACTCCACCTTACCTGAAAGAAAGCAAGCGTTCACATGTTGTAACTGCTCACTAAGTACACATCAGAGGGCTTCAGAAAGTTTGTGGGAAACTTCCATTATTGTTTCATCCCATTTTCCCATGAACTTCTGAAGCTGCTCTGTCTTAATCAATGACCTGAAGGTCCTCTACAAATGGAGAGCAGTCCACAGCCAGCTGAAGAGCCTCAGCTGACACCTTGAGTTCCTGGTAACCAATGCATTCCACCAGTCTTCAAAAGTTACTGATATCTTCAGTAACTTTTTTTAAAAAAATGGACTGAATTATTTTTAAGCAGTTTTGTTGTTATTAAGTACAAACTCACAGTGACCCTGTATAAGGTTTCCAAGCTGGTGGTTTTGAACCGCTGACCTTACATTTGGTAGTCCAGTGCTTATTCTACTGAGACACACCAAGACTCCCTCAAGCAAATTTACAGAAAAACTGAGTAACAAGTACATAGAGATGCTGTGTAGCCTCCAAGGCCTCACATCAGTTCATTCTGATTTGAGCCTCTGTTGAGAATTTTTCTCCCCACCCAGATATGCAGTATCACACGATGATATGAGGTAACTCTGAGCGTCTTGTTCAAAGGGAGATCCTCTTGTAGTCTGTCTGGTGGGACCTCAAACTCTCAGCAGGGGGCTAGACCAGAACAAACTGGTTCAAAGCCCTGAAGGATAGATATATAGGAACTCTAGGCACTTTGGCTGCATTTTTCTGTAAATGTAAAATTGCTCCAAAATAGTAAAGTGCTTTCTTTTTTGGGACTGCAAATCACAAAGTCAGCAGTTGAGACTCACCAGATGCTCCTCGGAAACCCAATACAGGGTCACTCTGAGTGGAAAATGACTCGACAGCACGTGACAGCACTTAACAACAGCAAAGATATTGATCAATCAAATCTGGTTCTTAGTTAATCTGTGTGTTAAATGACAACCGAGTTACTGTTTGAAAGATTTCACTGCTTGATTATTAACATATTCACATATATGAAGAGTCTTTGTGTGGTGCTGTGGGTTAATGCGCCAGACTGCATAGTTGTTTGAACTGCAATATCAGTGATTCAAGCTCACCAGCTGCTCCTTGGAAACCCTACACAGGGTCACTATGGGTCGGAATCAACTCGACGACACTTAACAACAACACTCTTTTTGTGGTACTAATACTATTGGTATGCTATAAAACACTTGTGGGACCCTGGTTTTTAAAAAAAATGTTTTTATTAGATAAGTGGAGAAAGAAAATTGAGAGAAAAATTAAAGCATCCAAACATATATAAAAATGACATCCAATGAGTCCACAAATAACTCAGAGTCAAACTGATCTTGGCTAAAAAAAGAAATACCAGAAAAATGTTTACTTGTGCTTTATTGACTATGCAAAGGCATTTAACTGTGTGGCTCATAACAAACCATGGATAACATTACGAAGAATGGATAATCCAGAACACTACATTGTGCTCATGAGGTACCTGTACATAGATAAAGAGGCAGTTGTTCAAACAGAACAAGGGAATACTGAATGGTTTAAAATCAGGAAAGGTGTGCAGCAACGTTGTATCCTTTCACCAAATTTATTCAACATGGATGCTGAGCAAATAATCTGAGAAACTGGATTATATGAAGAATGTGGCATCACGATTAGAGGAAAGACTCATTAACAACTTGTAATATGCAGATGACACAACCTAGCTTGCTGGAAGTGAAGAGTACTTGCAGTATCCACTGATGAAAATGAAAGATTATAGCCTTCAGTACTGACTGTACCTCAATATAAAGAAACAAAAATCCTCACAAATGGACCAATAAATAATATCATGGTAAATGGAGAAAAGACTGAAGTTGTCAAAGACTTCATTTTGCTTGGATCCACCATCAACACTCAAGAAATCAAAAGATGCTATTGCATTAGTTAAATCTGCTGCAGAAGATCTCTTTAAAACACTGAAGAGCAAGATGTCACTTTGAGGACTAATGTTCACCTGACTCAAGCCATTCCATTTTTAATCACATCATATGCATGCGAAAGTTGGGCAATGAATAAGAAAGACGGGAGCAGAATCAAGGCATCTGAATTATGGTGTTGGCAAAGAATATTGAAAATACCATGGACAAGGATCAAATCTTTCTTGAAATATTGCTGAAGTGCTCCTTAGATGTGAGGATACAAAACATCATCGATCATACTTTGGACATGCTGTCAGGAAGGATGAATCCCTGGAGAAGGACATCATGTTTGGTAAAGTGGATGGTCAATGACAAAGAGATGGACTGACACAGTGGCAGCAGCAGTGAGCTGGAACACAGCCATTGTGTGGGTGGTGTTTCATTCTATTGTTCATCAAGTTCATCGAGTCAACAAGAGTAAGAATCAACTTAGTGGCAGTGGGTTTCGTTTTTATTTTGTTTCTCAAAAGTCAATCACTTTTCAGTCTCGGAAAAGGAGAAAAACATAAACAACTGCTCAGGGTACAATTATGCAAGCGTAAATGGCAGAAGGCTGGATCAGAAACAAGTGCATTCTGGAGCTAAGCTGTAACAGACTGATCAGAGAGTAGGGGAGGTCCAAGGCCCAGTGCAGAGGTCTAAAATAGCCTGGTATGTCTGGAGACAGACAAGAGGTTAGGCACTGGTCAGGTCTCAACTGGGAAAAGTCACAACTCTAGGGAGTAGTTGGGGCTCTATCCCTGATGCAATGATGAGCCACTGAAACAAAATTTAAAAACCAAAGATTTACTTTCCGCAAGGACCATTATCAATCTGTGGAATGGCTGTTGTTGCTGTTAGGTGCCATCAGGTCAGTTCCGACTAAGAGTGACCCTGAGCACAGCAGAAGAAACACTGCCTCTTGCTGGACCACCCTCCCAGCAGCCATTGTGCCAACCCATCTGGCTGAGAATCTTCGACCTTACCGACGCTCTAACTTACCAAGCATGATGCCCGTCTCCAGGCACTACTTCTACAATCTGGCCTCACTTCTAAGGAGCACTGTGGCTATTAATTTTTCTAAAACAGATTTATTTGTTCTTCTAGCAGTCCACAGTAATTTCAATATTCTTCACGAACACCATAATTTAAAGGCAGTAATTTTTCAGTTTTCCTTATTCATCGTTCAGCTTTCGCATGCAGATGAAACAATTGAAAATGTCATGGGTTGGATCAGGCACATCTTAGTTTTCAAAGTGACATCTTTGTTCTTTAACCACTTTAAAGAAATCTTTTGCAGCAGATTTGCCCAATGCAATATGTTGTATGATTTCTTCACTGATGCTTCTATGAGTGTTGATTGTGGATCCAAAGAAAATGAAATCATTGACAATCTTTTCTCCATTTATCATGATGTTGCTTACGAGGAACAATAAGTATTTTATGTTGAGATATAATTCTTACTAAAGGTTACCTGGTGTGGCACTGTAGGATAAGCATTGGAATGCTAATAACTTCAAAGTCAGTGGCTCAAACCATCAGTTTGGAAATCCTATACAGGGTTACCGTGAGTCAGAACCAACTCAATGGCATGAAACACTTAACAACAAAGGACACAAGTAAAGCCAGGGAAGAGACGATAAAACATGAACCCAAAACTCTTCATTCATGTGTTTTTGTTGTTAAGTGCCATCAAGTCAGTTCCGACTCATAGCAATGTTATTTAGGGTTCCCGAGGAGCAACTGATGAGTTTGAACTGTTGATCTTGAAATTCAAACCAAGCTTGCGGTCTAGTGCTTGAACACTGGACACTATCCTACAGTGCCATTCCAGGACTCCTAATTCATATGCTGGTTGTTAAGTGACACTGAGTTGGTTCTGATTCACAGCAACCCTGTACAGAGTTTCCGAGGAGGCAGGTATTTGTCTCATAGATTTCTGGCAGTTTGAGAATGTTAAAGAGCCCTGGTTGTTTGGCTGTGCAGTGATTAACTGGCCAGCTGCTAACTGTAAGGTAGGTGGTTCAAATCCAAGAGAAAAAGATGTGGCAGTCTTCTTCTAAACGTTGTTGTTGCTGCTCAGTGTTGTCAAGTTGCTTCCGATTCACAGTAGGCTTGTATAACACGGTTTCCAAGAAGTGGCTGGTGAGTTACAGCTGCTGACCTTGTGGTTTGCTACAACTCCACACCAGGAGTCCCTCCATAAAGATTACAGCCTTAGAAACCCTGTGGGGCAGTTCTACTCCGTCCTATAGGGTTAGTAAGGTGGGATTTCACTGCACGGCTACAGGTGTCCTTATTGTTCTTTTGGTTATGAGAATGTTTGTTACCTTTTGCTTTCATGTGGATAAAGACTACAGAAGGAAGAGAGTTTAGAGAAAAATAACTTCTGTTGTAACTCATCTGAGTTTGAGGAACAAGTGGGACATGTAGCAGTTTGGCAATACAGTAGATTGGTTGGTACACAAAATCTATAACTAAAAAGGAAAGGTTTGAGGCATGCGGCTCATAGTTCAATTCCTCTAAGCAGGTGAAAGTGCCAAGGAGAAACACAGGAATACAGCGCCCAGTTCAGAATCAATGTCCAAAGTCAATCAAGACACTAAATGAGCCCAGACTTCTAGCTCATGAGTTACAGTCAATGACCATATTAGGATCACGAACGTCTGTGCATAGAAAAGCCTCATGATACCAGTCTATTTTGAATTAGGATAAGACTTGTTGTTAAGTGCCATCGAGTCGGTTCTGACTCATCGTGACCTTGTATAGGGCGGGTTTCAGAGGAGCAGCTGGTGAGTTTGAATTGCTGATCTTGAGGTTCAAACCAACCTTGCAGTCCTGCGCTCATCCTAAAGACAAGACATACGTGTAGGAAACAGCAAACTTAGGGAATCCTTATGCTTTTGTATCTAAAAGCTCTATATGAAGTCAATGGTTCCAGAGTTGTTAAATGCTGAATTGATTCAGACTCAGCACAACCCTACACAGGGTTTCTGAGGAGTAGCTGGTGGGTTTGAATTGCCAACATTGTGGTTAGCAGTCTAATGCTAATCCTACAGCACCATACCAGGACTCTGGGTGCAGAATATACTGCCACAAAAAAACAAACCATTTGTTGAGGCCTATACTGAGCTCTGACTTCTGGTGTGGAACTGTGGATCGGCACTGGACTGCAAACCACAAGGTCAGAGTTCAAACCCACCAGCTGTTCATTGGAAACCATGTACAGGGTAACTATGAATCAGAACTGACTGCACAGCACTTAGCAACAACAACAACACACTGAGATCCGATAGGATAGTGGATTATCAGCTGAGCTGCTAATTGCAAGGTCAGCAGTTCAAATCTACCAGCCACTCCTGGGGAGAAATTTGAGGTTTTCTGCTCCTGTAAAAATTTACAGTCTCGGAAACCCTGTATAGGGTCGCTGTGAGTCTGAACTGACTCCACAGCACACAGTCACCATCACATTGACCAAGGAGCCCCAGTGGTGCAGTCATTAAGCGCTCTATTGATAACCAAAAGGTTGGCAGTTCGAACCTACCAGTTGCTCCACAGGAGACATGTGTGACAATCTGTTTCCTTAAAGATTTACTACTTTGGGAACCCTATGGGACAGTTCTACTTTATCCTATGAAATAAGTCAAAATTGAACTTGATGACAAAGGTTTTATTTTTTATTTTTTGGTTATTGATGAACCCACTAATGACTGCCTCATGTAACTCTGGTCAAGGCTTCTGCATATGTTTTCATCTACAGGCATCGACAAATACAAAACTAAGACAAATTAACAAAACTTAGGTACAATCAAACTTTTACCCTCCAGGGTAGGATAGAACCAATAAAAGAAATCAATGAAATCCCTCAAAAGACCTGTGCTGTGTAATACAGTAGGCCCTAGCAAAATGTATTTAAACGAAGAAAAACGCCCACTCAGTTCTTTAGCGACTCTAGCTCCATTTGGTGTGACCAAATGGCCGCAGCACTGTAAGTGCCGACAAAGAACACTGCCATCTTTACATACATCTTTACTGGATAATACAGCTCTAAGCAATTTTTTTTTTTAGCAACAAGAACCTCTCCCAGCACATCATTATTTTTAATAAGTAATAAAACTAACAACAAAATTTGGAACACTTTGATATATAGCTCTCTACTAGAAGTTTTAAAATAAGCAGTAAAATTATAAACGTGGTATATACATTTAAAAACTGACAGATGATTCTAAATTATCTAAATACCCTTAGGCTCAGCATATCTTTTACTGGAATTCATCCTACAAAAACTTGCATACTGTCTGTAAATAGCAGTATATTAAACCTGAATGCCCACTGATAGGGGACTCATTAAAAAATATCTATGATAAGTTATGGTACGCCCATACGATGCAACTCTGCCCAAAAGAATCAGCCAAATGAAATTAAGAAAACATTTCCAATTGCATCAGCATCATAAAGAATAAAATGCTCAGAATAAATTCACTTTCAAAAGCTCAAAAGAAAACAAAAATGTGTACAAGAAAATTCATAGCAATATTATTTATTCATAATAGCCCCAAAGTACAAACAAACCAAATGTCCATTAACTGATGAATGGATAAAACGTGTATATCTGTATTGTTGTGTTGTTCTGTTCCATGGAGTCTACACCGACTCATAGTGACCTTATGCATAGCAGAACGAAACAGTGCCCGATCCTGGGCCAACCTCACTACTGTTGCCACACTTGAGTCCATCGATGCTGCCACCTGGCCAATCCATCTCGTGGGTGGTCTTTCCCTTTTTCTCTGACCCTCCCCATCTTACCAAACATGATATTCTTCTCCAGCGACTGTTCCCTCCTGACAATAATGTCCAAAGTATGAGAGGCAAAGTTTGGCCATCTTGGCCTCTAAGGAACACTCTGGCTGTACTTCTTCCAAAACAGATCTATTGGTTCTTTTGACAGCCCATGGCACTTTTAGTATTCTCCTCCAACACCATAATTCAAAGGCATCAATTCTTCTACGATCTTCCTCATTCACTATCCAGCTTTCACATGCATATAAGGTTATTGAAAATACCATGGCTTGGGTCAGGCACACCTTAGTCCTCAAGCTGACATCTTTGCTCTTCAACACTTTAAAAAGTTCCTGTGCAGCAGATTTGCCTAATTTAGTATGTCATCTGATCTCTTGACTGCTGCTTCCTTGAGTGTTGATAGTTGATCCAAGAAGAATGAAGTCCTTGACAACTTCAATCTTTTCTCAGTTGATAAGAATGTTGTTGACTGGTCCAGTGGATTTTTGTTTTCTTGACATTGAGATGTCAAGTCAATAGAGGAAGAGATATTAAAGCATGAATGGGAGGAAAAATAAAACACATGGCAAAAACATGTTCAACTAATAAAATTACGAATTTCATTTTAGGGCTAAATCACAGAAAGATAAAAAGATTGAAATGATGAAAGGAGAGTTGAAAACTATAGTTGTTGGTGGTGGTGCTGTTAAGTGCACCTATGGAGTTGGTTCAGACTCACAGTAACCCTGCACAGCCTTTAAATCTTTCCCAGGAGCAGAAAGCCTTAAAGTCTAACCCAGCCACTACTTTCCAGACTACTACACCATTGGGCTCTTGAAGTGAGAAAATGGGGCAGAGGCACTATTAGAAGAACTAATAACTGAAATTGTCCAGAATTTCTTATTCAGAAAGCACAAGGATAAAGAGCTATCCAACCCAGTAACAGAATAAGATAACTGAGACAAGGGGAAAGAGGGCCCTGAATTGCTGACTTTGCGGTTCTAACCGACCTTCTTGTCCAGTGCATTATCCTGCAGCGCCACACCAGGACTCCTTCCTTAGGCAATTGTACAGATGCACAGATTAGGTCCAGGGCCACAGGTGAGCAATACATCCTGGGGCATGTCATTAAGAAAGACCAAGCATCAAAACTCCAGACACTGTGGGGCTGTCCATTAAGAAAGGCCCCCCACCAAAGTTCTGTCTTTTTCTTCCTTGTGAGGTATTTGACAGGTCACACTGGTTTGCCTAGTGCCCTAGGCATAACTTTAGGGGACAAACCTTCCACTGAGGCAAAGGAGAATGCTAGTCCCTGGGAGGAGTCTGAATTAGAATCCCGAGGCATGCTCAACATCCCTCCTGCTCCTACCAGACAGAAGCCTTTGTGGTGGAATCCATCTTGAGGAAATGCTGCTTGCAAACCCAATTTGCAAAGACCCTCCTAAAGAGGCCATTTCCCAGAAATCATGGTCTATCCCTATGAATAAACAAGATGTCTTTTCCCTATCCGAAACCTTTAAAAGTCCAGCAAGCCTTTGTTCCAGGAGATGTGTGTGTATGTTGGGGGGAGGGGGGATAGGAGGCCTATTAAAAGTTGAGTTAAGCCCTCCCCATTTCTGCTTGCAAGTCTCCTTCCTATAATAAACCTTTGCTGGTATGGAAACTCTGCTTCAACTGAATTATTCTTAATCAGTAGAAGGAAAAGAGTCCTCTTTTGAAGGGCTGAGATGTGGTTGGCACTCCCTATAATATAGCAAAGAGATCGAACGTAAAATGCAGCCAAAGAAAAAGAACAGACGCTATAAACAAGAAAAACAATTACTCTGTTACCAAACCTGTCAAACACAGCAAACTGCTGAGCACCAGTAACTATAATTCTCAATTATACACCTAACTGAAGGAAACAAAGATAGAAAAAGCAAAGACATATTTTCAGAGCAATTAAAACCGAGTTTATAACCCACACCTTTTTTTCCAAAAGAAATGTTTTTAAAGAATGTATTTCAGGAAGTTGAGAAACGATTATGACGAAGGTACATGTTGCACACACACACA
>NW_006408528.1:37113713-37118693 GCF_000296735.1 Chrysochloris asiatica
TACAAAACGTCTACCTTTACATTTCCAACCCTCACAATCAGTCCTGATAACAATCTAAAAATAAAATTTTTATAGAGCAAATATTTTAAACAGCATGGTACTATGCTAAGGACTCCTGATGTGGCACTGTAGGATCAGCACTGCACTGTGAAACACACAGTCGGCGGTTCAAGCTCACCAGCTGTTCCTCAGACACTGTATACAGGGTTGCTATAAATCGGAATCCTCTCGATGTCACCTAACAACAACATTCTAAGTGCTTTAAGGAGCCCTGGTGACAGGCGGTTAAGTGTTCAGATGATAAGCTAGTGGTTAGAATTCACCCAGGCACCCCCTGGGTAAAAGGCCAGGGGATCTGCTTCTGTAAAGTGACATCACAGAAATCCCTTAGTAACAGCTCGACTCCATTACACTGGGTCATGCATGATGGGTCAAAACGGATTCTGTGGTACCTGACAACAACAACATCCCAAATGCTTCACTCAGATTACTTTACTCAACCCTCACACAACTCTATTCATTCCATTTTAAAGATGTGGATGGTAATGAGGCACAGAGGGGTTAAATAACTGGCCCAAAGTCACACAGTTAGAAAATGGAGCATCTAGCAGAGAGCTAAAGTAGAAAGAAACAGTGGAGCATTTCCTGACCTGACTGTCTGATGACACTTCTATGCGTGCCAGACCCTTGTGGAAAGAGGTGGTCGGTATACTAGGTATGACGGGTTTCAACAGCAAACTTTAGGAAGCACAATTACCAGGGTAATATTTAGCACCCATAGTACTGGGAGGCATTCAGATCACCCCAGTCACAAAGTATCTCTAAGAAGAAGAAGGAGCCCAAGAATTTGCATGTTTGATAAACATCCCAGCAGATTATGAGGCAGGAGAGTCGAGGGCCCCATCTGAAGGCCTGTACACTACATGCATATGTAACAACAATAGCCATCATACACATGTCCTAAGTCCAACTCTTCTATTTGGCTTTCATACAGCAAAACTTGCTTCCATATGCAGCTTGCTTTCAAGTAAATCCTTACGATCAATTATGTGTCAATTTCAAGATATTCAAAAGACCACTGTAGCAAAAAGAAACCAGTTTTAGATAAATAATGGAATGGTGCTCAGCAGTAACAAGAAAATAAATAAGAAAATCCACAATGCAAAGCCAAAAGTGCTGTGCTATGTGAAAGAAGCCAATCAAAGATGTAACACACTGTATGGGTCCATTTTTTAAAGGCAAATAGAACGCAAGCGTTTAAGCACTTGACTACTAACCAAAAAGTTGGAAATTTTAAATGGCCTGGCGATCGGATTCCAAAAGATCATGGCCTTGAAAGCCTAGGCAGCACAGTTCTACTCCCTGGGAATTGATCTGGTTTGGTTATAGAAATGGAAAGCAAATCAGCGGTTTCCAGAGACCAGGAGTAGGGAAAGGATTGCTGTTGCTACGTGCCTTTAGAGTCAGTGCTGGAGTGGGTAAGTAACCTCAGAGCTGGTTCCCACTGTGCATATCCCTATGCACAACAGAAACACAATCCACAACTGCTGGAGTGCGCTGTTGCAGCCCTGTGTCAATCTATCTCATTGGCAGTCTTCTTTTGCACTGATCCTCTACTTTACCAAACATGCTGTCTTTCTCCAGGGACAGGTCCATCCCCATAACATGTCCAAAGTACATGAGATAAATCTTCCCCATCCTCACTTTTTAAGAGCTATATTTCTTCCAAGACATTTTTTTTGTTCTTCTGGCAGCCCATGGTACTTTCAACATTCATCTCCAATACCATAATTAAAGTACAACAACTTCTGATCTTCCTTATTCATTGTTCAGTTTTTATATACATATGAGGCTACTGAAAATACCAAGGCATGGGTCAGGCACGCCTAGTCTTCCAAGTGACATCTTTGCTATGTTAAACTTTGAAGAGATCTTTTGCCGCAGATTGGCCCAATGTAGTTTGTCACTGAATTTCCTGAATGGGGCTTCCGTGAGCCTTGATTGTGGATTCAACTCATATGAAATCTTTGACAACTTCAATGTTTTCTGTTTAGCATGCTTTTGTCTATGAGAGTCCATTTGTCAGCATTTTTGTTCTCTTTATATAAATTGTAATCCACATTGGGAGCCCTGGTGTAGCACTGTGGGTTAATGCACCAGACTGCAAAGCCATTTGAACTACAAGGTTGGTGGTTCAAGCTCACCAGCTGCTCCTTGGAAACCCTATACAGTGTCAAAACCGACTGGACAGCATTTAACAACAACAATAATCCATATTGAGACTGTAGTCTATTTTTCAGCAGTTAGTGCTTCAGAATCTCTTCCCTTTCAGCAAGCAAGGTTGTTATCACTTGCATACTGCAGGTTGTTAATGAGCCTTCCCCCAATCCTGATGCCACACTCTTCTTTAAAAAGCCCAGCTTCATGAATTACTTGCTCAGCAAAAAAATAAGCAAGCATGGTGAAATAACACAACCCTGGTGTATACCTTTTAAATTTTAGACCACACAGCATCCCCCTGTTCTGTTTGAATGACTAACTCTTGGTCTATGTGCAGGTTCCACATGAGCACAATTAAGTGTTTGGAATGTCCATTCTTTGCAATGTTATCCATAGTTTATCTTCCACACAAATACCTTCACACAGTCAATAAAGCACAAGTAAACACCTTTCTGGTATTTTCTGCTTTCAATCAAGATCCATCTGATGCCAACAATTATATCGCTCCTCATTCCACGTCCTCCTCTGAATCCAATGTGAATTTCTAGCAGCTCCCTGTCCATGTACTGTTGTAACAGTTTTTGAATTATCTTTAGCAAAACTTTACTTGCATGTGGTATTAATGACACTGTTCAGTCATTTCTGCATTCTCCTGGGTTACTTTTCTTTGAAATGGACCTTATAATCCACTGGCCAGGTAGCTGTCTTTCAAATTTGTTGACATAGACATGCCAGTGTCTACATCTGTCTGTAGAAATATTTCAACTGGTATATTTCATCAATTCTTGGAGTTTTGCTTTTCACCAAAGCCTTCTGTTCTTGATCACATAACTCTTTTTACTTTTTGTTTAATGTTTTATTGTTAACTATGTGATAGTTTACATGGGAGAACATTAGCTTTTTACATTCATCCTATCGTATATCATTTCATTGCCATGGTTACAATCCCCTCCATGCATCATCAACCAACCAAAGGGTATACACTACAAGCCTGCCCCCCAGTCGTCAGCACACAGCCCCTCTCCCTCTCTGTGTCTAAAGTCCCCAGCTGCTCCATCTCTCCACGTCATCATCTCTGCCTCATGATAACTCTTGAAATGGGTGAACACCAACCAGTTGTTTATGATACAGTGTCTCTGTGATACAGTATCTTCCTTTAAGGCTTCCTGTATATCTTTTAATATTCTGAACACAGAATTCCTCAATATTGCAACCTGAGGCTTGAATTTTTTTCTTCAATTTTTCAGCTTGAGAAATGCTGAGCATATTCTTCTCTTCTGGTTCTCTATCTCCTGGTGTTTGCACATTTCATTATTAATACTTTACTCTGTCTTTTCAAGCCACCCTTTGAAATTATCTGCTCAGTTTCTTTTTTCTTTTTTTCCATTTACGTTAGTTACTCCAAATTCAAGAGCAGGTTTGAGAGTATCTTCTGCCATTCACTTTGTTGTTTTCTTTCTTTCCTATCTTTGTAATGACCTTTTGTGTTTTCTTCATGTATGATGTTCTTGATGTTCTTCCCCAACTCTTCTGATCTTCTGCATCATTAGTGTCTAATGCATCAAATCTGTTCTTGAAATGCTATATAAATTCAGGTGGGATGTACTCAAGGTTGTATTTTGCTTCTCATGGACTTTCTTTTTTTCAGCTGCAACCTGCACTTGCACATGAACAATTTATGGTTTATTCCACGATCAGCCCCTGGCTTTGTTATGACTTTTTATATTGAACATCTCCCTCCTCTCCTTCCACAGATGTAGTTAACTTGATTCCTATGTATTGCATCTGGCAAAGTGAACCTGCATAGTCGCCATTTATGTTGTTAAAAAAGGTACTTGCAATGAATAAATTGTTGGTCTTACAAAATTCTGACATGGGATTTCTGATTTGTTTCTATTACCAAGGCTTTATTTCTCAACTACAGAAAATCCTGTTTTCAACTTTTCCATTCAAATCACTGATTATTATCAATGTATGAGGGAGACAAAAAAATTATCGACACTATGGCTATAGAATTTATTTTAACAACTTTAAAAAAAAATACAAATATATAATTTTCCAACTTAATCTCCTTGCTTTTCAACACACTTTGTCAACAAGCTTTCATATTCCCTTATTAAAAAATGTTTTAGGAGAGAGAACAAACAAGATGGCGGATCAAGTGGAAGTGTAGTGAAGAGCTCCATCAGCAACAACACAGAATACTGGACCAAGCAGGCTCAGGAGATGGTGCCAGAACTCAGAACCACATTTAAAGGAATATTTAGAAGGTTGGAAGGCTTACAGCTAAGGGAATTTGTAGCAGAAGCAAGAAATCCATTGCTTTATAATCCAAGATGCTCAGCTACTCCCGGATCCACCACTTTGGGCAAGACCACGTGGGGAAAGGATTAGAGTGGCCATGGACACCTGACAGAACCATGGATATAAAGGTGTGGACATTTGGGGTTTTTTTCTGTTCATTGGTCTCTTGCTGCCTGAGCACCTACATTCAGGTGACTAGGGGGAATGCCTGAGCAAGTAGACACCCCACACCCACCCCCACCCCCAGAGAGTTCTACTACATATGCACACAGATCTCCTCGAAATTTAAAGTGACAGTTTCTGCTTAAAACCAAACGGCAGCACAAAATGGCCACAGATGGCCCTGAACTGTTTATCACTAGGAAAAAGGCCTGAACGGGGGTTGTGGGCATGACAAGCAGACTAAAAAGGAAACTGGCCAAAAATTAAATCCTGAGTTACGTCATAATGACCAAC
>NW_006408528.1:37120127-37120806 GCF_000296735.1 Chrysochloris asiatica
ATTCCAGGATAAATAGAAGCTAAGGGATTCTGCCAAAGCCAATCCTGCAATAAAAAACATCCTAAAGGAAGTTCTGTGGACTGACCACCAACAAGAACAGACAACAACCAGAGATCGACGTACATGGCAGCATCATCCTGAACTTAATCGACAAATGGAAGAGGAACAGAGACCCAGGTGGTGATAAGGTCAAGTAGATTATAGGATAAAATAAACTGTCTTATATGGAGGGAAGAGTTAATGGAATATAAGGTAACCACAATGGTGGGATTGGGGTGGGGCCTAGTTCAGGTGTTGAGGAGGGCAATACAAGAAGGGGGAGGAGACAGAACAAGATAAGATAGGGTAACACTGAAACAGGTTTGCGTGGGCTAAGTGGGACAGAGGTAAATAATGATGCATGCTCAACCTTGAAACAACAGGGCTCTGTGATACAGGGATCTAGGCATAATTTGAAGAGGGGAAAGAATACTAAGGTGCTTGACTCTGTCTTATGAATATCGGTTTCCCTTGCCTACTATTGTAAAATAGACACTTGAGTGGGATAGAAAAGAATGTTGGGAAATATGATTACAGAAAACCTATAAACCTGTTTTCAGCCTATAACTGACTGGAATACCTAAAAGGGGTTTTAGAATTTTCCCAGTTAAATAGAACTTTTGCGGAGTATAGGACCTTA
>NW_006408528.1:37121231-37138796 GCF_000296735.1 Chrysochloris asiatica
AGGAAGGGCTGGTTGGTTCAAAGTGTGGGACACTTGAACCCAATATAACCACAGAGGGCTAGACCTGAGAGTGATGCAGCTAGCTGATATGAAGTGAGAGGAGATGCCCAAGAACACCCAAACTTGCAGACAGTATCCATTTGACCTAGCCTCAATGGCTTGATAATCAGAACTCAACTAAAGATTTTTTTTTTTTTCCCCAAGGAAACAAGGGTAAATTGTTACAGTTTGATGAACCTGAGCTATACTCATGGAGGTAATAACTCTAAATACCAATAGAGCGGAAGGAGTCTTCAAATCAAGTATCAATGCTATCCCTCTGTACATAGAGTAGATAGGGATGGGCAACTTAGACACTGGCTACCTAAAATAGGGGGAGGAGGGCTATAAAGGCAAGAAGTGACTAGCTTACAATGTTTCATAATGGAGTTTAGTTTAAGAATGTGTGGGGGAAGAAAGAGTTCCCACTGAATAGTTTTCATCTTGTCTAGGTGGGCCTGGTGAAAAGAGATGGGGTAAGATTCTTATGATTCAATAGTGAGTAACTGTTACCATGACTAATTGCGACTGTCAAAATTGTAAAGGTAGAAGTTTTGTAACAAAAATGGGGGATTAGTTAATCTTACAGTCCAGAAACAGAGGACCGTAGGACCATCAAGGGAGAAGAGCACAAGCAGAATGCGGGACCTTATCCAGAGAAGCAGCAACGCCAGAGATGGAGGCAGATATGGAGCAATGACGAGGGGGAGCTTCTGGCTGAGGACTTTAGATTCATGGGAAGAAAGGGGACTAAGAGCTGGTGGCCAAGAGGTAGACTATCAGAACATGCCCTTTGGAGGTACTTATTATTATATATGCCTGAGTGTTTGTTGTTGTTTTAAAGAGCAAAGTGAATAGTGAGAACTACTGTTAACTGATGGTATATGGAGGGGATTATAATCACACTGTAATGAAACAAGATGTATGATTTGTTGAATGTAAAACTGATGATCTGCCCTATAAGCATTCACTCAATCCACAATAAAAACCTTAATAAAAAAAAAGGGGGGAGGTAGAATACAGGTAAATACTGTTGACTCATGGTACACAGAAAGGATTGTAATCACTGTAATGAAGGAAAATATGATTTATGGAATGTAAAATTGACAATCTGCCCTGTAAACTTTAACTGAATTCACAATAAAAACTTTTTTAAAAATTGAAAAAATGTTTCAGGCTGAGCTGTGAGCCACAAATGCACTGTTGTCTTCACTTCTTTATCAGAGGTGAATCTTCATCCTCAAAGGGCTTCTTTCAGGGGACCAAACAGGTGAAAGTATGATGGAGCAAGATCAGGACTATAGCGAGGATGCTTTAAAACAAAGTTTTTGCCAAGTGTCAGCAGTGTGGGCAAAGGTGTGTGGATGTGCATTGTCATGCAAGATCACAATGCCCTTGGATAGCAGTCCTGTGCGTTTAATAAGAGGTTTAGGCTTCAGCTCTTCAGTGAGCATCTCACTGTAATGAGCACTGTTGTTTGTTGAACCTTTTTCCTGATAGTGTTCCAATACTGGTCCCTAAGAATCCCAGAAAAACATAAGCATCAATTTTTCAGCTGATGGTTGACTTTTGAACTTTTTTGTGGTCGGCGATTGAGGATGTTTCCATTCCATACTATGTCATTTACTCTCAGGCTCCTAGTGATGAATACATGTCTTGTCACCAGTAATGATTTTTTTTTTTTAAAAGAAACTTTTACCTTCCTCTGAATACTGGCCCAAATTTTGTTTGTAGATGTCCAAATGCTTCTGTTTATGTTCTTCCAGTACCCACTTTGCACAGACTTTTGGAAACCCTAAACCTGGCTGATTTGCAAATGATTTGCCACATAATCCATTGTCACTCATCTATTTGACAGAATCCTTTTTACGAGCATGCTCAGTGTTGTCACTGACTGTGGACATGGGCAGGTGTTTTAATATAACTGGAGTGCAGATCATTTTTTACTCACCCTTGTATCTTGGCTGCATTATTGAATTAGTTTCAGACTAAACAAGTTGGTTTTGTTGCTGTTAGTTGGTTCCGACTCATAGAGATCCTGTAAAGGATTTCCAAGAATTGTAAATCTTTGTGGGAGCAGAAGACCTCATCTTTCTCTCAGAGAGTGGCTGGTGGCTTTGAACTCCCTACCTTGCGGTTCACAGTCCAGTGCTTATCCTACAGAGCCACCAAACTCCAGGAAGAAGTTGTTAGAATGATTCAATTTCTTTATTACTGTCTTCAGTGATGAGTGCATAAATTTGAATAATAGTTGTATTAACTGGTTTTCTTTTAGGTGTATAGATACTATCTGATCACAGGCAGAATTGTATTTCAAGATAGATCTCGAAATGTTCTTTTAGATGATGAACGTGATGCAATTTCTTTTCAATTTGTCATTCCTGGCATAGCAAACCGTATGATCATCCAATTCAAAATGGACAATACCAATCCATTTCAGCTCAGTAAGGCCTAGAAAACAGGTCTTTATGCACTCCGTCTCATTTTTGACAACTTCCAATTTTCCTGAGGAGCCCTGAGGGGGAGAGGGGGCTGGATTGTTAACATCAAGGTTTACATTTCAAACCCACCAGCTGCTCTGCAGGACAAAGAAGCAGCTGACTGCTCCTGTAAAGACTGGTAGTTTTGGGAATCCTACAGAGGGTCAATATCAACAAGAACCAACATGATAGCAGTGCTTGTGTGTTGGAGGAGGTTTTCAATTTACCTGGAATCAGACTTCATACTTTCCACGATCCAATCACTAATGGATGTTCATAGCTCTTTCTCTCACTTTGAGTTGTGTCCATCAGCAAATGAAGGTCCCAAAAGTTTTGCCCCATCTATGCCATTAGATTGACTCTACTTAAGGAGGCAGTTCTGCCACATTCGTGTTTTGAGTGCCTTCCAATCTGAGGGGATCGTTTTCTGGTACTGTATCGTACCATGTTCCAC
Organism: Chrysochloris asiatica; assembly: GCF_000296735.1. Lineage (NCBI taxonomy): Eukaryota > Metazoa > Chordata > Mammalia > Afrosoricida > Chrysochloridae > Chrysochloris > Chrysochloris asiatica. The sequence goes on from NW_006408528.1 coordinate 37,124,205, forward strand.
TGCTCTTCCTAAGGTTGTCATTGGCTAATCCCTCATTCCTTTTTCCTAGTCTGTTTCAGTCTGGAAGCTGTGCTGAAACCCCTGCCCCTGCTGGTATCTCTAGCATGACAGCAACATGCAAGTCACCACACTAGAGTAAACTGACAGACGACTAATGGGGGAAGAGTACTGACTATAAAAGGCTCAAGGGAACTTTGGGGCTCACAAATTTTTGGTTACCTCATGTGTGGGAGCCCTGGTGTGGTGCTGCAGATAACACACTGGATGGCATTCACATATTTTACTCATGTTAGCAATATGGACTCCTCGGAAACCCTATGCAAGATCCCTATGAGTCAGAACTGACTCAAAAGCACTTAACAGCAACAACGTATGATGGTGGTTGTATCATATATGTACATATTTATCACAACTCATTCAAGTACATACCTAAAATTGGTGAATTTTATTTTATATAAATTATTCCCTAATACAGCTGACCAAAAGACTGCTGTTGCCAACAGTGAGTTGTCCCCTGTGAGCTACTTTTAACACACTGCCATCACTCTCTTTGACTTAAGCGGCCCACTGCCTACAAACCCCTCAAGGTCACTGACATGAACATAACAAACACAGCCTGTTTGCAAACCACTCAGAGGGGGAAACAAAGGATGTCAAGTTCAACATAAAGAGACTTCCATAAAATGGAACACAAATTCAAAACATAAGGAGGTTCCTTAAACTATCACCCATGAAACCAGATACTAACATTACTTCTTCTGGCCTCCAGAGAAGACACGGTTTCATCTCAGTGATACTCAGAATACGTGACAACCCAGGCTACTTACTGTGCTGGAAACATCAAACCTACACATCGAAAAGAGGCAAAGACTAACCTCCTCCAGGTCAACTCTGACCAGAAAGAACTCTGGGACTGTGATATCCACTCCTTCCCCATGCCACAGATTGCGGGGTTCTACCGTACAATTCCAGATTCTGTTTTTGTACAAAGTACAGGGCAGTATCTCATTTAACTGTTCAAGAAAAATTTCCCAAGATCAAACTATTTTATTGCTAAAATGAGTAAATACATGAATCATCTCTCATGAAACCAAGAGTCTAGCAGATTCATAAACAAGCACCCAAAACAAGGCAGATGTAATTGGATGGATAATATAAATCATTAATATTCAAAATACGCAGTATTCCAGTACTATTAAAGTCCAGGGGGCGTAACATCTTTTTAAAATTTTTTTTCCAAATTGGAAAAGGCTGGTGAGTCCCAAGGTATGCTTAGCAAAAAGAGTGACAAGGAAGGTGTGTCTCTGAGGAACAATAATGCGTCCACAGGTCTAGCTAGGGCGAGGGCGGCTGAGGTAGAAGGAACTGCATGGAACTGTATGGATGCGTGCAGTGAGGACCAGGAAAGGGCTGGCCCAGCTTTGCTACAGAACAAGCTACTCACAGGAGAATGCTACAAAGGTCGTAAGCAGATTTTGCCATCCTAAAGTGAAAATACACAGTTTTTTTGGTAAGAAACCAAATGCCATATGCGAATTTAATTCTTTTCGAAGTTGTAACACAGCAGTTACTAAACAGGATACACCACAGTCCTGTGGAAGGTTTTTCAAAACACAAAAACCATCTAATAAAGAGATTCTGACTCAGCGGGTCTGGAATGTGGTCTGGCACAAGTCCTAGGAGTCTGATCTACACCCATGGGTAAGAATCACTGCAGGAAGCAGTCATTCCCCCTCAGGCAGATGATTACTGGTAATAGAGTGAAATGTGTTCATGATTCAAATGCAAGTAAAGGAGGGAGACAGACATAGACACCCAGCCAGAAAGGCAGGCGCAAATAAGCACATATGATGGACCACCAGATGTCAAAACTAGGACCCCCATTGCAGATAAATGTAATTTGTTTACATCGTCCTACACTAACGACAGGTGTTGATGACTTACTTACAGTAACACCAAATTTTATTTAATTCTATTAGGATATAAATGATTATATCATGCAGTATTAGGTTCCAACTCAGAATATCATGCCTAAGGGGCATTTGATTTAAACAACACTAACGAAAAGCAAACATTTTTCTCCTCTCTTTTCCACAATAAAAGAAGAAGAAAACCCCAAAGACCAAGGATAATATTGGAAAGCTGTTATCAAGATAAAATAAAATTATCACGGAACAAGAAATCCCAGAAATTGTTTACAAGGCCTAGGGAGGGGAGCAGTGAGAGGAGACAATGAGCTGTGGAGGACATGACCAGCCACCACCTCCACAGACCCTGACCAGAAACTAGTCCAAGTCACCAAGGAACCACAAACTCTCATTGGCAGTGTAACCCGGGGTTAAGGGGTAATTGGGGAGAGATTTGGGGGCTACACAGAATGGTTGGCTGGATGGTGCCATTAGCTCCCTCTCCACAATGCCCCTCTCCCCAGTGTAACCAGACGACAATCTTCCCCATAACAGCATACTGAACAATGTGGAGATAGACACTAGACACAGGGTTGGGTGAGGCAGTAGGGTGAGAAACAGTTTTGATGGTGAATAGTAAGACGTTTAGACTCTTAAACCCTCTCTATTCCTGGGCCATCAGTCTCGCTCTACTATCTCCTCTGGACTTCTTCTTTGGAGAAACTGAACAGCCCCACTATGACCAGGTCGATACGTAATTACAATGTGATGATGATGATGATGAGTGCTGTGGAGTCGGTTCCGACCCATAGCAACCCTGTACAGGGTTTCCGAGGCTGTAAATCTTTACGGAAGCAGAAAGCCTCATCTTTCTCCCAGAAAACAGCTGGTAGTTTCAAACTGCTGACCTTGCAGTTTGCAGCCCGATTCATAACCACTACGCTACCAGAGCTCCTTGTAATTACAAGAGAATTCTCTTTTTCATTCATCTAAAAAAATCAGTGATCTGTAAAAGCATTTGCACAGCAGTTGTCATCGTTGTTTTTGTTATTATGTCCTATGGAGTTGGTTCTGACTCATGGAGACCCTATACAGGATTCCAAGGAGCAGCTGGTGAGTTTAACCACCAACCTTAATGTTAGCAGTCCTGTGCTTTTCCTACAGTATCACACCATCATCACCAATTAGGTTCTCCCAGGTTTCTCATTGCTGGGTGTTGGTCACTTATAATTAGGTCTGATGTTAGATGGTGACCGAGGACAAGGGCTCAGTGGGGGTGCCTAAATGCCTATGAGCCCAGCACAGGTTCTTACTAGGATAGACATAATGTATCCTGAGTCAAAATCAACACTGTAAAGACTTGTACTTGCAACTTTCTAAATCATCATGTCTAAACTATGATTCTACAATCTTACAGACCCTAAACTTCAATGGAGTCCCAGATTTTTATTCCCTAGCCCTTGCTTTCCCTAAAATATACAGTATTTGAATACGTACTACTTGAAAGCATAAGCAGTTTTGCTGACTAGGGATACTATTTCAATGAATTAAAAGCCCTTGAGTAATGGATCTTGGTAATGACTAAGTCACATACTTTTTTTGATACAGTGTCCAGAGCAAGCAAAAATTTCCAACCAGTGCACACATGACGTGTTTGTATTGTTAAGTGCCATCAAGTCAGTTCCAGCTCATAGCAACCCTGTTTAGGATTTCCAAGTAGCAGCTGGTGGCTTTGAACTGCTGACCTTGGCTCGTTGTCCAGTGCTGATCCTACAGAGCCACACAAGGACTTCACACATCTAACCTAGAGGCATAACAAGTAGTCTATACAATACTAGCTATTAGAGAGAGTTTGAAAACTTCAAATAGAGTACTCAAATATGAAAAATAAAAGTTTTAATTACATGATTAGTGTTTTTAAATTAGCAAACAAAAATCTAGTCCAGCAAAATACTCAGCAGATTTTAAATGTGGCTGTAAAATTTATGTTTTATATACTGAATTAATTAAGGGATTTTAATTCTCTTAACTCTTAGATCACTTGTAGTTTTGAAAATCTAGCATGTGCGACATCTAGCTAGAATTTTTTTTTTTTAATCTTTCAAAAATGTTTTTCTGTGTTAGTATGTGAGACATGCCACTAAAAGAATCCAATCTAGCAATCCCCTCTACTAACACGCTAACACATTGTTTTTACTATGTTTCCCCCAACCATTCTTGTTCCTCAAGTCTTCTATTCTAGACTCCCCGCCTACTTTTATGTCATTCTAGGATGCCTAATTGTTTCAAAAGGTGTATTACATTGTTTTAAATAAAGAGAGCATGTATCAAACAATGAACTGGTTTTGGGGAAAAATAAGGGCAGAAAAATATAAAATTATTTATAAAAACCATTAATTCAAAAAATTTATTCACACTTTTGGGTAAAGTCAGAAAATAGACTTCATATGAGTCAACCTCACTATTTTTTGACAAAAATCTTTAAAACATATTATATATGCTGCTTCCTTTATACACTTGTCTTTAACAAACTGAAAATAACATGTTAATCCTTCCTTTCATTAGAATTAGGAAAAAGTACAGAAAAATCATTGAAAGCTTGGTTATTGAAAGTTCACAGACTTCAGTTTAAGTTGCAGCTCCATCAGTTCTAAGCCTTGAGCAAGCTCCCACAGCTCTGTGATTTGTATTTCCTCACCAATCTGCTTCATTCTCCCAGTTCTATCAGCCCTCATGCCCTTCTTTGGTCCAGACAAGCACTTCCATCTGCATGCCAAACTGATTTGCAGAAACTTGCACATTTCTTCTGGGATCTCAAACCATGGCTACCATAGCCAAAAGCTAACTTGTGCTCCAACCACACCTATTTGCCAAGGCTGAAGTCCCAGAACATTTTTTTCTGACGATTCTCTGCTTCTATGTATCATCCCTGAATCCTGATGGATTTCCACCTATAGGGCTCTCCTACCCATCCGGCTGCTTGAGACCATTCCCCCATCCATAGTCCATCCTTCATCATCTACCTGTGAAGTTACATTCTCCTCCCCACTCAACACACCTTCATTTACCAGAGCCCATCTTTCCAAGTAAGAGAAATCATCTGTGATTTTGTTGTTTTGTTTGTTTGTGGCTTTTCTTTTCTTTCTTTTTTCCTTTTTTTTTTTTTACCAGATTACTTGTAACAATAAAGTAACACAGAACCCAACTAAAAAATGAGCAAAGGGCTTGAACAGACATTTCACCAAGGAAGATACACAAACAGCCAATATGCACATGAAAATACGCTCAGCAACATAAGCACTGGACTGTTAACTCCAAGGTTGGTGGTTCAAACCCACCAGTCACTTCTTGGAAAACCCAATACAGGGTTGCTATAAATATCAATTCAACAGCACTTAGCAAGAAAGTTGAATGTCAAAGTGTAAGTGTTCTTCATCTTGTTTTCAAGGCTGAGTTTTTGGAAGTAGATCACTAGGCTTCGTTTCCAAGATTCCTTTGGGTGGACTCAAACCACCAACTTTTTGCTTAACAAGAGGTGCCTTAACCATTCATCCCATGTAGGAACTCTCAATAGTAATTAGGAAAATGCTAATCAAAACCCCACAGACAGAACGATTGCACACCCTGAAAAACGTAATCACTATATTGTACACACAGAAACTGAACTGGTATATGTTTTGCTGTGTATATTCTCAACAACAATAAATTAAAAAACCCATAATGGCATGCTATTTTAAACCTCTAGGGTAGCTATTATTAGAAAAACAGATATGAACAAGTGTTAACAAAATGTGGATAAATTAGTGTCTTTGTGTACAGTTGGTAGAAATGTAAAATAGTAATGCTACTGTGGAAAATACTGAATGAAAAATATTGTTGAAGAATCTATGCATCTGAAGAATACTGAAAGAACCACGGACTGCCAAAAGTACAAACAAATCTATCATGAAAGAAATAGTCAGAATGTTCCTTAGAAGCAATAATGGCGAGGTTTCATCTCTCATTCTTGGACATACTGTCAAGGGATTAGTCCATGGAGAAGAACATCAGACTTGGCAATGTCAACAAAATAGAGAAAGACTCCCAACAAGATGGACTGACACAGTTGGTAGCAATTACGGGCTCAAACATAATTGTGAGAGAGGTGCAGAATTGGGCAGTGTTTCCTTCTGCTATGCATGAGTTTGAACCATCTTTTCAGCACCTAAAAACAACAGTAACACCAGCAATTCCACCCTTAGGTATATCCCTCAAGAAATGAAAATAGGAACTAATAGATACCTGTGTATCCATGTTCACTGCTTCATTACTCACAAGGGCCAGAAGTGGAAACAACCCAAATGTTTATCAACAGGCAAACTGATAAAGTGTGGTATATATACAGTGAACTTTTATTCAGCCATAAAGAGTACTTACACTCTGATACAAACTACAGATGAATCTTCATAACAAAGTAAAAACAGACACACACAAAAAATGAACATTGAATAGCAATGAAGATCCCTAAATGATATTTGCCTCACAATATACTGTGTGTTTTCGGAATTTTAGGGGTACCATTAAGGTATATGTAACTTCAGTCAGCTTTTCGTTGATTTTCCCCCCTCCTCCTGAGTTAGCTATCTCAAACATAGCAGGGCTTTAGAATGTAGGACCACTGTTTGTCAACCTATGTTACAGTTACAAGTGGTTCCAGGAAACCAGATGATTATTATTTTATTGTCTTTCCTTCCACATGAAATAAATTGGATAAAACTGAAAGCTGACACTTCCAACTGGTGTCATAAACATAGACCATTTTCTGTAGGAAGGTAATGGACACGTACCTGCTGTATAATCTGTAGAGGAATGGAAGTCTATTTCTCTACGTCTGTCTGTGTGTGTTGGAGCTGGTGCCTAAGACTATTCAGAGAGGACAGATTAGTAACTGTTGATGCAAACAACAGAGCCTTGGTGGTACTGTGGTTAAAGAAAAACTATTTGTGGTTCGAACCTACGTAGCAGCTTGATGGGAGGAAGATGTGGCCGTCCGCTTTTCTGAAGATGCCTTAGAAAGCCCAGGGAGCAGTTCTACTCTGTCCAATAGGGCTGCTATGAGTTGCAATCGGTTGAAGGTACTTGGGTTTCTGTTTTTTGTGTTCTTTTCCTTTTTCTTTCTTTTCCTGATGTAAACAAGCATCGTTATTCTGAGTTTCACCATGAGAGAGTCTGTCCCTTTGTTTGTAAGTCAAGTCAGTATTGTTGCTGTTGAATCAGATCTTACTCAGCAACACAGTAAAGGGTTTCTGAGAGACATTGGTGGATTTGATAGTGTGCGGTGCTTTGGGAGGGGGGAGAGGGAGTACTTGACGGTTAACCACAAGGTCAGTAGTTCAAACCCACCAGCCACTCCTGGGGAACCCTACACAGTGTTGCTATGAGTTGGAACAAACTCAGTGGCACTTAACAACAACATCATCATGTATTTACCTTTAATACATACTTTCAGAATGAAAATGCAACATTAAATTTGGTATTTGAATCTTTTACGGCTTTTAGGGACTTAAATTTTTTCATTATTGTGGTAAAATACATGTAACAAAAATTTTGTCTAGTAGCTCTGGTAGCGTAGTGGTTACAAATAGGGCTGTGAACCGCAAGGTCAGCAGTTTGAAACTACCAGCGGTTCCACGGAAGAAAGATGAGGCGTTCTGCTCCCGTAAAGATTTACAGCCTCGGAAACCCTGTGCAGGGTCGCTGTGAGTCGGAACCAACTCCACAGCACTTAACAACAACAACAACAATCATTTTTAAGCATACCTAACTTGGAGCTTGGTGTGGTGCTAACCAAGTACTGGAGTGCTAACCAAAAGGTTGGCAGTTCAAACCCACCAGCCACTTCTCAGAAATCCTATATAGGGTCACAGCAAGTTGGAACTGACTCGCAGGCACTTAACAGCAAAAACAACTCTGACTTGTCATTTCTTTCTTTCCATTTCTCATCCTAACCTACTCTAGCTCTTGTGTTACCTTTCTCGGTGAGCAACAGCACCATTTACCCATCTGCAGATGAACAAGGAGGCTTGGAGTCATCCTAACATGGATTCTTGCCCCTATACCTGATCAACTACCAACTTACTGACTCAACTCAAGGACTGTCCCCACTGGAACCCTATCACCTCTGTCCTTCGGGCTTTACTCACCTCAACTCATTCCCCACATTCTAGTGGAAGTGATGTTTCAAAATGACAACTCTAAATTTCTTTCTTAAATCCTCTCTGTCTTTGAGATAAAGCAAAATGTCGTTAATTTGATGCGTACAATTCTGAAAACTGGGGTCCTACTTACTATTCTGGAGTCTTGGTGTGGTGCTGTAGGATAAGCACTAGACAGCAAGGTCAATTTGAACTGCAAGATGGTGGTTCAAACCCACCAGCCGCTCCTTGGAAACCCTAATCAGCATTGCTAGGAGTCAGAACTGACTCAATGGCACTTAACAGTAACAACATATTCCATCATTTTAAACATACAGAAATAAGTGGGAACTGGCATACCCACCTGTAATGTTAACAGACCTTAGCATTTATCTGTATTTGCAGCTCCCAATCTCTTTCCCACTTCTCCTGAAGTTAATAGTCATCGTTCCTATGCATGTTTCCATAATTCTTTCAACTCTTCATGTGTCATTTTATGTGTGTCAGTCTACAATTTGGAGTTCTGGTAAGGAACAGGATAAGACCGGCCTGCTAACCAAAAGGTCAGTGGTTCAAGCCTAACAGCTGCTCCTTTGAAACGCTATACAGGGTCACTATGAGCCGGAATCAACTTGATGGCACTTAACAACAACAATTCTACAATTTGCTTTTTTCTGTCAAATTGCTTATTCCTATTTACCTATGCTGATACAGGTAGCTCCATATGGTCACTTAGCTGCCATATAGTGTTATGCTGTCTGAATATCCATTAGCAATTCAGCCCTTTGTCCGTGAATGTTCAGGTTTCTGACTTCATTATGACAAACATGCTAAAATATCTTACACACATTTGCAAGTTGTTGCCCTAAGGCGATCTCTTTTGAACTGCACTCTGAAACTCACAAAATCAATATACTGGAGGTCAAAGAGAGCCGCTCAAAAAAGAAAAATATCTACGTACTTTCTTTTTTAAACTTCTTTCTTCAGAATATGGTTTCTTAAAATACATTTTATCTACACATGGATAGATCTGGGTTCTACTGGGTGACAGAATATACACCAGGAAAGACACTGCTCAAAGATACACGTGAAACCCACCAGGAACAGGCTATTTGTATCTTCAACTGTGATGATGTTGTTGTTGTTGTTAAGTGCCGTGGAATCGGTTCCGACTCATAGTGACCCTGCACAGGGTTTCCAAAGCTGTAAATCTTCACAGGAGCAGAACGCCTCATCTTTCTCCCACGGAACAGCTGGTAGTTTCGAACTGCCGACCTTGAGATTAACAACCCAATTCGTAACCACTATGCTACCAGAGCTCCTTCAACTATGATATGTTGCAAAATTCACAATTCTTACTCCCCCAGAAACTTATGGTTGGAAGAGGTCATATTTGTGCCCATTCCAAAGAGAGGCAACCCAACAGAATCATCGAACTATATCATTAATACCACATCCATGTAAAATTTTGCTGAAGATAATATAAAACTGCTGCAACAGTACATTAACAGGGAACTCCCGGAAATCCAAGCCACATTTAGAAGAGGACATGGAACGAGGGATATCACTGCTGCCCATAAGATGGATCTTGGCTAAAGGCAGAGAATATCAGAATGATGTTTACGTGTGCCTGACTGACTATTCAAAGGCTTTTGACAGTGTGGACCATAACAAATTATGGATAACACTGAAAAGAATGGATATTCCAGAACACTTCATTATGCTCACACGGAACTTGTACATAGTCCAAGAGGCAGGTATGAGAACAAAGCAAGGGGAAATTGAATGGTTTAAAATCAGGAAAGGTGTGCGCCAGGGTTGTATTCTTCTATCATATTTACTCAATCTGTATACTGAGAAAATTATATCAAGAAGAAAGTGGCATCAGGATTGGAAGAATACTCATAAATAACCTGTGATATGCAGATGATACCTTACTTCTGGAAGCAAAATAACTTAAAATACTTACTGGTGAAGATCAGAGGCCACAACCTTCACTATGGACTGCACCTCAATGTAAAGGAAACAAAGATCCTCACAACTAGACTAATAAATATCATGATAAATGGAGAAATGAATTAAAGTTGACAAAAGACTTCAAATTACTTGGCTTCATAATTAACACTCATGAAAGCAGCAGTCAAAAAATCAAAGGACGAATTACATCAGACAAATCTGTTGCACAAGACCACGTCTTTAAAGTGTTGAAAAGCAAATTTACCAGTTTGAGGACTAAGGTGCTCCAAACTATTCTCAATTATTTCATATGAGCATGTGGAAAACTGAACAATGAATAAGAAAGAACAAAGAAAAGTCGATGCATTTGAATTGTGGTGTTGGAGAATATTAAAAACACTATGAACTGCCAGAAGAACAAATTTGTATGTGAAGAACTACAGCCATGATTGTGAGACTTTGTCCTTCATTGTGCAGACATGTGTCAACTTAGCTAGACCACGATTCCTAGTAATGTGTGGCTGTCCTCCATTTTGTGATCTGCTGTAATTATCCTCCATTTTGTGAGTGCTATAAATCCTAACCACTTTATGAGGCAGCAACAGTGAGGGGTGTATCATGAGTCATCACCCTTATTTAAGTCACACTCATACTCAAGTGATATTCTTACTCAAGTCATCCCCCTACTTAAGTCTGACATTTTATCTTGAGATGGATGGAGTTGACCACCACACCAAGCAAGGAGAACTGGGAGCAATGCACGTCCTGTGGAACTGTGGTCCCTGCACTGAGAACTTCCTAGACTCAAGGTCTCTGAGAACATTGGGCCCACTGATGCTGAAGAGAAACGGGGAACCTCCCCCTGAGCCAAAAGAGAAAGAAAGCCGAGCTCTAGAACCACTGCCCCGCATCGGACTTTCAGCTTCCTAAGCTGGGAAAGAAGAAATTGCTATTCTGTCACAGTACCACTAAATAAACAAATAATAATAATAATAATTATTATTATTATTTACATAGTATTTTATCATTTTCTCCATAAAGGCCAGATTTCATGTGACTTTACCTTTGTTAAAAGTGATTCCCAGGAATTCAGAATTTCTATTCTTAGCTGAAAAATGGTATTAACAACAATACCTATTCAGTGAATACACGCCTATACTTGGCTAATGTTGACTCAAGTTTAAGTTTGCCACCATCTTCCATTTGGGAATACTTAAAATTCTAAATCAAACTCCAAACTATTTGTTAAAAAAAAATCCTGCACAAGTTATATTTACAACAATGACCAACCCACACACCCCATCCCACCCCAAAAAAGCAGCTGCTGAGACTATGTGCAGCCCAAGCCTCTCAGGATGTGATTCCTTGGTTTAGAGGTTTGTCATGGAAATCCCAGTTAATTGGCCAAGTAATGTGTTTAATGCTTCGGCGGTTCTACTAGCGGTTCATTATGTAGTGGTGGTTGTTGTTGCTAAGTGCCCTACAGTTGGTTCAGACTCACAGAGACCTTGTATACAGTTTCTGAGGAATGACTGATGGGTTTGAATCAGCAATCATGTGGTTAGCAGTAAAGTGCTTATCCTACAGCACCACACCAGGACTCCAGGCTATTAAAATTTGAAAGCAGCCACTCAAGACAACAGAGTGGGTCTCTATTTGCCTAGAGCAACTGAGGAAGGAGTTGTTGTTGTTTAGTGCCGTCGAGTCGGTTCCGACCCACAGCAACCCTGTACAGGGTTTCCGAGGCTATAAATCTTTACGGGAGCAGAACGCCTCATCTTTCTCCCACGGAGCGGCTGGTAGTTTCGAACTGCTGGCCTTACAGTTCGCAGCCCAATTCGTAACCACTACGCTTCTGAGGCGATAAATTTTTACAGGAGCAGAAAGTCTCATCTTTCCACTGCGGAGAGACTGGTAGACTCAAACTGATGACTTTACAGTTATGCATTACAACTTGTAACCCAGTATGCCACCAAGGCATTATTTTTGTTTGGTTTTTTTAAAAAAAAAAAACATTTCATATTGATTCAAGGAGGAAGCAAAATTCATACTTCAAAAAGATACTCAGCTCTCCAGCAGCAAAGACCTCTCCTATGAACAATCCTTACTTCAAGTTTAGGATTAAATTAAAACAATACTCTGATTGGGACACAAGGATAAGAACACAGTGATTCCTTTCAGAGGCACACAGCACCAAATAATTTTTCATCAGTATCTAAGCTTCCTCTAACTCTTCTGTGTTAAATCACTGGAAACTGGGGCTGTTAACTGCTGCCTATTCCCTCAGAACCCAAAGTACTTAATTTCCTAACCCAATCACTGGACTCAAATAAAGAACTCATATAATAATAAAAACAACACACAATGGAAAAAAAAAAAAAAAGAGCCAAGGATCTGAATAGACATTTCTCAAAAGAGATGTAAACAGTTAGTGAAAATAATGACAGGATGCTGTTCAATACCAAAGACATGCACATCAAAAGCAAAATGGAATACCATTTCACACAGAGTTCACAGATATACAAGCAATCCTGTTTACAAGGTGTGCCTTCACAGATCACTTGTAGGTAAGACACTGGGTGCACATGGCTCTCTAAACTTAAGTCTGTGCTAAATCAACAAGTCAGAAGCCACATGTGCAGCAAGTGATGTGACTGTGATGACGACTTTATTGGGAGTAAGGAGGGTTCAAGGAGCCCTGGTGGTATAGTGGTCAAGCACTCAGCTGTTAACCAGAAGGCCAGTGGATCAAACCTACCAGCCGCTCGGTGGGAAAAAGATAGGGCCATCTGCTTCCATAAAGGTTTAAAAGCTTGGGAACTTTATGGTGAACTTTTACTAAGGTCTATTCAGATACAACCACTTGTCTGTCGGTTTGTCATATTGTGACGGCTTGTGGATTACTGTGATTCTGAAAGCTATGCCACCGGTATTTTAACTACCAGCAGGGTAACCCATGGTGGACAGGTTTCAGATGAGCTTCCAGACGAAGAAAGACTAGGAAAAAGGAGTGACGAACTACTTCCGAACATTTAGTCACTGAAAACCTTATGAATAGCAGAGAAACACTGTCAGATACAGTGCCGGAATATGAGCCCCTCAAGTTGGAAGGTACTCAAAATGAGACTGGGGAAGAGCTGCCTCCTCAAAGTAGAGTTGACCGTGATGACACAAATGCAGTAAAGCCTGTGGGAGTAAAGCCTGTGGGACCTTCATTTGCTGATGGGGCACAACTCAAAATAAAGAGAAACACCTGTAAACATCCACTGAGAATCAGAACATGGAATGTACGAAGTAGGAATCTGGGAAAATTGGAAGTTGTCAAAAATTAAATGGAACACATAAACATCGATATCTTAGGCATTAGTGAGATGAAATGGACTGGTATTGGCCATTTTGAATCTGATGACCACATGGTTTACTATGCCGGAAATGACAAATTGAAGAGGAATGGTGTTGCATTCATCGTCAAAAAGAAAATATCCAGACCTGTCATGAGGTACAACGCTGTCTGTGATAGGATAACATCCATGCACCTACAGGGAAGCCCAGTTAATTCCACTATTATTTAAATGTATGCACCAACCACTAAAGCCAGTGAGGATGAAATAGAAGAATTCTACCAACTTCTTCAATCTGAAATTGCAAAAGTTGCATGATCAAACATGCAATCAAGATGTATTGATCATTAGTGGTGATTGGAATGCAAAGGTTGGGAGCAAAAAGGAAGGATCAGTAGTTGGAAAAATAGGGCCTTGGTGAAAGAAATGATGCTGGAGAATGCATGATAGAATTCGGCAAAACCAATGATTTGTTCATTTCAAATATCTTTAGACAACATAAGAGAGGACTATACACATGGACCTCACCAGATGAAATACATTGAAATCAAACTGACTACATCTGCGGAAAGAGACAATAGATAAATTCCATATTATCAAAAAACAAGGCCAGGGGCACACAGTGGAAAAGACCATCAATTACTCTTATGCAAATTCAAACTGAAGCTGAAAAAAAATGAAAACAAGTCCATGAGAGCCAGACTATAACCCTGAATATATCCCACCTGAATTTACAGATCATTTGAAGAACAGATTTGATATATTAGACACTAAAGACCGAAGACCAGAAGAATTGTGGGATGACATCAAAAACATCATACATGAAGAAAGCAAAAAGTCATTGAGAAGACAAGAAAGAAGGAAAAGGTCAAAATGGATGTCAGAAGAGATGCTGAAACTTGCTCTCCAGCATAGAGATGTTAAAGCTAATGGAAGAAATGAGGAGGTCCAAGAGCTGAACAGAAAATTTCAGAGCTCCAGAAGATAAAGCCAAATATTACAACAAAATGTGCAAAGATCTGGAATCAGAAAACCAAAAGGGAAGACCACGCTCAGCATTTCTCAAGCTGGGGTAACTGAAGAAAAAATTCAAGCCTCAACTTTTATTATTGAAAGGTTCTCTGGGCAAATTACTGAATGATACAGGAAGCATCAAGAGAAGATGGAAGGAATACACAGAGTCACTGTACCAAAAGGAAATGGTTAATGTTCAAC
>NW_006408528.1:37139602-37152396 GCF_000296735.1 Chrysochloris asiatica
TTACTGATGAAGATCAAAGAGCACAGCCTTCGGTATGGATTGCATCTCAATGTAAGGAAAGCCATAATCCTCACCACTGGACCAATAAACAACATTCTTACCAATGGAGAAAAGACTGAAGTTGTCAAGGACATCATTCTTCTTGGATCAACTATCAACACTCATGGAAGCAGCAGTCAAGAAACCAAACGGTGTATTGCATTAGGCAAATCTGCTGTACAAGACCTTTTTAAAGTATTGAAGAGCAAAGATGTCAGCTTGTGGACTAAGGTGCGCCTGACCCAAGCCATGGTATTTTCAATAACCTCATATAAATGTGAAAGCTGGACAATGAATAAGGAAGACTGTAGAAGAATTCACGGTTTTGAGTTATGGTGTTGGAGAAGAATACTTAAAGTGCCATGGGCTGCCGAACGAATCAATAGATCCATTTTTGAAGAAGTACAGCCAGAGTGCTCCTTGGAAGCCAAGATGGCCAAACTTCTATCTATCATACTTCAGACATATTGTCAGGAGGGACCAGTTACTGGAGAAAGATATCATGTTTGGTAAGGTGGATGGTCAGAGAAAAAGAGGAAGACCCCCAACAAAATGGATTGGCCAAGTGGCAGCATTGATAGACTCAAGTGTGGCAACAGTAGTGAGGTTGGCTCAGGATTGGGCAGCATTTCATTCTGCTGTGCATAAGGTCACTATGGGTCAGTACCGACTCGATGGCACCTAAAAACAACACTAATTCAGAATCAGGAGTCCTGGTGTGGCGCTGTGGGCTATTGCAAAGCCATTTGAACTGCAAGGTTGGTGGTTCAAGTTCACCAGCTGTTTCTTGGAAACCCTATACAGGGTCGCTATGGATCAGAATCAACTCAACGGCACTTAACAACAACAACAACATTCAGTATTATCAAGTCCATGGAAGTGGGTGTGGTTGAGGTTTTTAGGGGTTGGTTCAACTGTTTCAAAGTGAGGGCAATTTTATATTATGTTAAAGAGAAAGTATGAGTTGTCCATTAAGTCAGATGTTCATAACTCCTGCAATCAAAAAGACAAATCAGAAGGTGGTGAAGGTGTGGGTATTCTGGCGCCATGAAACACTGCTGATGAGAATGAAAATGGTGAGATGGCTTTGGAAAGCAATATGGCAGCTCCTCAGAAGGTTACAAATATAAAGCTAACATAGAGCCCACTCAAATAAATATTCAAGAGAATTGACAGCACTTGCCCACACAAACAAAACAAACTTATAAATAAATGTTCATAGCAGCATTGTTCATGACAATCAAAAAGTGGAAATAACTCAAACGTCCATTAATAAACAGGTAAACTACAAAGAAATGATGCACTAAAATGGAATAAGGTACTGATACATGCTACAATACAGATTAACCTTGAAAACATCATGCTAAGTGTCAGTCACCAAAGACATGTATGGTTACATTTATATGAAATAGTCAAAACAGACAAATTCCTGGAGACAGAAAGTACGTTAGTAGTTGCACAGGTTTTGGGGTTATCATTGGCATCTGGGGTAAAGAATATGCTCTAAAATTGAATGTGGTAAGGGTTATATAACCCTATGAATATATCCCAAACCTCCTTAAATTAGGGAAGTATATTTTCTACCAATAAAATCAAGTGACTGGTGACAAAAATCAGGGATGGTTCTAGAGGGCAACATTTACTGACATTCATTTGATTTAGTAGTACCCCAAGGTTTTATCAGGAGCCAAGAGGCTTGGGTCACCCAAAATCTACACGAGTATTGCTTGTACCCTCAGTGCCAAGAATAACCAAGTCTGCAGAGACGGATAACACTGATACACAATCAAAAACCACAATTTCTGCCTATATGTGATTTAAACTCCCTCCATTCTTTGGCAAATGCCTGATAATGAATTTGGAATTTTTTTCCATATTCAGCTATTAGATTACTCAACTTTCAATGTTCCTCGAGTTTTAGCTCGCCTCCCAATGTTAGGAATTCTTTTCTCTTTCTTCAGTGTCTGTCCTTGCAACTTTAAAAGCCAAATCAACTATGTTTCTAAGTCCTGGATTCTCTCACACCAGTTGTCATTACACATCCCATCTTCATCTCCCATCCAGATACACTGCACTCTGCAAGCAATTTAGGGGTTCTCTCCAGAAACTTATTAGATTCTCAGACATCCACAAGAAAATGTTTACCTATTTCTCCACTTCCTATCCCAGGGCAGGTTATCAACAGAACACACACTTAGGCCCAATCACCAGTACAAAACAAAGAGGAAGGAATAAATGGGAATATAACAACTGAGGTTCAAATGAGTACTTGACATTGTCCAGGGTACTTTACAATGTTAACTCCATCAATCCTCCTCACAGCTTCAGGATGAACATTCTTATTCCTCCATGTTACTGATCAGTAAACTGAGTGAGACTCATTCAGTCTAAGTCTGGTAACTGGAGAAACAAAAAACATACCCAGGAAAAAATGCAGAGGTTTACCAAGAGTTTATAACAAAACTAAAGCTACAACTCTTGTTGTGAGCTGCCGCTGAGTGGATCCCTGATTCAAGATGGCCATAAAATTAATGGGATCAAACTGTTCTGACAGTCTTGGGTTTTCAAAAGGCAGAATTTTGGGAACAGACAGTCAGTCAGTCTTACTTTGGAAGTTATAACTGAAACCACTACTGATGGCCGGAGATGGTGACTCAGGTAAAGTGGCAGGCGCTCAAACCCAGGTGTCTCAAAACATCCCTCAGGATTCGTTCTGTACCCATCCCTCATTTGCTGTACCCTCATATGTCATGTGGTTGTGTTGAGTGATGCCCAGTTGGTTCCAACTCACAGCAACCCTGTGTAGGGTTTCTGAGGAGCGGCTGGTAGGTTTGCCCTGCTGACCCCATGACATAGGTCGACAGTACTAATCCTACAGCACACACCAGGACTTACTTCATTTACATCATAAACTACAGAAAATTCATTTAACAGTTGGAGGGAATTTTTTTGTTTTTTTAATCTAGAATGTTTGTTGCCATTAATTAGACTAGTTAATACTAAGAAAGTACTTTTTAGGACAATGTGTTAGATAAAATTTTTCTTTCTTTTTTTGGTTAGTAGATTGTTTTGTCATCAGAGTTGCTTTCAAGAACATAAAAATGTATTAAGCTTACTAAAAATATAGTCATGCAACTCTCTTCTGACTTGTGCACTTCTCAAGAGAGATAAGAATTAAGTGATATGCCCTCAAATCCACCCAGTTATACAAAAAGCCACAGTGCACTGTATACTACAGGAGTCCTGGTGTGGTGCTATGGGTTAATGCGATGGAGTCTATTTGAATCACAAGGTCAGTGGTTCACGCTTATGAGCTGCTCCTTGGATGCCCCATACAGGGTCGCAATGGGTCAGAGCCGACTTTGACAGCACTTAACAATAACAACAATATATACTAAACAAATAAGTTCTAAAAGGCCAAAACATTTTTTTTCCCTTTTCTCCTTAATTTTTAAGATGGTAGCATAGAGAATTAAGAGTTGGGCTGCCAAAATTCATAATATCATTCCTGGACCATGCAAAATTATCAACTTAAAAAAATTAGCTCTGCTACTCTGGCCAAACATTTAACTTAACTCAATCTGTCTTGGTGTGGCACTGTGGGCTAATGTGTCAGACTGCAAAGTTGTTTGAACTGCAAGGTCGTTGATTCAAGCTCAACAGCTGCTCCTTGGAAACTCTATACAAGGTTACTGTGAGTCAGAATCGACTCGATGGCACTCAACAACAACAACAACAATGTGATGGCAAGTGTACAGTAATCTCTTACGCTGTTTAAAAAAGGTATTTGAAATGAACAAATCATTTGTTTTTGCAGAATTGTATCACATGATTGATCTCCAGCATTATTTCTATCACCAAGAATGTATGACCCAACAACTGATCCTTCCTCTTTGTTTCCAACCTATGCATTCCAATCACCAGTGATCATCAATCAAATTGACTACAACCGTGGAAAGAGATGGTAGAAAAGCTCCAAATCATCAGCCAAAACAAGGCTGGGGTAGATTGTGAAACAGCCCATCAGTTACTCATATGAAAATTCAGACTGAAGCCGAAGAAAATGAAAACAAGTCCATAATTGCCAAATATGACCCTCAATCTATCCCACCTGAATTTAGAGATCATCTAAAAAACAGATTTGACACATTAAGACAACAAAAACTGAAGACCAGAAGAGTTGTGGGATGACATCAAGAACATCATACAGGAAGAAAGCAAAAAGTCATTAAGAAGACAAGAAAGAAAGAAAAAGTAAAAATGGATGTCAGAAGAGACACTGAAACTTGCTCTCCAGTGTAGAGATGCTAAAGCAAATGGAAGAAATGAGGAGGTACAAGAGCTGAACAGAACATTTTGAAGGCCAGCTAGAGAAGACAAATTCAAATATAACGAAATGTGCAAAGATTTGGAATCAGAAAACCAAAAGGGAAGAACACACTCAGCATTTCTCAAGCTTACGGAACTGAAGAAAACAATTTAAACCTTGGCTTTTATTACTGAAGGATTCTCTGAGCAAATTATTGAATGATGCAGAAAGCATCAAAAGAAGATGGAAGGAATATACAGAGTTACTGTACCAAATAGAAATGGTTGATGTTCAACCACTTCAAGAGGTAACATTATGATCAAGAGTCAATGATACTGAAGGAAGAAGTCCAAGGTGCACTGAAGGAATTGGCAAAGAACAAGGAACCAGGAATTGATGGAATAAAAATTGTAAGAAATCTTTCAACAAAGCGAGGTGGCACTGGAGGCGCTTACTCATCGATGCCAAGAAATATGGAAGACAATTATCTGGCCAACTGATTGGAAGAGATCCATATTTGTACCCATTCCATAGAGAGGTGACCCAACAGAATGCGGAAATCATCGGTCAGTATCTTGATATCCAATGTGAGTAAAGTTTTACTAAAGGTAATCAGAAAAAGCTGCAAGCATACATTGACAGAGAACTTCCAGAGGTTCAAGCTGGATTCAGAAGAGGACGTGGAATGAGGGGTATCGTTGCTGACATCAGATGGATCTTGGCTGAAAGCAGAGAATACCAGAAAGATGTTTACCTGTGCTTTATTGACTATGCAAAGGCTTTCGATTGTGTGGATTATGACAAACTATGGACAACATTGCAAAGTATGAGCATTCCAGAACATTTCATAATGCTCATCGGGAACCTATACATGGACCAAGAGGTAGTTGTTTGAACAGAACATGGGAACATTGAATGGTTTAAAATTAGGAAAGGTGTGTGAATTCTTTCACTATACTTATTCAACCTGCATGCTGAGCAAATAATCTGTGAAGTTGTGTTATATGAAGAAAAAATGTGGCATCAGGATTAGAGGAAGACTCATTAACAGCCTGCGATATGCAGATGATACAACCTTCTTTGTTGAAAGTGAAGAGGACTTAAAATAATTACTGATGAAGATCCAAGAGCACAGCCTTTGGTATGGATTGCATCTCAATGTAAAGAAAACAAAAATCCTCACCACTGGACAATAAGCAGTATTCATATCAATGCAAAAAAGATTGAAGGTTTACTAAAGGACTTCATTCTTCTTGGATCAACCATCAACACTCATGGAAGCAGCAGCCAAGAAATCAAACAATATACTGCATTAGGCAAATCTGCTGCACAAAACCTTTTTAAAGTGTTGAGGAGTAAAGATGTCAGCTTGAGGACTAAGGTACACCTGACCCAAGCTGCAAAGCCGTTTGAACTGCAAGGTTGGCGGTTCAAGCGCACTAGCTGCTCCTTGGAAACACTATCCAGGGTCGCTATGGGTCGGAACTGACTCGATGGCACATAACAACAACAACGGTATTCAAAATACATTTTTACAAGAATCTAAAAGATTCTTATAGATACCCTGGTGATTCTTACATATTCTTGTAATTTTCATGTATAAGAATCACCTGGGTATCACCTGGGTATCCTGCTAAAGATTTGGAGAAGAAATGCAAACCCTAAGCAGAGGGTAGACACCGAATGAAGAGGTATGAAATTCGATCAAGACAAAACTCAATGAAATATTTTCCCCGTAGTTATATGAAAGTTTGGTTCCCATTTTAAATAGATTCCCATTAAGGGAACTTTCCCTATACCATTTGTACTCAGGGAAATTAGATTGGTGGTGTGCTAAAGGGAAATAGAACTGCAAAAACATATACAACTAGTTGCAACTGAAAAACAAGATTTGGGAACTGAAAACAACAACAAAGAAATAGAAACTGTATACCAGAGAAAGTTCATGGAAAAACAGAATAAAAAAATAATGTAAAATTTCCAAGAGCCTTTTGTACTGTTTAAAATAATATATAGTAAATAAGATTTTGAACCATATGCTATGTATTCATTTCTGGATTAATACTGCATTTCAATCTATACATAGGTAAGAATCTACATAAGGAAAAGGCTTCTATTTCACTCAAGAGATATTTCCTGCATCCCTGTGATGTATATGTGAAATTAAAATAGAAAAAAATATCATTTATTGATGCTGTCATTATGGAGTCCTGGTATGGCACTGTGGGCTAATGCATCAGACTGCAAAGTCGTTTTAACTGCAAGGTTGGTGGTTCAAGCTCACCAGGAGCACTTTGGAAACCCTATACATGGTCGTTATGGGTTGCAACCAACTCAGTGGCACTAACAACAACAACTGTTATTACATTTGTGGTGGTGAAAGAGTCGTGAAGTCGGTTCTGACTCACAGTGACCTTGTATAGGGTTTCTGAAGAGCAGTTGGTGAGTTTGAACCACCAACCCTGCAGTTTGCAGTCCAGTGCTGATCCGACAGCTCCAGAATCTAAATGCATCTGGTCTGCAAAAGGCTGCCGCCTGCATTCAGAACCCTGACTCCATTTTGAACCATGATATAAATTCAGTCACAGTATTGAGCAGTTGACACACATCTGACCATTGGACTTCCAAATTGACAATTTGGGGAAAGCAGGGACGGTCAGTGGCCACCATAAACACAGTACAGACAGGTAGGTTACCTATAAGAAGAGAAGATTAATTAATGATTACACGGGTATTACTATTTTTTGTACTCTTCCCTTTTCTAGCCTCTGGGACCAATGAAGACCTTCCTGGCTACTGATAATTGTTTTATATGCTATTGGCTTTATAATGTTCATCAGACATTGATCTGATGATTTATCTGCCCTGTTCCCACCTTTGTTTTCTCTTTGCTGTGTATGACCCACGGGGGGGGGGGGGGGCATCTCTTTTCTTCTAACTTTGTGGGAGCACAGTGACTGCAAAGGATAAGCACTAGAATGCAAACCACAAGCTGGGCAGTTAGAGCCCACAAGCCACCCTGCAGGAGAAAAGAGGAGACTTTCTGTTCAGCAAAGATTTAAAATCTCTGAAACCCTAATCAGAACCGACTTGACAGCACTTAATAACAACATAACTTGGCAGTAATTTTCTACTAGGTCACTCAATCCATCAAATAATCCAACAAACTACTTGTATCTTCAATTCCTGGAGACTACAAAAGATTAAGTTACATACCCAAGTTTTTAAACTAGATTCTCTCCAAGGTCCATGCTCCTCACCACTACGTGATGCACATCAGTGGAAGAGATAAAGCAACAAAGCAATGAAGGTTAAGTGTGCTGCTATAGCATGAGCCAGATACTATGCATTGCAGAAAACAGGCACTGTTTTTACACCAATTCATCATGTCAGGGTGGTAAGGAAAAGGGGGCCTCAGAGACACAACAGGAGTATCAGAGCAAACAAGGGTCACAGGAGAAGGAAAACGAGGAGGGGACCATTCCAGGCTGGGGAGTGGGGGACAATGCAGTTTATAGGCACTACAAATAATATTTGTCATGTCTTCATTTTCCAAGTCAGACTGTCCTCACAAATTATTTTGGTGAAACTGCAGGGATCAAGATGAGATATTCAAATGTCTATTTATAATACTTTAGGAACTCTGGTAGCATTGTGGTTTCAAGTCAGCCTACTAACCTCAAGATCAGCAGTTGGAAACTATCAGCTGTTCTGCAGGAGAAAAACAAAGCTTTCTGCTCCCATAATGATTTACAGCCTCAGAGACCTATGCAGGGCTGCTATGAGTTGGAACTAACTCCACAGCACATTACCACCACCACTTATAATCATTTAAGTTATAAACATATATATGCATATACATACATGTGTATAAAGTACAAACTCATAGCAACCTGTATAGGATTTCCAAGGAGCAGCTGGTAGGTTTGATCCACCATCCTTGTGGTTAGCAGTCTAGTCCTTATCTTACAGCACCATACTTGGACTGCTAATAATAAGGTTGGCTCCTTGGGAGCCCTATATAGGTCACTATGTGTCAGAACCAATTCGACAGCACTAAACAATATATATGAGACCTGATGGCACAGTAGGGTAAGCATTGGACTGCTAACCTATCAATCACTTAGAGGGAGGAAACCAGGCCGTCTGCTTCTGTAAAGCCGGACAGCCTCAGGACTCTATGGAACAGCTCTATTCTGGCCTACAGGGTCACAATGAGTTGGAATCACCTCAATGACAGTGGGTTTGTATTAGACAAGGGGGCTTCATGGAAAAATTCCAATACCTCTCCATTTCAGTTTTATATGAATTTTTTGAAGTTCCTCATATAGATTTCAGTTCCTACGTTATCAAGGAGCTCTGGTAGTATAGTGGTTATGAATCAGGCTGCAAATCTCAAGGTTAGTAGTTAAAAACTACCAGCTGTTCCATGGGAGAAAGATTAGGCTTTCTGCTTCCATAAAGATCTACAGCTTCTACAGAAAACCCTGTACAGGGAGGGTTGTTACGAGTCAGAACCGACTCCACGGCACATTACAAGAAACAACAACATTATTATAGTAGTGTTCAGAATAAAAGTTTTCTCACTTTCATAAAACAAGTTGTATTCAAATGCTTCATGTGCATCGTGATTATCAGTGTATTCATCAGTAAAACCACTTCTTTAATCCAAAAACAGTTTAAAACCCACCTCATCTTCATTTCTATGCAGGTTCTTCAAAATACAGTAATTTCTTTTAAGCACATGTGATCCTAGCACCAGAAATGCTATTCCAAGAAATAATCTTTCATTCTAGTTTTCCCCTATTTATTTACTTACACAATACACTCTGCATACATTCATGCATTGTTTTGCATACTTATATGATCTTTGAACGACATTAGAGAAAGACTCAATATTTGCAACTGTGAGGATTAATTACAAAATGATGTCAAAATGTCTTTTTTTCACTTACTATTTCTACCAGTGAATTCTAAAAATACCTAAAATTAGGAATGATTGAAATAATTTCAGTTTATGAAATATGTCATCACAAAGAATTCTTCGATAATGAAAGCCAAGTCACGGAGACAGTGCCACAATGTGAGAAGATGTACAATGTGCTCCTCTAGGGTCGTCTTCCTGTGAATGGGGAGGGGAACTCCCCTTGCATGCCAGCAGTCACACTATTTCTACACAAACTTTGTGACGCACATTAGGAAATGACAATAAATAAATCAAATGTGAACTAGTTTTGATCTGGATCCGTGGTTCTCAAACGCTGGCTTACTCAAAACACAGTAAGTCTGGGGTCTGACAAACTGCAAATTGCTGGCAATGCTGTTGGTTCAGGGACCACATTCAATCTAGATTAGGCCAAACTGGGATCAGCAAATTAAACCAAATCTCAATCCCACTGCCACAAATTGATCCTGAATCCCAGCAACCATACAGATAATATTATTGTTGTTGTTAAGTGCCATCCAATCAGTTCCGACTTAGAGCAACCTTTTAGAGGGTTTCCAAGAACAAGCTGGTAGGTTTAAATCACCAAACTCATGGTTATTAGTCCAGTGCTTACCCTACAGCATCACAGGAGGGCAGGGCAGAGTACAACCGCCCAGAAGGTTTCTGAGGCTGTTAATCTGCCACGATTTCTCTAGCATTACAGCTAGTGGGTTCAAGTATCCAACCTTTTGGTTTGTGGCTGAGCACTGAAACCGCAGTGCTACCAAGACTCCTTTCATCATACTAAAGAATTTGGGTTTTATCCTTAGCACAAGGGGAGCCAATGAGGAATTTTAAGCAAGGGAGTGATATTACAAGATGAGTGGTTTTCCAATTATCACTTTGGCAGCAATATGGACAGTGAGACTTGAACACATATTTCAATTATTCTGACATGCATATTTTTCACAGTTTAATTTCTGATATCATGGGTGCATCACACAATTAATGATAATCATTAAGATTTTTCATTCTTTGGGGTATACAAAATATGATGTATATTGTATTTTACAGATAGCTGATTCAGTGACATAGAGTATGATCTCTTCTGATGCAGCGGTGCGGTGAAGGGGCAAAATAAGTTTTACCTGCATTTTATAGATGGTAAAACATTACAGGGTAATATATGAGACCCCATATAAGATCACACAGCCAGTAAACAACAAGTCCAAGTCTAAAAATCCAATATTTTTGACACATAAACCAAACATCTTTGTGGTCCTGCTTAAAATAAAGACCTGCAATGTGTTTGCCAGAGAGACAGAAGATAAGGGTAAGCCAATGATCTGAACATACAGGTAAGAGCAGAGAAAACATTTATGGGCACTGGGTATGAACTATCAAATTTAAGCAATTAGATGAATACATTCAAGATTTTAATTAACAGTCTATAAATAAATGAAAGCAGTCAAATGAACCACCTCCACAAATGTGGCAATCAAATGAGAACAGGAGATTGGGAAGTGTTTCACACAGTGAGCAAGATGCAGAATATGACATCATGTCTCCACAGACACACACGTGGCTTTAAGAATTCACTTTTGATTACAGTCTACGGTAGTCCCAGGGCGGTCAGGGCTGTGCCACGAGGAGCTCTGGACCTGGAGAGCTGCCAAAATGCAGCGTCTGACCAATGTTCCCTGAGAAAGATGACAAGCATCCCCAGACAGCTCCACAGTATCCAACAGAAACAGCACTCAAAAAAAAAAAAAAAAAAAAAAAAAAAAGCCCACAATTTTTAGATTTTAATCCAATATGCTCTAGAAGGGTGTGTGGCTTTCAGAAATATCATTCTGTAGGCTGCCAAAATTATTGTGATTCTAAAAATCAGAATATAAAGTCTAACCAACATATTTTTTTTTTTGCCATGACATACTTCATATTCCTACTTGCTACAACTGCTAATCTACTAATAAAAAATCCACTCAATTATGCAATCGACTCAGCACTTTCTAAAACGCACACTTACACCTTCACTTGGCTCAATGAAATGTTTTAGTTTCTAGAAGACTGACAACATCCTCATTCATCAAACAAATCTTCCTCACTATAACAACTAACCACCACTCATCTGTCAGTTTATTGTAGTGTGGTGGCTTGTGAGTTGCTGTGATACTGGAGACAATGCTGCCAGTATTTTAAATACCAGCAGGGTCACCAACGGTGGACAGATTTCAGCTAAGCCTCCAGACTAGGAAGAAGAATCTGTCTTGGAAGAAGTACTGTTAGAATGTTCCTTAGAAACAAGAATAGCGAGACTTCATGTCAACTTTAGACATATTACTAGGATGGACCAGTTCCTGGAAAAGGACTTCATGCTTGGCAAAGCAGGGGGTCAGCAGAAAAGAGGAAGACCCTCAATGAGATGTAGTGACACAGTGGCAGCAACAGTGGGTACACACACACCCACTACCTCTTGAGCATCCACCTGATGTGCATAATCTCCTTACATTCTAACAGCCCATGTGAGGTGAAAATTATGATGTTTTATTTTAAAGATTAGGAAAAGTCAGTCTTAGAGAGGTTCTGGTCCATGGCTCCAAAACCTATCTGCTCTTTCTAATGTATATTTCCTCCAGCTCTGTAACTCCTTTACAGAAAGCAGTAATTCTGTGTAGGAAGATCAGTTCAGACAAGATCTCCCATTATAGCCCAAACTTTCCTCTTCCTCCCGTTACACACTTCCAAGATCTCTGTGGCAAAACTCCGTAACTTCAATTACCATCCACCCACCTGCATGCTTATCATCAGCCACTTGTCCACCACACCGCTCAAACACATAAAAAACTGAACGTTATTAGAAGCAAATCTTTCTCCCAAGAAAAGAAAATTGCCCAGGAGACATCAAAGCAAGTGGTCAGGTCCCCTTCCAAGACTAAGACTCAAGGGGAATACATGAGCAGGCATGTGGTCTGGCTGTGACCACACTGGTCACCGATCAGGGGACGTGAGGGAAAAATGGCAATGAAGCTGTGAGCTATGTCCGACCATGTTCAATAGACTCCTGTGAACCTGGGTGGAGACTTGGTTGGCCAGCAATATGGCAAGACCTGGGGACTCTTGAGCAGAGAGCCAGTGACAAAGCCACAGAGTACTAGAGTGGAGAGTGAAATGTCCGGATGATAAGAAGTGAGGGGATTTGCACAAGAACACCCACACTTGCAGATAATACCCACTTGACCTGGCTTCAATGACTGGATGATTAGAACTTGACTAGAAGAAGAAAGAAGAGGGAAAAAAAGAGTAATCTGATACAATTTTATGAACTTGACCTACACCTGTGGATGCAGTAGCTCAAAAGAGGGAACAAATCTTTACAGCAAGGATCATTCCCACCCCTTCCACACATGGAGAGGACAGGGATGAGCAACTTGGACACTCGTTACCCAAAATGGGGGGGCTACAAAGGCAAGAAGTGACTGGCTTACAAACTTTCCAGAGGGACCCTAGATCCAGAGG
>NW_006408528.1:37152845-37159352 GCF_000296735.1 Chrysochloris asiatica
ATCACATAATCCATGATAAAAACTTTAAAAAAAGAAAGGGGATTTGGGGGCCACTGTCATAGTCTGTCATCCTCTACCTGACAGCCTTACCCCAAGCCAAGGACCAGATCCTGCTGTGTCTTTAAAGCAAAGAATTCAGTATTTTCCACATCTGCTACTTCATCTATAAAACGACACGATTTTAATAGCACAAACTCAAAGAACTCTTCACTTTAAAGCTGTTAGTTGATATATAACCCTTTTCCTTCTACCTACTTTTGAGGAAGGGCTGGGAATGTACTGGTGGGAAGGTTAGGGAGGTGAGTAGAAGGACAAGATACCCACAGTACCTACAGCAAAATGATCATTATTAGGTTTTACTGTATACACAAAAATCTACAGTCAACAACAGAAAACCCAATCTGAAACAAGCAAGAGAAACAATCCAGAGCTTGTGACTTGCCAACCCAAGATGAATTGTCTATTTTTAGCTCACTTGAAGGCTGGTCTCCAATAGGCTCACCAATTCATCTTCAGACAAAACTGTAATCTCATGACAGCTAAAAGTTGAGGATGAGGATGAGCAATGAAAACTATGGAAAATCCTAAAACTTGTCAAGGAAACAGTATTTCAAATAGGATTCTACCTTCTTTAATCTATTCTGGTAGAAGGTGTGGCTAAAACTCAGAAAGCTTGGATATCTTCACATTTTAATCTTAATTCCCTAAATCTTAATGAGTCATATTACAATTAAGGAACCTGAGACAGGCACAAACTTGGCAAGGTTAAAAATAAAATCCTAAAGTCACTTTAAAAGTAACCTTAAATAAATAATAAGTTTACTATTCTCAAAATGACCTTAAATAATAAGTTGTTAGGACTGTATAAAAGAAAAGCAGGGAATTTTATTAAACTCCAAATTTTTAAAAGTACAAACCAAACATCTCAGTTATTACCTCTAAATCCTAACTTATTAATGATTTATACTTCAGCAGATGACCTAAATTTTAAGTGTGAACAGAAACTATTGATCCATTCAGGTAGCATAGGCCAGCATTCCTCCAGCTAGCATCACTGCAATGGAAGGTAAACAGCACTAAGAAGGTTGGAGTTGAAATCCATTCCTTAACTGGTTGTGCCTTGGACAAACCGTTCATGACTCTGGACCTCCAAGGTTCATGGTTCAAGGCAATGCAAATACGAAGTGCTTATTTCTAGAAGAAAAGAGTATTTATTACCAGTAGGAAGCCACTGGCTTGGTGATGTGACAGGCACAGAGATACAAATGGTGTACTGGGAGACCAACATGAGGGAGAGAGGATGCTCACTCAGAGCTGGTACCTGAAAGATGAAGCCCAGAACGAAAGAAGAGCACATTGTAATGACAGAAGAGCTGAAAACACCAAGGATGATGGATCATAACAAGTTCCAGTTTGCTTCAAGGAAGAATAAAGACAACCACAGAAGAGAAGCACCAAACTTAAAGACCTTCTTAAACAACACTACGGAGGAGTCTGTTTTAGGCCTGCAATCCTGAAGATAATCCTGAAGACAGACAGAAAGGGAAAGGAAAATGGCAGACAGGAAACAAACTGAACAGCATTTGAGACCAGAGACAAGGAGGGACTAAAATCTAAGTAGTGTTGTAGGCCAAAGGGGAGCAGATGGACTTCTGCTAAGGTATCAACAGGAAGTTACTGACCAACCAAGAACTGTGAGGAAAAATGAGCAGATAAGCAAACTGAAGACGTTCAACTTGAGAGAAATTTCTAAAAGTTCACTTTTAAAATTACAATATAAAATGAGCAGAGTGACCAAGTTCTAGCTAGAGACAGAAAGGTTATCTCCAAAGCAGAGGAGCAGGGTAAAGGCCTCCAAAGGACCCCACATTTGTAGAGGCTGGCAATGAAGAAGTAATAGAGCAACAAGCCTGGCAGAGAGATGATAATGGCTCCGCAGCTGCTGCTGATTAAAAAGCCTGACGGTTCAAATATACTAAAAGCCTTCCTATATGCTGGCTGAGATTAGGGAGCTTCCCTCTATCATGGCAGAGACCTCTCACAAATTTGCCTGCAGCCTTCTGCTTTCCTCCAAATCTACTTAGCATGGCCATTTAAACCCACAAAGGCAGGTTACACACAGGCTCATTTTTGTCATTGACCTCAGTGCCCCTGAGGGCAGTCATAAACCAAAAGGATTATCGATTTTCTCTCCCTCCCTTCAGCAACCATATATTACAAGCAGGAAAAGTGAATGGAGCACATATTGGCCAAATAACCTATCTACCTACCAGTGCTATCAAAGAGGATCAAACAGGATAATGAGTTTGGATTGGGACCTGTTACATGTGAGATGTCAGAGGGAAGAACATTTAAGTAGTGATATAAAAGCAGGCAGCGGCATATGTGTGTCTGTAGCTAGCTGGAAATACAAATTCGGGAGCCACCAACAAGGAGATGGTATTCAACACCATGGAAACGGATAAGATCATCTTCAGATGAGAGGAGGAACAGACCTAGGGCAGAGTCTCTGAGGTACTCCCACCATTGGGATAAAAAGAGCCAACAAAACTAACTGAGCAGGATCGCTTTAGTTCATCTTCTACCTCAATCTTTTCACTAATCAGAGACAGAAACTATTTGTATTATAGCATATCTACGTATTTCGTTGCCAAATATTTTGGGTAATGAAAACAATTAACCACAAATTTTACCAATTTCAATATGATATCAGGTCAGGCTACTGAACAGGAATCTTCCATTTGCCCAGAATTATCACCAAAAACACACACCACAAAACCCCAACCTTGGAGTCCATGATTGAGATGAGTGACATTTCCTCTGTGTTAAGGCTCAAAATTCAAATGCCTTCAAGGGCATAGCCAACAGAGGGCTAAGAGTGAAACATCCAGCTGATATGAAGTCAGGGGAGACGCACAAGAGCGCCCAAACTTGCAGACAGTACCCATTTGACCTAGTTCGATGGCTTGCTGATCAGAACTCGACTAGAGGAAGATTTTTAAAAATGTTTCATATAGGAAACAAGTGTAAATTGCTATGATTTGAGAAATGTGACCTATACTTATGGATGTAGTAGCTAAAAATACCAACTGAAAGGGAAGGAGTCTTCACATGAAGTATCAATCCTATCCCCTCTGTATACAGGGTAGATAGTGACACTCAACTTACACATTGGCTACCTAAAATTGTTGTTGTTGTTAGGTGCCATTAAGTCGGTAATGACTCAAAGCAACCCTATGCACAACAGAACATAACACTGTTCACTTGTGGGCCAACCTCACAACTGTTGTCATGCTTGAGCCCACTGATGTTACATTTTACCAATTCATCTCGATGGGGGTCTTCCTCTGCTTCTCTGACCCTCCACCTTACCAAACATGATATCCTTCTCCAGCAACTGGTCCCTCCTGACAATATGTCCAACATTCACATGCCTGTGTTGTTGTTGCTAAGTGTCAAGTCAGTTCTGATTCAGAGTGACCCTGCATAGGGCTTCCAAGGAGTGGATGGTGAGTTTGAACCACCGACCTTGAAGTTGGACTTCAAAGTTCAAACCAACTTTGCAGTCCAGAGCATTAACCCACAGCACCACACCAGGACTCCCACATGCATGTGAGGCTATTAAAAATACTATGGCTTGGGTCAGGAGCCCTTTAGTCCTCCAAATGACATCTTTAGTCTTGAACACTTTAAAGATGTCTTGTCAGATTTGCTCGATGCCATATTGTCTTTTCTCTTGACTGCTGTGTCCATGAGTGTTGATGGTGGATCCAAGCAAAATGAAATATTTTCCAACTTCAATCTTTTCACCATTTATCATGATGTTATTTACTGGTCCAGTGGTGAAGACATTTGTTTTCTTTACCTTGAGGGGCAATTCATCCTGAAAACTGTGGTCTTTGACCTTCCTCAATTAAGTATTTTAAGTCATCTTCAATTTCAGCAAGTAAGGTTGTATCTTCTACATACCGCAGGTTGTTAATGAGTCTTCCTCCAATCCTGATACCACATTCTTCTTCATATAATTTAGGTTAATTTCAAAACATACAGACTGAATAAATATGGTGAAAGAGTATTGCCCTGGCACTCATCTTTCCTGATTTTAAACCATCCCCTTGCTCTGTTGGAATGACTACCTCTTGGTCTATAATCTATGTACAGGTTGCTCACGAGCACAGTTAAGTATTCTAGAATATTCAGTCTTCGTAATGCTATCCGTAGCTTGTCATGCATGATCCACATAGATGAAAGTCTTTGCAGAGTCACAAACAAAACATTTTTCTGATATTCTCTGCTTTCAGCCAAGATTCATCTGACATCAGCAGTGATATCCCTAGTTCTACATTCTCTTCTGAATCCAGCTTGAGTTTCTGGCAGTTCCCTGTTGATGTACTATTGCAGCCATTTTTAATTACCCTGAGCAAAGTTTTACTAGCATGTGATAATAATGATATTTGTCCGATGATTCCATATTCCATTAGGTTACCTCTCTTTGGAACGGGCATAAACATGGGTCTCTTCCAGTCAGTTAGGCAGTGGCTGTCTTTCAAATTTCTTGGTGTAGATGGGTTAAGTGCCTCCAGTGACATCAGATTACTGAAAGATTTCTATTTGTAGTCCATCAATTCCAGGAGTCTGTTGTTTGCCAATGCCTCCATTGCACCTTGGACTTATTCTTTCAATACTATTGGCTCTTGATCATATGCTACCTGTTGAAACGGGTGAATATCGACCATTTATTGTTACTACAGTAACTCTGTGTATTCCTCCAATGTTCTTTTAATGTTTCCTGCATAATTCAATATATTTATTTTCCCTGTAATAAATACATCACCTAGATTTTAACCAAACCAATATACACCAGGACACCAGCTCAGCAATAAATCAATCCTTCAGGGTACACTGCTCTTTCAAATACAAACCCTCCTCCCCCAAAAAAATGGACTATCCTAAACTGAGAAGGGAAATTGCATGTAACAGGCGAAGGTTTTCCTATCACAAACAGGTTTTCAAATTATGACTGATAAATGCTGTATAAGAAAGAAGGCAAGATTTTTTTTTTCTATTAATAAATTTAAAAAGATTTGGTCATTTAGGAATTTGGATGAACAAACAACATAAAATTATTTTACAAATCTATGTTTAATCTTGTCGTATCTCCTTTTCTGTAAAAGAATTTACGCAATTCTCAATGCAACATAATGGAAGCCTTTCCCAGTCCTGCTTAGATTGAGACTCCTCCTGAAGACTAAGGATTATCCTGGCACCAGGAAAACATGTCTTTTCTTTACTGTGAGTCTGAAGAGTGCTTTAATATTCATTAGTAAATGCAACCAGGGAAAAACGGCAAGGAAAGAGGAAAGAATTTAAAAATCAGAATGCTGAATTAAAAAAATCAAAATTGTTTTGATTTTTTAAATCCAGAATTTCATAATAAAAAAGCTCTGGGTGTTGCTATTGTTGTTGTTTAGCGACATCAAGTTGGTTCTGACTCACATGGACTGTACAGGGTTTCACAGGACTAGCTGATGGATTTCAATCACCAACCTCATGGTCCAGTGCTTATCCTAAAGTGCCACACCAAGCTAATTAAATGGCAAGAGTTAACAAATTCAGGCTAAAATGTGTGTGCATGTATATTTGCTCTGTATTACAAACTATAATTTATCTATTTCTTCTATCTTTTATCACACATTAACACAGACTTGGAAATGTATCCAATAGCCTTTTTATTTTTCTCTTTAAAATCAAGCATGTAAGAAGCTAAATGATTTTGCTTTATTTTAAGACTCCATTTTCAGCTTCCAGAAAACTCAAAGGAGGGCTCAAAATTTGCTTAGTGCTATGATAGCAGATGATTAAGTATTTTTCTCTCTTAAATATGGCGGGAGGACTAAACATCTCCTTCCTAACTAAGAAAACAAGTCAAAACAATTTTGTCAGAGAACAAAAAACTCATGGATGTAGTAAACTTTTATAATTACTAATTTAAAATAAAATAAAGGAAATAAACCATTTTATCCACACAGTATAAAAATATTTGGATGGAAAAGGTAAAGTATAAGAAATTGTAATAGGGTAGAGCTTGGTTGGTTATGTGCCATGGAGTCGGTTCCAATTCATAGCGACCCTGTACAGGGTTTCTGAGGCTGTAAATCTTAACGGGAATAGAAAGCCTCATCTTCTCCTGCAGAACGGCTGGTAGTTTCGAACGGCTGACCTTGCGGTTAGCAGCCCTATGCGTAACCCATAGCGACCTTATGCACAGCAGAATGAAACACTGCCCAATCCTGGGCCAACATCACTATTGTTGCCACATTTGAGTCTATCGATGCTGCCAAATTGCCCAATCCATCTCGTTGGGAATCTTCCTCTTTTTCTCTGACCCTCCACCTTACCAAACATAATATCCTTCTCCAGTGACTGGTCCCTCCTAACTATATGTCCGAAGTATGAGAGATGAAGTTTGGCAATCTTGGCCTCCAAGGAGTACTCTGGCTGCACTTC
>NW_006408528.1:37161478-37170900 GCF_000296735.1 Chrysochloris asiatica
CCCCCTTAGGGAAGAGAATTTTTAACAGTAAATAAAGCAAAAGTATTTTGTAACTGGCATTTCTGACATAAATAAGTCAATTTAATTTTTTAATTAAAATTAAATCCATTTAAATATCAGTTCTGTAGTCACGCAAGATACATTTCAAATACTCAAAAGCCATGTTTATATTTAGAAGTTTCTACCATTGCAAAAAAGCTATTGGACAACACTGGTGTAGAATATTTTAAACAAATTACAGAGAATATACTTTATGTGAGGGGCTTCTAAAATTCATGAGATAAAATGGAATTTAAAGATTATGGAATTTTTCCATGAACTTTTTGAAGTCACATCTTATATCCTAAGCAAAGACTTCTGTCAGAACTGTTGATAGAATATGCTGAAGGGGACATTTTAAATCATTAACTCTCAAGTCAGGAATCCTCTAATCATGACTAATCGCATATATCAAATTCAAAACGCCAGCAGCCTGTCTTTAGAAAGAATTACCTCTATCCAATCCTATGCATACATGCAACCACCATTTTTTTAAAATTATGTTGTTGTGCTGACAAGTTGTTTCCAACTCAATCAGCCCTGTATAAGGTTTCCCAGGAGCCACTGGTGGTTTTGAAACATCAACCCTGCGGTTAGTGGTGCAATGAGTCTCCTACAGCATCATCATGTAGGGAAATTAATCTCCGAGCTTCTCTCGGTAATCCACGTCAGTGCTAATTCCTCTGCTGTCAAGGCATTCGTCTGCCTCCTATCACTCTTTCCACCCAGTCTCAGAGGAGATAATGACAGCTTGCCACAAAGTACACAGAACACTCTACAACATTCTATAATAGAAGGAAAGCTGAAATTTCTTAAGGCTTTCTTGATTGACCTTACTTTAGGTCCATAGAAGTACAAGCATATTTCTGATAAATGGTTTAAAAGAAAAAAAAAAACCCACCTAAAATCCTTCAAAGACTATTGATAAAGTTCAAAGCCCTTATCACTCACTGCACAGGAGTCCGTACCACAGGGTACAACATACCTCTGTCCCCCAGTCAGTTTCCCACAGCTCCTTCCACCCTGTCCACCCACTGCCTTCTATCATTACCTCTAGTTCCCAGGTGACCTTTCACATACGGCTTTCTCCACCTAGAATACTAAACTGAGTAATAGGGATGTCTTATCAGACATACAGAGCACAAGACTTGGAAAATGAATTCAGATTTTAGCAAGAAAAATGCATTTTGCCTAAGGAAAATTTAACTAGCAAAGTGATTAAATTTCACATTAAAATAAAATCCATGAGTACTTACTAGACATCCACAGGGCCTGATTTAACAAGGAAAGAGAATCTTAATCCTTATAAATTTTAAATCTTAAAAAATAAATAAAAGGAAAACTAAACATCTGTGTTGAATGTTTGGGTCATCTGTCTGGGTGAGAAACTTGGATCAGGTAACTATTTGAAATCCCTTACAAAATTAAGATTCACGATCCATCTGTCAGCTTGTCATACTGTAGTATCTTGCTTATTGTTGTGATGCTATAAAGTTGTATCATCAGTATTTCAAATACTGGCGGACAGGTTTAAGCAGTGCTTCCAAACAATTAAGACAAACTAGGGAGAAAGGTCTAATAATCTAATTCCAAAAATTAGCCAGTGAAAACACTGTAGAAAATGCCCAATACAGCGTAGGAAGACAAAACACCCTAGGTTTGGAAGGCATCCCAAATACATCCTGCCACAACCCCAAGTATACAATACACAGTGGACTGCAGCAAACAATGGATTGGAACACACCGATAATTATGAAAAGGATACAACATCGAGCAACACTTCACTGTCCATTGTAGCTAACAAAGCATAAACAGAATGCCCAAATTTGTTTCACAATGCATATCTCACTATCTGCTAACATTTAATCAGTGGGACACTAAGTATACCTTAGGTATTTAATAAATGCTTGAATTACTACAAGAATCTACTGAAAGTCTTAAATTTACTAAAAGCTGACTAAACTGACTTCACGGCCTTGTTTGTTTGCATCTTATCAAGTAGTCTGTCTTTGATAGGATGTAGCCATACCATTTTTCTAGTGCTGGCTTTTGTGGAAAATATTTTTGCATTTTCCTTCTCTGACAGTGTTTCTGCCTTACATGGGTTCTGGCTTTCATAGATTTTACAGTATGAACCCCAAGTTACTAACCCCTTAATAGGAATAAGGTGGCTCTATAAAATAAGCACTGGACTGAAAATCAGCAGGTTGGTAGTTTGAATCCACCAGCCGCTGTGCAGTTAAAAGATGAGTCTTTCTGCTCCTACAAATACTTACCGCCTCGGAAACCCTATAAAGGGTCACTATGAGTCAGAACTGACTCAATGGCAACTCCCTCTCAAGGATAAAAGCATAATACTTTTTGATATGTGTGTGGGTTTTTGTTTCTTAAACCTCAATTTTCGATAATGAATGAGCATTTCTTTTGAATTATGTGGGAAAGGCTGTCTCTGTCTTTTGTTTTGTTTTTAAAGTTTTTATTGTGAATTAAGTGATAGTTTACATGGGAGAACATCGGTTTTACACTCATCATTTCACTGCAATGTCATCTCATCAGTGCATCATCATTCAACAGTATTTGCTTCTATTCCCTCTGTTTTTTGTTTTCTTTGTGGGGGTGGGGGAGGATGTACATACTCAGGAATATATAATCATTTAAACAACCAAAGAACACATTCTGCAAGACTGCCTCCTGGCCACCAGCACACAGCCTTTCTCTTTCCATGAGTCTAGAGTCCTCAACTGCTCTATCTCTCTATGCCCTCATCTCTGCCCCTAACTCTGGTATTGCTGCTTCTTTGGATAAGGTCCCATATTCCACTCATGCTCTTTGGTACTAAGGTCCTTTGTTCCTGGAATGTAAGATCACTCACAATTAGTCATGATAACAATTACTCACCATTGAATCATAAGAATCTTATCCCCACCTCCTTTCCTTAGACCCATCTAGACAAGATGAAAACTATTTATTGGGGATTCTACCATTCCCCCACACACACTTAAACTAAACTCCCTCTTGGAAACTTGCAAGCCAGTCAGTCACTTTGTGCCTTTATAGGCCCCCATTTTAATAGCCAATGTCTAAGTTGCCCATCTCTATCAACCCTGTGTACAGAGGGGATAGGACTCTTATTTCATGTGAAGACTTCTTCCCTCTCAATTGGTATTTTGAGCTACTATATCCATAAACTCATCATACATCAAGTTCATCAAATTGTAGCAATTTACACTTGTTTCAAAAGTTTGTCTTTTAAAATAATAATAAATAAATTAGAGGAAAGGGTTTGATTTTTCTGGGAAAACCATTATTGCATCCTCATCAATAGTAAAAATGCTCAACTTTTTTTCTCTCTTTGGCTGCGAGGAAACTTAAAAGCTAAATCTGTTAGTCACTGTTAGTAGTTGAATATACACAATTCTAGGTGTACATCTGACTATCTCCATCATAAATTTCTGCCCTTACCGAACGTTCTCTGATCCTTTATCCATTGCATTGTAGATATTCTTCTAACTAGTCTTCTCAAAATCATTTTGGGAATGAAGGGAATGAATGAATGGGAGAAAGACAGATGGGGAAAGGGAAAATGATAAAAAGGATAAGGTGGCAGTAGTGCAAAAAGAATGTTGTACAAATGTAGTGCAAAAAGAAGTATTTTATAAATAATCTGAAAATGACAGAGATATCATTATAAAAAAACTGAAAAAAATACAAGTTCTAATACAGAAAGCTTGTAAACCCGTCTTCAGCCTATAACTGACTGGAATACCTAAAAGGGGTTCTAGAACTTTCCCCCAGTGAAAACAGGCCTTTTGCAGAGCCTTTGCAGTATATAAGAACTTAAGGGGAATCCTGAGCCCCATCCAGAACCTTATGAGGTGGGACATTCCCACTAGAAAGGACAAGCAGACCAGCCTGAAACAGCTAAAGTGACAGAAGATACATCTTCAAAGAAAGATCATCAGGAAAAGGCCAAAACAAAAATGGCACAATGAATGGCTACTACAAGAATAAGCAAGTTGTTCATCGGGAAGCCATCAAGGCAAGCAATCAAGTTCCCTCAGAACAAATCCCCCCTCTCTAAGACTGAAACTCAAATGGAACACATGAGCAGGCATGTAAGCTTGCAGACGATTACGTTGGTCTACTGGTGAGTGGAAGAAGGGGAAAGGCAGCAATAAACAAATGGGCTGAGTTTGACCACGTTCCATGGACTTCCATTGACCTGGAGATGAGAGAGAAAAGAGGAAGGGCTGATTGGTCCACAGTGTGGTGAGACCTGGGGACACCTGAACCCATGGAAAAGGGCATAAGCCACAGAGGGCTACAGCTGAGAGTTAAGCATCCAGCTGCTATAAAGTGAGGGGAGATGCACAAGAACACCCAAACTTGAAGGAAGTACCCATTTGACCTAGCCTCAATGGCTTGATAATCAGAACCAGATTTAGAGGAAGATGAAAAAAAACTTTTTGATAAAGCAAACGAGGGTAAATTGTTACAATTTGATGAACTTGACTTATTGAGGTAGTAGCTCTAAATACCAACAGAAAGGGAAGGAGTCTTCACATCAAGAATCAATGCTATACCCTCTGTATATAGGATAATAGGGATGGGCAACTTAGACACTGGCTACCTACAATGAGGGGCGGATAAAGGCACAAAGTGGCTGCCTTACAAGGTTTCAAGAGGGAGTTTAGCTTAAGAGTGTGTGAGGGAAGGTAGAGTTCCCACATAGTTTTCATCTTGTATAGCTGGGTCTGGAAAAAAGAGATTCAATTTAATTGTTATCACGACTAATTGCGACTGTCATCATTGTAAATAAAGGTAGAAGTTTTGTAACAAAAAGTTATCTTAGAGCGCAGAAACAGATGACCCTAGGACCATCAAGGGAGAAGAGAAGAGCACAAGTGGAATGCGGGACCCTAATCAGAGAAGAAGCGACACCAGAGATGGAGGCAGAGATGAGGACACGGAGAGCGGGAGCATCTGAGGACTCTAGATTCATGGAAAGAGAAGCACTGAGAGCTGGCAGCCAGGAGGCAGACTTGCAGAATGTGCTCTTAGGTGGTAGAAATTATCATATATGCCTGAGTGTTTAAAAAAAAAAAAAAAAAAAACAACTAAGTTCTTTCAGAGTGGGCGATAACATTTGTGGATAAATGAATGAATATAATAATTACTCAGCCTGAGAAATGCTTATTTATTATGGAAGTCTTCTTACTCCAAACAGCTGACATTTCATAGCCGACACTGGTATTTTAGTGTGTACACAACTGGGAAGTTATCACCAATGATTTGCACATTACAGATGTCAGAAAAATAAGACACACCAATCCTCATCAAGACAACAGTTTTACCTGTACGCCTCCCATCTACAGATAATACATACTCTCATAAAGTTTTTTTGTTTTTAAATCATTGCAGTCAGTAAGTCTGCACTGGTTTGTGAACCCATGTGTTGCAGCAGAGGAGAAAAATGTTTACCATCAGCTACTTCTGTATGACAGATACTCTTTTATTAAGGTTGGATAGAGTTTCTGTTTTGGGTTGTATGTAGACCAGACACTTATTTGTGATGTATTAGCGTTATGATGAACCACAGATACATATATATATTTTTTTGTTTCCTCTTTTACAACTTATTGTGTGTAATATGTATATGTACACTATTGCCACAGTTTGTTCTTTTCCCTCTAAGATGCTCGCTCACAGATGCTCAAACATGGGATTTACACAGATTGTTGTTGGTAGGTGCCGAGCCGGCTCCAACTCAAAGCAACCCCATGAACAGAATGAAGCACCAGCTGGTCTTGTATCATCATATGTCTTGTTACCTTGAGCGCATTACTGCTGCCACTGTGCCAAACCATCTCATTGGGTTTTTTCCTCTTTTTCATTGACCCTCTAGTTTAGAAAACATAATATCCTTCTCCAGGCACTGGTACCTCCTGATAACATGTCCTCAAATTGATATCTTTGCTCTTTAACACTTGAAGGACATTTTGTGCAGCAGATTTGCCTAATGTAATTCATTGTTTGATCTCCTGACTGCTGCTTCCATGAGTTAATTATAGAACCCAGGCAAAATGAAGCATTTGACAACTTCCATCTTTTCTCCATTTATCATGTTATTTATTGGTCCAATGGTGAGGATTTTTGGTTTCTTTTTACACTGAGGTGCAACCCATAACTGAAGGCTGTGGTCATTGATTTTTATCAGTATTTTAAGTTCTCTTACCTTTCAGCAAGCAAGGTTGTATATCTGCGAATCGCAGGTTGTTAACGAGTCTTCCTTCAATCCTGATGCCACACTCTTCTTCACATAATCCAGCTTCTCAGATTATCTGCTTAGCATACAGATTGAGTATGATTAAGTATGGTGAAAGAATACAGCCATGGCACACACCTTTCCTAATTTTAAACCATTTGGTATCCACTTGTTCTGTTTCAAGGACTGACCTTTCTAGTATTCTCTGCTTTTAACCAAGATACATGGGACATCAGAAATGATATCCTTACTTCCACATCCTCTTCTGAATCCAGCTTGAGTTTCTGGCAGCTATCGACGTATTGTTGCAGACATTTTTGAATTATATTCAACAAAACTTTACTTGCTTGTGATATTAATTCTATTGTCAGATGATTTCCTCATTCCATTGGGTCACTTCGCTTTGGAATAGGCACAAATATGTTTCTCTTTCTATCAGTTGACCAGGTAGCTAGCTTCCAA
Organism: Chrysochloris asiatica; assembly: GCF_000296735.1. NCBI lineage: Eukaryota > Metazoa > Chordata > Mammalia > Afrosoricida > Chrysochloridae > Chrysochloris > Chrysochloris asiatica. Next base: position 37,168,245 of record NW_006408528.1, read on the forward strand.
ATTTCTTGGCATAGATGAATGGATGCCTCTGGTGCTTCATCAGTTTGTTGTTAAGATTTCAATTTGTATTCATTATCCAGTAATTCCCGGAACCTTGACCTTTGCCAATGCCTTCAGTACATCTTAGACTTCTTCCTTCAATATCACTGGCTCTTGATCATATGCTACCTCTTGAAATGGTTAAGCATCGACCATTCTTTTTGGTACAGTGAGACTCTGTGGGTTCCTCATCTTCTTTGATGCTTTCTACATCGTTCAATATTTTGCCCATGGAGTCCTTCAATATTGCAAGTCCAAGCTTAAATTTTGTCTTTGGTTTGTTCAACTTGAGAAATGCTGAGTGTGTTCTTCCCTTTGAGTTTTCTAACTCCAGATCTTTGCACATTTCATTATAATACTTGACTTTATCTTCTTGAGGTACCCAATGAAATATTCTGTTCAGCTCTTTCACTTCCTCATATCTTCCATTTCCTTTAGCATATCTATGGTAGAGAGCAAGTTTCAGGGTCTCTTCTGACATCCATTTTGATCTTTTCTTTCTTTCCTGTCTTTCAGATGAGCTTTTGCTTTCTTCCTTGTATTATGTTCTTGATGTCATCCAACAACTCTTTTGGTCTTCACTTATTAGTATCTTAATATATCATATATGTTCTTGAGATGGTCTCTAAATTTAGGTGGCATATATTCAAGGTCATATTTTGCCTCCAGTGGACTTGTTTTAATTTCCTTCCACTTCAGACTGAACTTGAATATGAGCAACTGATGCTTTGCTCCATAGTTGGCCCCCCGCCTTGTTTTGGCAGATGATATTGAGTTTTTCCACTGTCTCTTTTCCAAAATGTAGTATATACATCTTATATTTTGTTTTGGAGTCCTGGTGTGGCGCTGTGGGTTAATGTGCCAGACTGCAAAGCCGTTTGAACTGCAAGGTCGGCAGTTCAAGCTCACCAGCTGCTCCTCGGAAACTCTATATAGGGTCACCATGGGTCGGAATTGACTCAACAGCACTTAAGAAAAACAACATATTTTGCTTTAAAAAGGTATTTACAATGAATAAGTCATTAGTCTTGCAAAGTTCTATCATGTAATTTCCAGCATTGTATCACCAAGGCCATAGTTTCTAACTACTGATCCTTCCTCTTTGTTTCAAACCTTTGCAGTACAATCACCAGTAGTTATCAACACATCTTGAATGCAAGCTTGATCAATTTCAGACTGAATAAGTTCGGCAGAATTCTACAAATTCATCATCACTGGCTTTATACGGGGCAGGTGGATAAATTTGAAGAACAGTGGTGTTAACTAGTCTTCCTTGTAAATGTATGAATATTATGCTATCACAGACAGCATTGTATTTCAAGATAGATCTTGAAATGTTCTTTTTGATGATAAATGCAATGCTATTTCTCTTTAATTTGTCCTTTCCAGCATAGTAAACCACGTAATTGTAAGGATCAAAATGGCCAATACCAGTCCATTTCAGCTCACTAATGCCCAGGTTATCAATATTTATGTGTTCCATTTCATTTCTGACAATTTTCAATCCTAGATTCATACTTTGTACATACCATCTTCTGACTATTAATGGATGTTTGCAGTGGTTTCTCCTCATTTTGAGTTATGCCACATCAGCAAATGAAGGTTCCGAAAGCCTTACTCCATTAGTATTATCACGGTGATACTTTTGGTTACACATTAAGAAAGTTTCTCTTTTTCCAGACTCCTCTCAATGAGATGGACTGGCACCACTGCCAAAAGTAACGGGCTCTACTTGTGAGGATCACGCAGGACAAGAAGTGTTTCGGGCAGTGTTTTGTTTTGTTGGGCATAGGGTCACTATGAGTTCGAGGGTACTTGAAGACACCACCACCAAGACACTTGCTAATTTACTTCCCCTTGTAAACCAAGAGGGAGCATGTGGTTCAGGCTGAAAGCCTTTAAAAGGTAACAGAATCTAGACAAGATTTAATATGGGCAAATGATATTTGTTCTGCATATCTGGTAAGGACACAAAATTTCTTTATAAAGATAATTAAGGTTTAAAAGCATGATATTAAGTATATAATAGAATTGGTGAGTACCAATATAACAAAAAGCACAAGGTGATATATGAAACACTGACATTTGGGATAAAGGACCATAGGATTTACTTTTACTTTTCTTTCCAAATTACGTTAAAAAATAAAAGATACACAAAATGTGAAGTTCTGTAGTGGAAAAAAACTAAGAAGAGCCATCTCTACACTTCACTGAGGTAACATAAAGTAAGTATGACTGTAACTTATTCTATGCCAAAAGTCCTGGTATGGCGCTGTGGTTTAATGCGTCAGAATGCAAAGCCATTTGAACTGCATGGTCGGCAGTTCAAGCTCACCAGCTGCTCCTTAGAAACCCTATACAGGGTCGCTATGGGTCAGGATTGACTCAATGGCACTTAACAACAACAACCATATAGAAAGAAATGACCCTATACCAAAAACATCTTCCAACAAACTTACTAATATGTGAACTGCAAACATAAAAATATTTTGTCATAAACGTACTTCTATATTTACAAACACAAGCTGGGATTAAAATTAAGTAAATACTTGATAATCAGAACTCAACTAGAGGAAGATGAAAAAGAAAACAATTTTTGATAAAGGAAAAGAGGGTT